>NC_050097.1:30965366-31268397 GCF_902167145.1 Zea mays | reverse complement strand
ACATTAAATTATCTTCACTATCACTAGAACTACCCTCATCAATAGATGTTGTATATTTAGGGGTGGCTCTAGATTATACCTTCTTTTTCTTGCCGTCCTTAGCCATGAGACACTTGTGGCCGACGTTGGAGGAATAGGAGGCCCTTGTTGACGGCGTCCTTGTCGGAGGAGGAGTCGGTGGAGCTCTCATCCGAGTTCCATCCTCGACATATGTGGCCATCGTCGCCCTTCTTCTTGTAGTACCTCTTCTTCTCCTTCTTCTTCCCTTTCTTGTCATCGTCCCTGTCACTTTCACTAGAGATAGGACATTTAACAATAAAGTGACTGAACTTACCACACCGGTAGCAAACCTTCATGTAGTGGGATTTGTAGTTCTTCCCCCTCCCTTGCTTGAAGATTTGACGGAAGCTCTTGATGATGAGCGCCATTTACTCGTTATCCAGCTTGGAGGCGTCGATTGGAAGCCTACTCGATGTAAACTCCTCCTTCTTATCTTCCATCACTTTGAATGCAACGGGTTGCACCTTGGGTGTGGAGGTGGCGCCTTGCTCCAAGTTGACAATTTGTTTGGAGTCTTTGATCATAAGTTCAAAGCTCACAAACTTGCCAATCACCTCCTCGGGAGACATTAGTTTCTATCTAGGATCCCACGTATAAATTGTACTTGAGTAGGATTACGAAAAATAAGGGATCTTAGAATAATCTTGACTATTTCATGGTCATCCCACTTGGTGCTCCCGAGGTTGCGCACTTGGTTCACCATGGTTTTTAGCCGGTTATACATTGCTTGCGGCTCTTATCCTTTGTTGAGGACAAAACGACCGAGCTCCCCCTCGATCGTCTCCCGCTTGGTGATCTTGGTCATGTCATCCCCTTCGTGCGCCGTTTTGAGGGCGTCCCAAATTTTCTTGGCGGTCTTTAACCCTTGAACCTTGTTATACTCCTCTCGACACAAGGAGGCGAGGAGTATAGACGTGGCTTGGGAGTTAAAGTGTCGTATTTGGGCGACTTCGTCCGAGTCGTAATCCTTGTCCCCCACTTGTGGTACCTGCGCTCCAAATTCAACTATGTCCCATATGCTTTCGTGGAGTGAGGTTAGGTGATGCCTCATTTTATCACTCCACATACAATAATCTTCACCATCAAAATATGGTGGTTTGCCTAGGGGAACAGAAAGTAATGGAGCGTGTTTAGAAATACGAGGATAGCGAAGAGGCATCTTACTATACTTATTGCGCTCATGGCGCTTAGAAGCGACGGGTGACTCGGAGTTCGATGTGGAGGGTGACGAAGAGTCGGTCTCATAGTAGACCACTTTCTTCATCTTCTTGTTCTTGTCACCTCTCCGAAGCGACTTGATGGAGGAAGAGGATTCCTCCTTGTTCTTGTTGCCAGACTCTCTCAAAAGAGTCCTCCTCGAGCTTGCGGCTTTTTCGCCGGTCATAATCTCCCTCTTGGCGTGATCTCCCGACATCACTTTGAGTTGTTAGACTCTAATGAAGCATCGGGCTTTGATACCAATTGAAAGTCGCCTAGAGGGGGGTGAATAGGTGAAACCTGAAATTTATAAACTTAAACACGCACTAAGGTCGGGGGTTAGCGTTAGAGTTAAACTTCAAGTCGCAAAGAGAGGGAAGACAAATCAACCAAGAAATAAGGCGAGTGAACATGGTGATTTGTTTTATTGAGGTTCGGTTGCAAAGAACCTAGTCCCCATTGAGGAGGTCACAAAGACCGGGTCTATTCCAACCCTTTCCCTCTCTCAAACGGTCACTTAGACCGAGTGAGCCTTCTTCCTTAATCTCACGGGTCACTAAGACCCTGTAAGGACCACCACACACTTGGTGTCTCTTTGTGAATTATCTAGGCCCCTTAGTGATGTTTTGGTAATTAATGACAACTATTTATGGACTAACAATTCTTAGAGAAATAAGAATGTAGGTTGGACCTATAGGTGTACATTCGGGTCGCCCGGCTCGGCCCGGCCCAAGCCTGAAAAGGCCCGTATTGTTTGAATTTCGGGCCGGCCCAGCCCGTTTGAATTTCGGGCCGGGCCGGCCCGGCCCATGGGCCTAGCCCTCAGCCCACGGCCCGGCCCATAATTGCTTAAACGTGTCGGGCTCATTTCGGACGGCCCAAAATTATAAAAGCCCGAAATTCAATTTTTGGCCAGAAATTCAGTTTTTTCCCAAAATTCACATTAGAGCCCTAAATTCAAAAAAATAATAAAACTAATAAAAGATAAGACAAATAAATTTGAACAAAATCAAACTTAATATTTGTATTAAAGTTACCACAGCTATGCAATGACTACCTTGTTTATAAATCATTTTGTTAGAAGGAAAAAGAGTATAATCAGCTCTATACAAAGTTCGTAAGTTCAGTTTATTGTCTAATGTTCATAACAAAAGTAAAATTACATCACACACTCTAATTCAAAGTTAAAAAAAATATCTAACTAGCATTATCTCTAGCTTTGTGTTCTTTATCAAGTATACGAAAGTGTGGAATGAAGTGTGGTTTTAATAAATATATGGGCCTTTTCGTGCCTCTATATGGGCCATTTCGTGCCTGCCTTAAACGGGTCGTGCTCGTGCTCGCCTATGGGCCGTGACCTCGGCCCAAACCCGGCCCGATATAACGGGTCGTGCCGGCCCGACACTAAATTATTTTAGGCCATGCCGTTCCTGGGCCGTGCTTTTTTTCCGTGCTTCGGGCCGGCCCATTAGGTCCGGCCCAAATGTACACCTATAGTTGGACCACAGAGAACAGGAATCCTTGGAGACTTATAAGCATTGGTTGTGGATCAAGTGAAGGCAAAGGTATAACATAGGTTTTTGTTTTACCGGTCTCCAGAAGTTTAGAGAAGACATTTGACCAGATTAGTAGGCTAGATGGTCGTACTATCAAGAGGGGTCAATGACTTTGGTCTGTGTAAAGCTTAGTGCCTCATAAAGCATATAGTGGTTGCATTTGCATGAGGTCTAACAGCGCCTCTAGTTTCGAGAGTTAAAAATCTTTTCGAAAGCGTGTTTGAAAAGTTGCTAAGTCTTGGTTTTGGCAGACAATCTGGGCCATGTGGCCGAATCATCCGCGATCTATCCAGAGGGGTTCGAAGTATGTTCACTTCGGACTGATCATGTATGTTTATACTACGGACCGTTCGGGCCTTGGGGCCGGGCCGTCCGTAGTCCTGACCAGAGAGGGTCGCCCTCTGCACAGTCCCTGTATTATTGTGCGGACTGTCCGGCCGGGGTCGGCAGACCGTCCGTAGGTGCCAAATTGGTTTGGGCAAGGACTGTGTGTTTTTGGGCACTTGTATTACGGACTGTCCGGGGCCTGATCCCAGACAGTACTAACTCCCAGGTCGCGGCCCGTCCGGGCTTGCATGGCGGACAGTCCGCGTGTGTTATCTCAACATAGTCATAGTTCCGGTGCTCCATGTTGCCAGGTGTCGGACGGTCCGGCCAAGGTTGGTGGACTGTCTGGACCTTGCTTTTCTAACAGCTCTAACATATTTCAAATGGGAAAACTAGCCGTTACTTGCACGGCGGACCGTCCGGCCTAAGGGCGTGGACCATCCGCGTGTGCGCAGAAATTGTGATAGTTGCACATAACGGTTCGAAATGAGGAGTGGGCTATAAATAGAAGGGGAGCTCATGTGAGGCCTCTCTCGGCCATTCCTTGCACATATTGAGCTCATTTGTGATCCTTCCACTCATTCTCTCACACTCCTTGCTTGAGATTGCATTCTAGTGAGAGATTGAGAGCTTCTAGTGCATTTGCATCCATTGGTGATTCTTGAGGCACTAGGTGGTACACCGGGCACGCGTCATTGGATTGTTACTCTTGGAGGTTACCGCCTCCTAGACGGCTTGGGTGGTGTCTTCGTCGAGCTCTCCAAGAAGATTATGGAGGAGTCGCGGTGTTGATTGTGAGGGGTTCGCGCCTACCTCGCCGGAGCGGCAAAGGCGACGCTAGTGGAAACGAGGTAATGAGTGATTTCTTGTCCACTTGGCTAAAAGATCAAGCCACGTCTTGATAGAGGAGCAAGTGAGAGCTTGAAGTCCACCTCAACGTGGATTAGGGGTGATCGGCAAATCACCGATACCACGAGATAAAATCCAGTGTCTTTCACTTCTCGCATTACTTATTACTGTGCAAGTAATTAGTATTTCATGCATTGTCTCTCTTGTATACAATTACTATAGTTGTTTCTCATAGATTGCTTACTCGTTATCACTAGAGAATTTATACCTCTTATCATATTGATTAAATTTCTCTAGTATTTATGATTTTAGTCAAAACCGTCTATTCACCCCCTCTAGCCGGTGTCCTAGATCCTACACTCTTGCCTCGCTTACAAAGCACTTGAGAATAAGAATATGAAAAGAAGAAAGCCAATCCAAGCGACAAGAACTCAAATGAACACAAAAATCTCTCTCACAAGCCACTAAGTGTTTGGAGTGGATTTGGGACTCGGAGAGAATTTGATCTTTTGTATTGTGTCTTGTAGTGAATGCTAGAGCTCTTGTATTGAATGTGATGTTCAGAAAACTTGGATGCTTGAAGTTGTGGTGGTTGGGGGGTACTTATAGCCCCCAACCACCAAGGTAGCTGTTGGGGAGGCTGCTGTCGATGGGCGCACCGGACAGTCCGGTGCGCCACCGAACAGTCCGGTGCGCCACCGGACACTCACTGTTCAGTGTCCGATGCGCCGCCACGTCACCCAACTGTTGGGGTTCAGAGCTCGGGCGACCGTTGGAACTTTGTCCTCTTGCGGCATCGGACAGTCCGGTGCCCCTCTGACTTCGCTGCTCTGACTTCTGCGCGGCACTATTGCTCACTGTAGCTCCTGTCAGAGTCGACCGTTGGGCGAGTTAGCCGTTACTCCGCTGGCACACCGGACAGTCCGGTGGCACATCAGACAGTCCAGTGAATTATAGCGGAGCTGGCCTACGTTTTCCCGAGAGTGGCTGCTTCAGAGTTGTACGGGCATGGTGCACCGGACAATGTCCGGTGGCACACCGGACAGTCCGGTGCGCTAGTCCACAGCACACTCAAGTCTTTGCTCCATTTCAATTTAGTCCCTAACTTGAATCTTTTATTAGTTTGTGTTGAACCTTATGCACATGTAATACATTGATTCTTGGCAAACTAGTTAGTCCATGTGTTTGTGTTGACGATCAACTACCAAAATTAATTATAGGAAAAGGTTAACCCTATTTCCCTTTTAATTTTATTTTTTAAATGCTTTATTTTCTCCATAAATATAGGATCACTGCAACAACTATGTAACTAGGCTTGTTCGGACTAGTTTATGATATATACTGGTATTAATTATGCTACATGATATAGATATTTATGCAATTCGGTACACTATGTAAATGTTTGTTACCTGCTGCATACGCACAAAATTAGGATGACAAAAATATACGATGAAAGGAGATGAATTAGCTGCCATGAAAACAAAAAAAATCATATTTAATGCTTTATTTCCTTGATAAATATAGGATCGCTCCAACAATCATGCAACTAAACTCGTTAGAACTAGTTTATAATATATACTGATATTATTTATTATACACTGTTGTCGGGGACCATAATTAGGGGTACCCTCAAGGCCCCTAATTCTCAGCTGGTAACCCCCATCAGCACAAAGCTGCAAAGGCCTGATGGGTGCGATTAAATCAAGGATCGGTCCATTCAAGGGACACGATCGTGCCTCGCCCGAGCCTAGCCTCGGGCAAGGGAAGCCGACCCCGGAGAACCTACGTCTCGCCCGAGGACCCCCCCTCCAGCAACGGGCACACTATCGGCTCGCCCGAGGCCCAGTCTTCACCAAGAAGCAACCTTGGCCACATCGCCACGCCGACCGACCAAATCGCAGGGGCATTTAATGCAAAGGTGGCCTGACACCTTTATCCTAACGCACGCCCTCCAGTCGACAGGGCCGAAGTGACCGTAGTCACTTCGCCGCTCCACTGACCGGTCTGACAAAAGGACAGCGCCGCCTGCGCCGCTCCGACTGCTGAGCCACCCGACAGAGTGAGGCTGACAGCAGCCAAGGCCGGCCTCGGGCGTCATAGGAAACTCCGCCTCGCCCGACCCCAGGGCTCGGACATGGGCTCGACCCCGGAAGACGGCGAACTCCGCTCCGCCCGACCCAGGGCTCGGACTCGGGCTCAGCCCCGAAAGACGGCGAACTCCGCTCCGCTCGACCCAGGGCTCGGACTCGGGCTCAGCCCCGGAAGACGGCGAACTTGAGAGCACCTAGAGGGGGTGAATAGGTGATCCTGTGAAACTTGAAAACTTAAGCCACAAAACTTGGTTGATCGTTAGCACAATAATTGCCAAGTGGCTAGAGAGGAGTCAAAACACAATAACCACAAGAAATCAATCACAGAGATGACACGGTGGTTATCCCGTGGTTCGGCCAAGACCAACGCTTGCCTACTCCACGTTGTGGCGTCCCAACGGACGAGGGTTGCAATCAACCCCTCTCAAGCGGTCCAAAGACCCACTTGAATACCATGGTGTTTTGCTTGCTTTTTCTCAATCCCGTTTGCGAGGAATCTCCACAACTTGGAGCCTCTCGCCCTTACACTTTAAGATCACAAAGAAACACGGAGCAAGGGAGGGATTAGCAACGCACTCAAGACAAGAAATCACAGCAACACCATGCACACAAGTCGCAACGAGAGCTCACAATACAACTCAATGAGTTCACCACTCAACTAGAGCTCTAATTGCTATCGCAAAGAATCAAAGGCGCGGAATCGATGTCTTGGTGCTTAGGAATGTTGTAGGAATGCTTGGTGTACTCCTCCATGCGCCTAGGGGTCCCTTTTATAGCCCCAAGGCAGCTAGGAGTCGTTGAGAGCAATCTAGGAAGGCTGATCTTGCCTTCTGTCGACTGGCGCACCGGACAGTCCGGTGCACACCGGACATGTCCGGTGCCCGATTTCTTTCCATAAATGGCGCAGTCGACCGTTGGCAGCCAGAGAGCCGTTGGCGCACTGGACATGTCCGGTGCACACCGGACAGTCCGGTGCCTTCTTCTAGCCGTTGGCTGGGCCACGTGTCCCGCGCAGATCGCGCGGCCGACCGTTGGCCCGGTCGACAGTTGGCTCACCGGACA
The DNA here is from genome assembly GCF_902167145.1 of Zea mays. NCBI lineage: Eukaryota > Viridiplantae > Streptophyta > Magnoliopsida > Poales > Poaceae > Zea > Zea mays. The sequence continues at coordinate 31,261,256 of NC_050097.1, read as the reverse complement.
GTCCGGTGCACACCGGACAGTCCGGTGAATTATAGTCATACGACGCCGGTGAATTCCCGAGAGCGGCCAGTTCGCCCGAGCCAGTCTGGCGCACCGGACACAGTCCGGTGCACCACCGGACAGTCCGGTGCTCCCAGACTGAGCAGACTTTGGCTGAACAAAGCCATCTCATTTCCAATTCGATTTTTCCTGTTTCCAGCACTTAGACACAACACATTAGTCCATAAAATAATGTACTAAGTCTAGAAACATACCTTTTGACATGATTTGCACTTTGTCCACCAAATTGCATAGATCAACACAAAAGCACTTGCGTTGGCACTCAATCACCAAAATACTTAGAAATGGCCCAAGGGCACATTTCCCTTTCAATCTCCCCCTTTTTGGTGATTTATGCCAACACAACATAAAGCAAGTAGAACAAGTACAAAATCAATTCAACTAAGAACTCAAAATTGTTTTGATTCAAATTTGACATATATGGATCACTCTATGCCACCACTTGGTTTGTTTTTGCAAATCAAACTCAAAGTCCTATCTCTAAGTCAAATCCACTTGTAGAGACATAAAGAGAGGTTTTCCAAAGAAATTTGATCAAGGATTTCAAAAACTCCCCCTTTTTCCCATAATCAACACTTCTCCCCACAAGAGGCCAACTTTTGACATAAGAGACAATAAAAGAGTTTTGACAAACCAAAAGCTCTAATCTACTATTTTCAAAATTTCTCAAGTGGTAGCTGATCCATCTATTGCTTTGGCCTTTATTTTCTCCCCCTTTGGCATCAAGCACCAAAACGGGATCAATCTTGGCCCTTTAACCCCATTGCCTCACCAAAATCTTCAAATGAGAACACAAAGGCAATAAGAGTACATGAGATGAACTTGGAATAAGTTACCCTCTCATCGGAGTGCAGTGGAAGTCTTTCATGGTCCAAGTCCACCTTTTACCTTTCAAACCTCCTTTGAGACTAAAGCAAGCAAACTCAAGCAAACTGTTAGTCTCAAAGGGTCAAGTTGTAGCACAACTCCCCCTAAATATGTGCATCACCTGCACAAGGACTTGTGAGGTCCGGGGAGTGATTGTACAACTTGAGCACCATAGTAAGCAACAAAATGCATAAGGAACATGATCAAAGGCATAAATACATGTATGCTACAATTCAATCCAAGTTCCGCGAATCTAAGACATTTAGCTCACTACGCAGCCTGCAAAAGGTCTTTTCATCTAAAGGCTTAGTGAAGATATCGGCTAGCTGGTTCTCGGAGCTAACATGAAACACTTCGATATCTCCCTTTTGCTGGTGGTCTCTCAAAAAGTGATGCCGGATGTCAATGTGCTTTGTGCGGCTGTGCTCAACAGGATTTTCCGCTATTCGAATAGCACTCTCATTGTCACATAGGAGTGGGACCTTGCTCAGATTGTAGCCAAAGTCCCGGAGGGTTTGCCTCATCCAGAGTAGTTGCGCGCAACACTGTCCTGCGGCAACATACTCGGCCTCAGCGGTGGATAGGGCAACGGAAGTTTGTTTCTTAGAGTTCCATGACACCAGGGACCTTCCTAAGAATTGGCACGTCCCCGATGTACTCTTCCTATCGACCTTACATCCAGCATAGTCGGAATCTGAGTACCCAATCAAGTCAAAGTTAGACCCCTTTGGATACCAGATCCCGAAGCAAGGCGTAGCGACTAAATATCGAAGAATTCGCTTCACAGCCACTAAGTGACACTCCTTAGGATCGGATTGAAATCTAGCACACATGCATACGCTAAGCATAATATCTGGTCTACTAGCACATAAATAAAGCAAAGAACCTATCATGGACCGGTATGCTTTTTGATCAACGGACTTACCACCTTTGTTGAGGTCGGTGTGTCCGTCGGTTCCCATCGGCGTCTTTGCGGGCTTGGCGTCCTTCATCCCAAACCGCTTTAGCAAATCTTGCGTATACTTTGTTTGGGAGATGAAGGTGCCGTCCTTGAGTTGCTTCACTTGGAACCCAAGGAAGTAGTTCAACTCGCCCATCATCGACATCTCGAATTTCTGTGTCATCACCCTGCTAAACTCTTCACAAGACTTTTGGTTAGTAGAACCAAATATTATGTCATCGACATAAATTTGGCACACAAAAAGATCACCATCACAAGTCTTAGTGAAAAGAGTTGGATCGGCTTTCCCAACCTTGAAAGCATTAGCAATCAAAAAGTCTCTAAGGCATTCATACCATGCTCTTGGGGCTTGCTTAAGTCCATAGAGCGCCTTAGAGAGCTTATACACGTGATCGGGGTACCGTTCATCCTCGAAGCCAGGGGGTTGCTCCACGTACACCTCCTCTTTGATCGGCCCGTTGAGGAAAGCGCTCTTCACATCCATTTGGTATAACCTGAAAGAATGGTGAGCGGCATATGCTAGCAAAATACGAATTGATTCTAGCCTAGCCACAGGAGCGAATGTCTCCTCAAAGTCCAAACCTGCGACTTGGGCATAACCTTTTGCCACAAGTCGAGCCTTGTTCCTTGTCACCACCCCGTGCTCGTCCTGTTTGTTGCGGAACACCCACTTGGTTCCCACAACATTTTGCTTGGGACGAGGCACCAGTGTCCAAACTTCGTTGCGCTTGAAGTTGTTGAGTTCCTCCTGCATGGCCAACACCCAGTCCGGATCTAGCAAGGCCTCTTCTACCCTGAAAGGCTCAATAGAAGAGACAAAGGAGTAATGCTCACAAAAATTAACTAATCTTGAACGAGTAGTTACTCCCTTGCTAATATCACCCACTATTTGGTCGACGGGATGATCCCTTTGGATCGTCGCTCGAACTTGGGTTGGAGGTGCCTGAGGTGCTTCTTCCTCCTCAACTTGAATATCCTGGGCTCCCCCTTGATCATGCGCCTCCACTTGAGGTACATGTTCGTCATCTTGGGTTGGGGGATGCACCATTGTTGAGGAAGACGGTTGATCTTGCTCCAATTGTTCCTGAGGTCGTTCATCTCCAATCGCCATGGTGCGTATTGCGGCCGTTGGAACGTCTTCTTCATCTACATCATCAAGATCAACAACTTGCTCTCTTGGAGAGCCATTAGTCTCATCAAATACAACGTCGCTAGAGACTTCAACCAAACCCGATGATTTGTTGAAGACCCTATACGCCTTTGTATTTGAATCATAACCTAATAAAAACCCTTCTACAGCTTTGGGAGCAAATTTGGAATTCCTACCCTTTTTCACTAGAATGTAGCATTTACTCCCAAAAACACGAAAGTACGATACATTGGGTTTGTTACCAGTTAGCAGCTCTTATGAAGTCTTCTTGAGGAGGCGGTGAAGATAGACCCTATTGATGGTGTGGCAAGCCGTGTTCACGGCTTCCGACCAAAAACACTCGGGGGTCTTGAATTCTCCAAGCATAGTCCTCGCCATATCAATGAGTGTCCTGTTCTTCCTCTCTACCACACCATTTTGCTGAGGTGTATAGGGAGCGGAGAACTCGTGCTTGATCCCCTCCTCCTCAAGGAACTCCTCCACTTGAAGATTCTTGAATTCGGACCCGTTGTCGCTTCTTATCTTCTTTACCTTGAGCTCAAACTCATTTTGAGCTCTCCTGAGGAAGCGCTTGAGGGTCCCTTGGGTTTTAGACTTATCCTGCAAAAAGAACACCCAAGTGAAGCGGGAAAAGTCATCAACAATAACTAGACCATACTTACTTCCTCCTATGCTCAGATAGGTGACGGGTCCGAAGAGGTCCATATGCAGCAGCTCCAGAGGTCTTGACGTGGTCATCACGTTCTTGTTGTGATGTGCTCCTCCCACTTGTTTACCTGCTTGACAAGCTGCACAAGGTCTATCTTTTTCGAAATGAACATTGGTTAGACCTATCACGTGTTCTCCCTTTAGAAGCTTGTGGAGGTTCTTCATCCCCACATGTGCTAAGCGGCGATGCCACAACCAGCCCATGCAAGTCTTAGCCATTAAGCATGCATCTAGACCGGCCTCTTCTTTTGCAAAATCAACTAAGTAAAGTTTGTCGTCTAGTACACCCTTAAAAGCTAGTGAACCATCACATCTTCTAAAGACAGACACATCTACATTTGTAAATAAACAGTCATATCCCATATTACATAATTGACTAACAGATAGTAAATTATATCCAAGACTCTCCACTAAAAACACATTAGAGATAGAATGCTCATTTGATATTGCAATCTTGCCTAAACCTTTCACCTTGCCTTGGTTCCCATCACCAAATATGATTGAATCTTGGGAATCCTTATTCTTGACGTAGGAGGTGAACATCTTCTTCTCCCCCGTCATATGGTTTGTGCATCCGCTGTCGATAATCCAGCTTGAACCCCCGGATGCATAAACCTGCAAGGCAAATTTAGGCTTGGGTCTTAGGTACCCAACTCTTGTTGGGTCCTACAAGGTTAGTCACAATTTCCTTAGGGACCCAAATGCAAGTTTTATCACCCTTGCATTTTGCCCCTAATGTCCTAGCAACTATCTTCCTATCCTTCCGACAAATAGCAAAGGAAGCATTCAAAGCATGATAAATTGTAGAGGGACCATTCATAACTTTTCTAGAAGCATGAACAAAATTTTTTCTAGGCACATGATGAACATTTTTCCTAGGCATATCTCTACCATGCATATAGGAATAACTAGGAGCAAACATAGCATACGAGTCATGTGAATCAAAAGCATTGCAACTCCTATGAGACTGTCTTCTATTGTTGTACATAAAAGCATGGTTCTTTTTAGTGCTCCTTGCCATAGGGGCCTTCCCTTTCTCCTTGGTGGAGATGGGAGCCTTATGGCTTGTTAAGTCCTTGGCTTCCCTCTTGAAGCCAAGTCCATCCTTAATGGAGGGGTGTCTACCAATCGTGTAGGCATCCCTTGCAAATTTTAGTTTATCGAAATCACTTTTGCTAGTCTTAAGTTGGGCATTAAGACTAGCTACTTCATCATTCAATCTCGAAATCGAAACTAGGTGTTCACTACAGGCATCAATATCAAAATCCTTACACCTAGTGCAAATCATAACATGTTCTACACAAGAATTAGATTTATTTGCTACTTCTAATTTAGCATTTAAATCATCGTTAACACCTTGTAAAGTAGAGATGGTTTCATGACAAGTAGATAGTTCATAAGAAAGTATTTCATTTCTTTTAACTTCTAAAGCATAGGATTTTTGTGCCTCTACAAATTTATCATGTTCATCATACAACAAATCCTCTTGCTTTTCTAAAAGCCTATCCTTTTCATTCAAGGCATCAATCAACTCATTGATTTTATCAATTTTATTTCTATCCAATCCCTTGAACAAGCTAGAGTAATCTATTTCATCATCGCTAGAATCATCCTCACTTGAAGAAGCATAAGTAGAGTCTCGAGTACATACCTTCTTCTCCCTTGCCATAAGGCATGTGAGACGCTCGTTGGGGAAGAGGGATGACTTGTTGAAGGCGGTGGCGGCGAGTCCTTCATTATCGGAGTCGGAGGAGGAGCAATCCGAATCCCACTCCTTTCCTAGATGTGCCTCGCCCTTTGCCTTCTTATAGTTCTTCTTCTTCTCCCTCTTGTTCCCTTGGTCCTGATCACTATCATTATCGGGACAGTTAGCAATAAAATGACCAAGCTTACCACATTTGAAGCATGAGCGCTTTCCCTTTGTCTTGGTCTTGCTTGGCTGCCCCTTGTGACCCTTTAGCGCCGTCTTGAATCTTTTGATGATGAGGGCCATCTCTTCATCATTAAGTCCGGCTGCCTCAATTTGTGCCACCTTACTCGGTAGCGCCTCCTTGCTTCTTGTTGCCTTGAGAGCAAGGGGTTGCGGCTCGTTGATCGGACCATTCAAGGCGTCGTCCATGTACCTCGCCTCCTTGATCATCATTCGCCCGCTTACGAATTTTCCAAGGACTTCTTCGGGCGACATTTTGGTGTACCTGGGATTCTCACGAATATTATTCACCAAATGAGGATCAAGAACGGTAAAGGACCTTAGCATCAGTCGGACGACGTCGTGGTCCGTCCATCGCGTGCTTCCGTAGCTCCTTATTTTGTTGATAAGGGTCTTGAGCCGGTTGTATGTTTGAGTTGGCTCCTCGCCCCTTATCATCGCGAACCGTCCAAGCTCACCCTCCACCAACTCCATTTTGGTGAGTAAGGTGACGTCGTTCCCCTCATGAGAAATCTTAAGGGTGTCCCAGATCTGCTTGGCGTTATCCAAGCCGCTCACTTTGTGGTATTCATCCCTGCACAATGAAGCTAGAAGAACAGTAGTAGCTTGTGCATTCTTATGAATTTGTTCATTAATGAACATGGGACTATCCGAACTATCAAAGTGCATTCCACTCTCTACAATCTCCCATATACTAGGATGAAGAGAGAATAGGTGACTACGCATTTTGTGGCTCCAAAATCCGTAGTCCTCCCCATCAAAATGTGGGGGCTTGCCGAGTGGAATGGAGAGCAAATGCGAATTTGAACTTTGTGGAATACGAGAGTAGTCAAAAGAAAAGTTCGAATTAACCGGTTTCCTTCTCTCGTAGTCGTTGTGGTCGTCGTCCTTTTTGGAAGAAGTAGACTCATCGTTGTCGTCGTAATAGACGATTTCCTTGATGCGCCTCGTCTTATTCTTTTTCCCTTCCTTCCGTCTATGGCCCGAGCCGGAGTCAGTAGGCTTGTCGTCCTTCGGCTCGTTGACGAAGGATTCCTTCTCTTTGTCGTTGATCACGATTCCCTTCCCCTTAGGATCCATCTCTTCGGGCGGTTAGTCCCTTTGTGAAGAGAACGGCTCCGATACCAATTGAGAGCACCTAGAGGGGGGGTGAATAGGTGATCCTGTGAAACTTGAAAACTTAAGCCACAAAACTTGGTTGATCGTTAGCACAATAATTGCCAAGTGGCTAGAGAGGAGTCAAAACACAATAACCACAAGAAATCAATCACAGAGATGACACGGTGGTTATCCCGTGGTTCGGCCAAGACCAACGCTTGCCTACTCCATGTTGTGGCGTCCCAACGGACGAGGGTTGCAATCAACCCCTCTCAAGCGGTCCAAAGACCCACTTGAATACCACGGTGTTTTACTTGCTTTTTCTCAATCCCGTTTGCGAGGAATCTCCACAACTTGGAGCCTATCGCCCTTACACTTTAAGATCACAAAGAAACATGGAGCAAGGGAGGGATTAGCAACGCACTCAAGACAAGAAATCACAGCAACACCACGCACACAAGTCGCAACGAGAGCTCACAATACAACTCAATGAGTTCACCACTCAACTAGAGCTCTAATTGCTATCGCAAAGAATCAAAGGCGCGGAATCGATGTCTTGGTGCTTAGGAATGTTGTAGGAATGCTTGGTGTACTCCTCCATGCGCCTAGGGGTCCCTTTTATAGCCCCAAGGCAGCTAGGAGCCGTTGAGAGCAATCTAGGAAGGATGATCTTGCCTTCTGTCGACTGGCGAGACAGTCCGGTGCACACCGGACATGTCCGGTGCCCGATTTCTTTCCATAAATGGCGCAGTCGACCGTTGGCAGCCAGAGAGCCGTTGGCGCACCGGACATGTCCGGTGCACACCGGACAGTCCGGTGCCTTCTTCTAGCCGTTGGCTGGGCCACGTGTCCCGCGCAGATCGCGCGGCCGACCGTTGGCCCGGTCGACAGTTGGCTCACCGGACAGTCCGGTGAATTATAGTCGTACGACGTCGGTGAATTCCCGAGAGCGGCTAGTTCGCCCGAGCCAGTCTGGCGCACCGGACACTGTCCGGTGCACCACCGGACAGTCCGGTGCTCCCAGACTGAGCAGACTTTGGCTGAACAAAGCCATCTCATTTCCAATTCAATTTTTCCTGTTTCCAGCACTTAGACACAACACATTAGTCCATAAAATAATGTACTAAGTCTAGAAACATACCTTTTGACATGATTTGCACTTTGTCCACCATATTGCATAGATCAACACAAAAGCACTTGCGTTGGCACTCAATCACCAAAATACTTAGAAATGGCCCAAGGGCACATTTCCCTTTCAGAACTCCGCTCCGCCCGACCCAGGGCTCGGACTCGGGCTTAGCCCCGGAAGACGGCGAACTCCGCTCCGCCCGACCCAGGGCTCGGACTCGGGCTCAGCCCCGGAAGACGACGGACTCCGCTTCGCCCGACCCTAGGGCTCGGACTCAGCCCTGGCCTCAGCCGACGGTCTCCGCCTCGCCCGACCCAGGGGCTCGGACTCGACCACGGCCACGGAAGACAGACTCGACCTCGACCTCGGAGGAGCCTCCACCTCGCCCAACCTAGGGCACGGACCGACCATGTCGACAGGAGGCGCCATCATTACCCTACCTCGAGCTGACTCAGGCTACGGGGAACAAGACCGGCGTCCCATCTAGCTCGCTCCGCCAGATAGGCAATGATGGCGCCCCGCACGCTCTGTGACGATGGCGGCTCTCGGCCCCCTTACGGAAGCAAGAGGACGTCAGCAAGGACTCGACAGCCCCAACAGCTATCCTCTCGCCAGGCTCCAGCACTCCTCCGACGGCCACGACACCACACGAACCGGGTGCCAAAACCTCTCCGGTTGCCACGACGGCGTGTACTTAGGGCGCTAGCTCTCCTCCGCTAGACACGTAGCACTCTGCTACACCCCCCATTGTACACCTGGATCCACTCCTTACGCCTATAAAAGGAAGGACCAGGGCCCTCTTACAGAAGGTTGGCCCGCGCGGAGAAGGACGGGACGGCGCTCGCTCAAGGCCGCTCGCTCCCACTCCCGCGCGGACGCTTGTATCCCCCTACTGCAAGCGCACCCGACTCAGGCGCGGGGCTAACACGAAGGTCGCGGGATTCGCTCTCTCACACGCCTGCCTCCCTCTGGCTGCTTCCTTTCCCCCCTTCGCGTTCCGCCTTGCGTCAACCCATCTGGGCTGGGGCACGCGGCGACATTTCACTCGTCGGTCCAGGGACCCCCCGGGTTTCGAAACACCGACAGTTGGCGCGCCAGGTAGGGGCCTGCTGCGTGTTGACGAACAGCTTCCCGTCAAGCTCCAGATGGGCAGTCTCCAGCAACCTTTCCAGCCCGGGACGGTGCTCTGTTTCGGGAATCTTGAGTTCATGTCCCTCGACGGCAGCTACGACATGATACTCCTTCCCCCGCCACGCGACAGCGACAATGGCAGTCGACAACCCGCTCGCCGGCGGGGAAATCAACGACACCTTCCCCACGTGGTGGAAGGACGACATTCGGGCTTGTCCCGTCCCCTCCCCCGCCGACGGAGGAGGAGGCGGGGCAACCAACGCCAAGCAGGAAGCGGCATCTCGTTGGCTGTCGAGCGAGTCGACGGCGCCGGCGCCCCCAACGGAGGGCGCGCCGGGCATCGATCTCGCGTCTGAGACGAAGACGAGCGACGCCTCCCCGCAACGCGCTGATCTCAAGCAAACGCACGACGCCAGCACGCTCGCGAAGGACTTGCTGGGCGTCACCCTTGTACCTGAGACGACGGTGCAGTCAGTCCTAGACGCGACCTCGTCACCGACCGTCGACCGAAAGGTACCGATCGATTCCCATCTCGTGTCTTTTGGATTCGGCCTCGACCCACCGAGCGACTCCGCTTTGGTGAGCACTTTCATAGAGGCGAGTCCAAACCCCCGGGGGTATCGTGTGCGGTCACCTTGGGACCGACTGACGGCTGACTCGACCTACGAGCCCTCGGGGTCCGAGGAAGATGGCGAGCTCGACCTCTGTTGGGACTTCTCCGGACTTGGTAACCCTAGTGCCATGCGGGACTTCATGACCGCATGTGACTACTGCCTTTTCTGACTGTTCCGACGGCAGCCGCGGCCTCGACGACGAGGACCGCGGCCCAAGTCGTGAATGTTTCCACGTCGATCTAGGGGGTCCCGGCGAAGGTAACCATCTTGATATGCCGGAAAACGGTGATCCCCCTAGGCCCGCGCCTCGCGTTGACATCCTTCGGGAGCTAGCTGTGGTCCCCGTCCCGGCGGGGGGTCCTGACCCACAGCTCGAGCAAATCCGCGAGAGGCAGGCCAGGCTCGACGAGGGAGTAGGAACGCTTGTGCCGATCCGCCGGGACGTCGGGCAGGAATGGGCGATCAACCCCCGGCCGGAGAAGTGCGTCATCTCCCCCAGGACATCCAGCACCGCATCACCGACGACGTCAGGGTGAGGCCGCCGCCGGATTCCAGCGGAGTCGGCCAGAACCTGGCGGCAGCAGCAATGCTTCTCCGCGCGATGCCGGAGCCATCAACCACCGAGGGGCGGCGTATCCAAGGAGAGCTCAAGAATCTCCTGGAGGACGCCGCGGTCCGATGGGCCGAAAGCTCTGCCTCCCGAAGGCAGGGGTACCCCTCGGAACATCGCGCCGCGACTTCCCGACTCATGCGGGAAGCCTCGGTCCACTCCGGGCGCACGCGCAACACAGCGCCTGCGGCCCCGGGATGCCTCGGCAACGAGCGCCATCATCACGGCCGTCAGGCCCACCTCGACGACAGGGCACGCTGAGGCTACCACCCCAGGCGTGGGGGACGCTACGACAGCGGGAAGGATCGGAGTCCTTCGCCCGAACCACCCGGTCCGCAGGCTTTCAGCTGAGCCATACGACGGGCACCGTTCCCGACCCGGTTCCGAACCCCGACTACTATCACAAAGTACTCAGGGGAGACGAGACCAGAACTGTGGCTCGCGGACTATCGGCTGGCCTGCCAACTGGGTGGAACGGACGATGACAACCTCATCATCCGCAACCTCCCCCTGTTCCTCTCCGACACTGCTCGAGCCTGGCTGGAGCATCTGCCCCCGGGGCAGATCTCCAACTGGGACGACCTGGTCCAAGCTTTTGCCGGCAATTTCCAGGGCACATACGTGCGCCCTAGGAACTCCTGGGATCTCCGAAGCTGCCGCCAGCAACCGGGAGAGCCTCTCTGGGACTACATCCGGCGATTCTCGAAGCAGCGCACAGAGCTGCCCAACGTCACCGATTCAGATGTCATCGGCGCGTTCCTCGCCGGCACCACCTGCCGCGACCTGGTGAGCAAGCTGGGTCGCAAGACCCCCACCAAGGCGAGCGAGCTGATGGACATCGCCACCAAGTTCGCCTCTGGCCAGGAGGCGGTTGAGGCCATTTTCCGAAAGGACAAGCAGCCCCAGGGCCGCCCACCGGAAGACGCTCCCGAGGCGTCAACTCAGCGCGGCGCCAAGAAGAAGGGCAAGAAGAAGTCGCAAGCGAAACGCGACGCCGCCGACGCGGACCTTGTCGCCGCCGCCGAGTACAAGAACCCTCGGAAACCTCCCGGAGGTGCCAACCTCTTCGACAAGATGCTCAAGGAGCCGTGCCCCTATCATCAGGGGGCCGTCAAGCACACCCTCGAGGAGTGTGCCATGCTTCGACGACACTTCCACAAGGCCGAGCCACCCGCGGAGGGTGGCAAGGCCCCTGACGACGCGAAGGAGGAAGATCACAAGGCAGGAGGGTTCCCCGAGGTCCGCGATTGCTTCATGATCTACGGTGGGCAAGTGGCGAACGCCTTGGCTCGGCACCGCAAGCAAGAGCGTCGGGAGGTCTGCTCGGTAAAGGTGGCGGCGCCAGTCTACCTAGACTGGTCCGACGAGCCCATCACCTTTGACCGGGCCGACCACCCAGACTACGTGCCGAGCCCGGGGAGATACCCACTCGTTGTCGACCCCATCATCGGCAATGTTAGGCTCACCAAGGTCCTCATGGACGGAGGCAGCAGCCTCAACATCATCTACGCCGAGACCCTCAGGCTCCTGCGGATCGATCTGTCCTCGGTCCGAACGGGCGCTGCGCCTTTCCACGGGATCGTCCCCGGGAAGCGCGTTCATCCCCTCGGACAACTCGACCTACCCGTCTGCTTCGGGATGCCCTCCAACTTTCGAAGGGAGACCCTCACATTCGAAGTGGTCGGGTTCCGAGGAACCTACCATGCGGTACTGGGAAGGCCATGCTACGCGAAGTTCATGGTTGTCCCCAACTACACCTACCTCAAGCTCAAGATGTCGGGCCCCAACGGGGTCATCGCCGTCGGGCCCACGTACCGACACGCATTCGAATGCGATGTGGAGTGCGTGGAGTATGCCGAGGCCCTCGCCGAATCCGAGGCCCTCATCGCTGACCTAGAAAGCCTCTCTAGGGAGGCGCCCAACGTGAAGCGCCACGCTGGCAACTTCGAACCAGTAGAGACGGTCAAGTCCGTCCCTCTCGACCCCGGCAACGACGCCTCCAAGCAGATCCGGATTGGTTCCGAGCTCGACCCCAAATAGGAAGCAGTGCTCGTCGACTTTCTCCGCGCGAACGCCGACGTTTTCGCGTGGAGTCCCTCGGACATGCCCAGCATACCAAGGGAAGTCGCCGAGCACTCTCTGGATATTCGAGCTGGGGCCCGACCCGTGAAGCAACCTCTGCGCCGATTCGACGAAGAAAAGCGCAGAGCCATAGGCGAGGAGATCCACAAGCTACTGGCGGCAGGGTTCATCAAAGAGGTATTCCATCCCAAATGGCTTGCCAGCCCTGTGCTAGTAAGAAAGAAAGGGGGGGAAATGGCGGATGTGTGTAGACTACACTGGTCTAAACAAAGCATGCCCGAAGGTTCCCTACCCTCTGCCTCGCATCGATCAGATCGTGGATTCCACTGCTGGGTGTGAAACCCTGTCTTTCCTCGATGCCTACTCAGGGTATCACCAGATCAAGATGAAAGAGTCCGACCAGCTCACGACTTCATTCATCACACCCTTCGGCATGTACTGCTATGTTACAATGCCGTTTGGTATGAGGAATGCAGGGGCAACGTACCAGCGATGCATGAACCATGTGTTTGGCGAACACATCGGCCGAACGGTCGAGGCTTACGTTGATGACATTGTAGTCAAGATGAGGAAGGCCTCCGACCTCCTTTCCGACCTTGAAGCGACATTCCGATGTCTCAAGGCAAAAGGCGTGAAGCTTAATCCCGAAATGTGTGTCTTCGGGGTCCCCCGAGGCATGCTCTTGGGGTTCATCGTCTCCGAGCGGGGCATCGAAGCCAACCCGGAGAAGATTGCGGCCATCACCAGCATGGGGCCAATCAAGGACTTGAAAGGCGTACAGAGGGTCATGGGATATCTCGCGGCTCTGAGCCGCTTCATCTCCCGCCTCGGCGAAAGAGGTCTGCCTCTGTAGTGCCTCTTAAGGAAAGCTGAGTGCTTCACTTGGACCCCTGAGGCCGAGGAAGCCCTCGGGAACCTGAAGGCGCTTCTCACAAACACGCCCATCTTGGTGCCCCCCGCTGCCGGAGAAGCCCTCTTGATCTACGTCGCCGCGACCACCCAGGTGGTTAGCGCCGCGATCGTGGTTGAGAGACGAGAAGAAGGGCATGCATTGCCCGTCCAGAGGCCAGTCTACTTCATCAGTGAGGTACTGTCCGAGACCAAGATCCGCTACCCACAAATCCAGAAGCTGCTGTACGCGGTGATCCTGACACGGCGGAAGTTGCGACACTACTTCGAGTCTCATCCGGTGACTGTGGTGTCCTCCTTCCCCTTGGGAGAGATCATCCAGTACCGAGAGGCCTCGGGTAGGATTGCGAAGTGGGCGGTGGAGATCATGGACGAGGCGATCTCTTTCGCCCCTCGGAAGGCCATCAAGTCCCAGGTCTTGGCGAACTTCGTGGCTGAATGGGCCGACACCCAGCTCCCGACGGCTCCGATCCAACCGGAGCTCTGGACCATGTTTTTCGACGGGTCGCTGATGAAGACGGGGGCCGACGTAGGCCTCCTCTTCGTCTCGTCCCTCGGGAAGCACCTACGCTACGTGCTACGCCTCCACTTCCCGGCGTCCAACAATGTGGCAGAGTACGAGGCTCTGGTAAATGGGTTGCGAATCGCCATCGAGCTAGGGGTTCGACGCCTCGACGCTCGCGGTGACTCGCAGCTCGTCATCGACCAAGTCATGAAGAACTCCCACTGCCGCGACCCGAAGATGGAAGCCTACTGCGATGAGGTTCGGCGCCTGGAAGACAAGTTCTACGGGCTCGAGCTCAACCACATCGCCCGACGCTACAACGAGACTGCGGACGAGCTGGCTAAAATAGCCTCGGGACGAACAACAGTTCCCCCGGACGTATTCTCACGAGACCTGCATCAACCCTCCGTCAAGACCGAGGACACGCCCAAGCCCGAGGCACCTTCGGCTCCGCCTGAGGCACCCTCGGCTCAGTCCGAGGTACCCTCGGCCTAGTCTGAGGTACCCTCGGCACGGTCCGAGGTACCCTCGGCTCATCCCGAGGTACCCTCAGCCCCCGAGGGTGAGGCACTGCGCGTCGAAGGGGAACCAAGCGAGGTCATGCCTAATCAAAGCTGGCAGGCCCCGTACCTGCAATATCTCCACCAAGGGGAGCTGCCCCTCGACCAAGCCGAAGCTTGGTGGTTGGCGCGGCGTGCCAAGTCTTTCGTCTTGCTGGGAGACGGGAAGGAGCTCTACCACCGCAGCCCCTCAGGCATCCTCCAGCGATGCATTTCCATCGCCGAAGGCCAACAGCTCTTGCAAGAGATACACTTGGGGGCTTGCGGCCATCACGCAGCACCTCGGACCCTCGTTGGAAACGCCTTCCGACAAGGATTCTACTGGCCGACGGTGGTGGCCAACGCTACTAGAATTGTCCGCACCTGCGAAGGGTGTCAGTTCTACGCGAGGCAGACCCACCTGCCCGCCCAGGCTCTGCAGACCATACCCATCACCTGGTCGTTTGCTGTGTGGGGTCTGGACCTCGTTGGCCCCCTGCAGAAGGCACCCGGGGGCTACACGCACCTGTTGGTCGCCATCGACAAATTCTCCAAGTGGATCGAGGTCCGACCCCTAAACAGCATCAGGTCCGAACAGGCGGTGGCGTTCTTCACCAACATCATCTATCGCTTTGGGGTCCCGAACTCCATCATCACCGACAACGGTACCCAGTTCACCGGCAGAAAGTTCCTGGACTTCTGCGAGGATCACCACATCCGGGTGGACTGGGCTGCCGTGGCTCACCCCATGACGAATGGGCAAGTGGAGCGGGCCAACGGCATGATCCTGCAAGGACTCAAGCCTCAGATCTACAACGACCTCAACAAGTTCGGCAAGCGGTGGATGAAGGAACTCCCCTCGGTGGTCTAGAGTCTGAGGACAACGCCGAGCCAAGCCACGAGCTTCACATCGTTCTTTCTAGTCTATGGGGCCGAGGCCATCTTGCCCACAGACCTAGAATACGGTTCCCCGAGGGCAAGGGCCTACACCGACCAAAGCAACCAAGCCAACCGAGAAGACTCGCTGGACCAGCTGGAGGAGGCTCGGGACACGGCCTTACTACACTCGGCGCGGTACCAGCAGTCCCTGCGACGCTACCACGCCCGAGGGGTTAGGTCCCGAGACCTTCAGGTGGGCGACCTGGTGCTTCGGCTGCGACAAGACGCCCGAGGGCGGCACAAGCTCACGCCTCCCTGGGAAGGGCCGTTCGTCATCGCCAAGGTCTTGAAGCCCAAAACGTACAAGCTGGACAACAGCCAGGGCGAGGTCTACAGCAACGCTTGGAACATCCAACAGCTACGTCGCTTCTACCCTTAAGATGCTTTCAAGTTGCTCGTATACTTCGTTCACACACCAAGTCTGGTCGTCAAGGAAGGGTCAGCCTTGCCTCGGCAAAGCCCGACCCTCCCTCAGGGGCTAGAAGGGGGCAACCCCCTCTGCGTCAAAATTTTCCTCGAAAAAAGAAAAAAAATCTTTTCTGCCAGAATGCCTTTCGTGCTCTTCGACTACTTCAAAAGTGGATCCTGAAAACGACGGAGTACACGTAAGCAGCCAAGGCTGACCGAGCCGAGGGACTCCTGCGCCTCCGGGATACGGATACCTCACTCATCAACTTCTGCGATAAGTAACTCGCGCTCGGATAAGTGACTCCACGGACCGAACAAGTCTTCATGCTCGAGAAGCTCCTCTGCCGAAATGATTTTTTGGGCCTTCTCAACTGCGTCGGTAACAGAACCCTATGGACGAGTAAGAGCGCGCGTAAGCGGCAAGGCTGACCGAGCCGATGGACTCCTACGCCTCCGGAATACGGATACCTCACTCATCACCTTCCGTGAAAAGCAACTCTCGCCCGCGCAAACAATTCTGTTACCGATAAATGAGTCCGGACACTCGAAACAAGAGGAAAAGAGACGCAACTTTACAACACGACGACGGTGTGTTTAGGCCTCGGCGGCCGCAGAAAGCATACACACACTACAAAGACGACCTGATCCTGCAGGCTCGGACGTCGACAGCCGAAGGGGCAGCAGCACCCTCGGCATCAAATACACCTTCGGCGGGGTCTGACCTAGCCTCGGACGGCGACGGGGTCGAAGGGCCCCCACTCAGAAGGACGACATCAGCACCACACCCGGGCCATTGCCGCCAGGGTCTTCTTCGAGAATCCGGCCCGAGCAGGCGGCTCGGCCGGCCACCCCGAGGCCTCGGCCAGCTGACCCTCAAAGACATCAGCTCGGCTTGTGGCCTCGGCAGCTCAACTCCGGTGTCGGCTCCGCCAGTGGACGACCCGGCCAGGCTCTGGCCAACCACACCTCCTTTTCGAAGCCAACTCTGCCTCCGTCCATGCTGACACCACTACCTCCGGCTTCGGCTCATCGAAGAGCAGCCGAGGGGTTCCTTTAACTAAGCAAGAGGGGCCTCGGACAGCAAGGCCAACCGAGCTGAGGGACTCCTACGCCTCCGGGATACGGATACCTCACTCGTCACCTTTGCACGAGGCAACTCACGCTTGGCGAAGCGGTTCAGATAATCGACAAGGCGAGTCTTAGTGCTTGAAAATGAAGAAAAAACACGGCTCTGCGCCGAAAATACATACACGTTCAGGCCTCGTCAGCCACAATGAACAAAACACCGGCATTCAAGGTGCCAATACAAACGGAACTCCGGTTCCGTCCCCACGGCAGCAGTGATGGCCCCAGGGCGGAAGCCGCTGCAACCTTGCCCTCGCCCGCGCCGACGCTCGAGGGGCGAGGACAAGTACAAAGAGCTGGAGGCTCGGAGCACGGATGGTGGCAATGATCCCGCCGGCGACGGGAACTTCTCGGGCCGCATCCACCTCGGCACCTTCGAGTGGAGCATCAGCCCATCGGCAGATCCCCACTCGGATCCTCCCGGACGAGCGGAGCACCGACCTCCGCGTGGAGGCCCCGTACCGTTGCAAAGGCAGGACCGCCCCAGAACACGAACGCCGCTCTAGCGGCGCGCGATGTCTTGGGCGGTCCACCCATGCGCATGGCGCGACAGCCGCCCTCACGGCGGGAGGGGGCACCGGGAGCCAAGCCGGCGAACCCAATGTGCTGGGGCTGGTGACACCCGTCGTCGACCAGCCCCGCGTTGTCGAAGTCCGCGCCGCTCGCAGGGCCGGTGAGCGCCCTCTCCCTTGGGTGCAGAAGGGGAGGTGGCCAGCCGACCCGCGCGGGAGGTAGAGCCCCGGCTCGCCTCGCTTTCCGCCCCAGCAAGGATGATGAACATCCTTGAAGCTGAGGGCGGAACCAAGATCGCAGCCTGGCTTGCTTCTCCCCGTCCAGAAGCTGGGGGTCACCGTCTTGGGAGACCACCGGTGAGGGGATGCAGCCGGGCTGCCTGATGAAAATCCTTGAAGCCGAACGATGGCTGAAAGGTACCAACTTCCACGAAGTTGCGTTCGTCCGACGACAAGACGGAAGGGTTCCGGGCGTCCTCCGCCTGGGGGCTCGGAAGGTGGAAAGACATGATGCATGTGGGGAGCGCGAAGACATGGCTGCCCTCCAAGGGGGTCGCCCCCCTTTTAAAGGCGGCTCTCCCTACCTGCGCCCTCAACCGTTGCGGGTCGAGTCTTCTCCAACACGCTCCAAGATTCTCCCCCCCACGGCGCGGGGGCTGGGTCCCACACGTCATGCAAGCCGGTCCAGAGCAAAAGAAGCCAAACCGCCGCGCGCGGTGCATGCAACCGCCCGGCGGTTACAAGCACTCCTCCGCTTTTGCCCAGACCAGCGGGCGAAAGGGCGGGCAGCCATGTAGGCGGCATGCAACCGCGCCAAGTGGGCGCACCTCCTTGACTCCAACGAGCCCAGCATGGAGGTCCCGGCCCACGCGTCATGCAACCGGCGCGCCGGTTGCTACGTGTGAGCAACTGCATCGCCACTCACGCCACTACCGCGCCCCCTCGACTGCGGAGTCAATACCGCGACTCGAGGCAACCCTGCAGTGCCAGCCAAGCGTGACGGTCAAATGCGGTCAAAAATGGGCCAGCAGTAACGGCGATGACAGACGGGCAGGAGCAGCGGTCACGTCGTCAGCCAAGCTTACATCCCATCCAGGGGCAGCGAGGGAGCCCTCTCCCACGGTGTGAAGACGGTGCGCCCATGATCCATTCCTCGAACGGCTCGCGCACGCGCAACGGCCGCCCCGCGAACCGCTCGCCCCGTCGCATTAACTACGCGGCAGGACAGGCGGCGCCTCAGGCGGGAGAAGCAAGCGACGCTTCACCTTCGCCATAATGACCGCGTCGAAAAAGGTACGCATCGCATCCTTTTCCTTTTTCCTCTTTCTCTCTCTTACAACAGGGACCGGGAAAGGCGGATACCCCGAAAAGGACCCTTCTCCGTGAAGGAAACAGGCTCCGAGCCTCCCTACTGATCAGAGGTTCGAAGGCTGGCCCCTCGGAGGGGTTCAATAGCCGCCTCAGAGCATGTGGGCTCCACACCCACTACTGGTCAGAGGTTCGATGGTCGGCCCCTCGAAGGGTTCAACGGCCGCCTCAGGCCACTCGGGCTCCGCGCCCACTACTGATCAGGGGTTCGTAGGCTGGCCCTCGAAGGGTTCACAGTCGCCTCAGACACAGAGCGAGGGATGACCATTGGTACGTTCGATACATAACCAAGGCTCAGGCTACGCTCCCGAGGTACCCTAGGACATTTCCGAGACCAGCAGGAACGATCTTGTAATGGAATCCCATCAGAGGGAGGCATCAAGCCCTCGGACCCCGTCGACAGGGGACCGGGTCCGGCAGATCACCCGCAGGTACTTTTGGGCGCGCCTCTGGGCCTCTAGCCGACCCCTATCAAATGGGGCACGGACGTACGCTCGGATTACCCGCCAGCAGCTCACTGGAGACACCATGTTCGGCGCCACCTGAGGGCAACATGGCGCTTTCCCCCTCCTCCTTGCGGAAAGGCGATGCAGGGGCGTATGTAAGAAAGTCGAGTCTGTCCTTGACCGTCGTCTCGCCCTGTGCAGAAGCTCGGGGGCTGCTCTCGCAAACCCGGCTCCGGCCAAACCGTTGACAGCGTCAACATACCAGCCCGAGAACTTGGGACCCGACCGTGCACTCGGGCTACGGCCAGCTCGCATGAGGGAACAACTAGACCAGCCGAAGTGTTGCGAAGCGCACTAAGACCTCGAAGGAGTAAAACTACTCCTCCGAGGCCTCGGGGGCTACACCCGGCGGGTGCGCTCGCGCGCACCCACCGGAACAGAATGCAACCAAAAAAGGCTGGTCCCCTTGCAAAAAAGTGCGGCAAAAGCCTCCAAGCGAGTATTAGTACTCCCTTGGAGGCTCGGGGGCTACTGTCGGGGACCATAATTAGGGGTACCCTCAAGGCCCCTAATTCTCAGTTGGTAACCCCCATCAGCACAAAGCTGCAAAGGCCTGATGGGTGCGATTAAATTAAGGATCGGTCCATTCAAGGGACACGATCGTGCCTCGCTCGAGCCTAGCCTCGGGCAAGGGAAGCCGACCCCGGAGAACCTACGTCTCGCCCGAGGACCCCCCCCTCCAGCAACGGGCACACTATCGGCTCGCCCGAGGCCCAGTCTTCACCAAGAAGCAACCTTGGCCACATCGCCACGCCGACCGACCAAATCGCAGGGGCATTTAATGCAAAGGTGGCCTGACACCTTTATCCTAACGCACGCCCTCCAGTCGACAGGGCCGAAGTGACCGCTGTCACTTCGCCGCTCCACTGACCGGTCTGACAAAAGGACAGCGCCGCCTGCGCCGCTCCGACTGCTGAGCCACCCGACAGAGTGAGGCTGACAGCAGCCAAGGCCGGCCTCGGGCGTCATAGGAAACTCCGCCTCGCCCGACCCCAGGGCTCGGACATGGGCTCGACCCCGGAAGACGGCGAACTCCGCTCCGCTCGACCCAGGGCTCGGACTCGGGCTCAGCCCCGGAAGACGGCGAACTCCGCTCCGCCCGACCCAGGGCTCGGACTCGGGCTCAGCCCCGGAAGACGGCGAACTCCGCTCCGCCCGACCCAGGGCTCGGACTCGGGCTCAGCCCCGGAAGACGGCGAACTCCGCTCCGCCCGACCCAGGGCTCGGACTCGGGCTCAGCCCCGGAAGACGACGGACTCCGCTTCGCCCGACCCCAGGGCTCGGACTCAGCCCTGGCCTCAGCCGACGGTCTCCGCCTCGCCCGACCCAGGGGCTCGGACTCGACCACGACCACGGAAGACGGACTCGACCTCGACCTCGGAGGAGCCTCCACCTCGCCCAACCTAGGGCACGGACCGACCACGTCGACAGGAGGCGCCATCATTACCCTACCTCGAGCTGACTCAGGCTACGGGGAACAAGACCGGTGTCCCATCTGGCTCGCTCCGCCAGATAGGCAATGATGGCGCTCCGCACGCTCTGTGACGATGGCGGCTCTCGGCCCCCTTACGGAAGCAAGAGGACGTCAGCAAGGACTCGACAGCCCCAACAGCTGTCCTCTCGCTAGGCTCCAGCACTACTCCGACGGCCACGACACCACACGAACTGGGTGCCAAAACCTCTCCGGCTGCCACGACGGCGTGTACTTAGGGCGCTAGCTCTCCTCCGCTAGACACGTAGCACTCTGCTACACCCCCCATTGTACATCTGGATCCACTCCTTACGCCTATAAAAGGAAGGACCAGGGCCCTCTTACAGAAGGTTGGCCCGCGCGGAGAAGGACGGGACGGCGCTCGCTCCCACTCCCGCGCGGACGCTTGTATCCCCCTACTGCAAGCGCCCCCGACTCAGGCGCGGGGCTAACACGAAGGCCGCGAGATTTGCTCTCTCACACGCCTGCCTCCCTCCGGCTGCTTCCTTTCCCCCCTTCGCGTTCTGCCTTGCATCGACCCATCTGGGCTGGGGCACGCGACGACATTTCACTCGTCGGTCCAGGGACCCCCGGGTTTCGAAACACCGACAACTGTGTAGGTATTTATGTAATTCGATACACTGTGTAAAAATATTGTAACACCCATGGTGTTTATACTCCGCTCGACAACGAGTATGGATTTAAGCACGTAATGTCAGTGGATAAAACAGATGCTAAATTTTAATCATCTTCGTCTATCGCGATTTTAATATTGCATCTGTTTCGTCTGTCGCTAGTTCGACATCATTTTTATCTATCCGGGCTCTTTCTAAATTTTCGTGATGTGCGGAGCATAGTTGTTTCGAAAATCGGTGTGTCCGATGATTATTTAAAATTCATCGCTCGTGCATATACGAATTTAGAAATTTAGTCCAGTCCTCTGATTTTTTATCCAGAACAAATTAATTGGAACTCGACAATAGAAGTGATGCAAAACTAAATCGGACCAAGGTAACTAGAGTTGAAATCGAATAATTGTTAACCAGGCCGATTTCAATTGGGATCCGTCGCAGAGTAAAATATCGAATCTGATGTACTCTGGTTCAGTCTGTTTACATCGTGCCCAGAATAATCACGAAAATTATCTAACCGAGATTTGGACAGAATCGTCTAAGCTGTTATTTCTTTGAGTTGTCGTTTCATAATTCATAGAATAAAATGTGCAGCCGTGTAGCGTTTCGACCTATTACCCATTGCTAAAAATCGGGATTCAAAAATATCTACGAAATTCTTTAAAAAGGGAATATAAAAAAATCTGAAAAACTAAAAAAAATCCCGCCCGGCCTTATCCCCACGTCGCTTTCCTCTCTGATATTTTATTGCCGCGCGCGGGCGTGGAAATTTTTTTCGGCCGCCGCTCATCTCCTGTAGATATCCACCGCCCTGACCTCCTTTCTTTGCCGCGGTCTCTCCTTTCTCTCCCTCGCGGTGTCTTCTTCACCGCGCGGCGCTCACATCTTCCGTCGGAGCTCTGCTCCCTCTCTTCCTCAGCAGCGACCGAGCTCCATCTCTGGCGATCTCGCCCTGCCCCACGGCGTTCCTCCCCTTTCTTCAATCTCCTACCACGCCATGCCGAACTCCCTGTGCGCGCGTGCCTAGGATTTTTATTCTCTCCATGGCGCTTCTCTCTGCTCCGTCTGCCGCGCGTGAGTTTTTTTTCCCTGGTGCCCTGCTCGAAGCTCCCTCTGCCCAGCTCGGATCTCCTTCTCTGGTGCGCGCGGCTCCCAGGAGCTTGGCTTCTCGTCGCCGGCCGCTGCATCCTCTCGGGCATGGAAGTTGCGCGCGCCCCTGCTCCTCTGCGCGCGCCCAGTCATGGTCTCCAGCGTCGGTCGGAGCTCCCCTGCTCCCATGGCTGCTTGCTCAGCGCATCTCTCTCTGGTGTTCTTCCATGCGCGCGCGTTCCGTTCTTCCTGCGCGTGCTGCCGTGAGCTCCTCTGCCCGGCCGCCGTCGTGCTCCCTGCGCTCATTTGGCCATGCTCCGCCTCGCTGCAGGCACTCGTCTCCTCCCTCTCCTCAAGCACGTCGTGCCTGGCTCACCCCCTGTGCCACGCACCGCTTCACCAGCTCGCCCCTGCGCATGCGTCCTCCCGCGCCCGCGCCGTCCCTACTCATCGCCGCGCGCCTGCTTCCTATGCGCGCAGCCGCTCCATCCCAGCCGTGAAGCTCCCTTTTCAGTTCTCCTCCGTCGCGTTGTCGTGCGCGTGAAACTACTCGCAGTCGGCATCAATTTAACCGCTCGGCCCTGTTCCCTGGCCAGCGCTCGACTCTGAGCTCCGATCTTCCTGCATGCCGTCGTTCCCCTCGTAGCCTGTGGAGGTGGACCTCGGCAGCGTCCCCACCGCGTCGTCGACCTCGTCGCTTGTCGTCGTTCGTCGTCGCGTCGTGTGTGCTCGTCCTCGCCAAGATCTGGCCCTACGAGCTCCATGCGCCTTGGTTGTGCTCGCCGTGTCCTCTGTAGATATTTTCGACTAGCCGTGCGGTCCTTGTCGTCGTCTTGGTCGTCGATGCCACGCAACCATCCACGTGTTGTTGTCCTCATGGACACCGCTTCACACCATCACCCTGTTTTCACCATCCGTAGCGTCGTCAAGATGTCCTGGCTGCAGCACGAGCGTCCTCGACCTTGCCCAAAGCTCTAGGTTGGATTCGTCAGTGTGCTACTCGTCCGCTAGCTCCTCGTCGTCGCGCTGTCATTTCTTACCATGTCGGGACACCTCCCCTCTGCTCAGATGCTCGACTGGGACCCCGTCGTCGACAACTTTGGTTTTACGTCGCCGGGTCTGTGTTTCAAATAGCAACAACCTTATTGTCGTTGTGTTCGCTCCGACTTTGCCTCTATGTGCTCGCCTTCGATCACCGCTGCAATTTTTAGGAATTTGAGTGAAGAAGTGAAGCCCGCTGGGCGCTTGTCAGGGGCTCGATAGAAGGCATGAACAAGAATCAGCAACGTTTGCTTGAAATTCTAATTGAATAGGTAACCGTTCTTTAGTTCGCTATTTTTTAATTGATTGAGTCGATGGATTGAATAGATATATATTAATCGTAATAATCCTCGTGTTAGCATAGGCGCGTTGTGGTAGTGTTAAATATGTGTGAGATACGATGGAGTTAGTAATGCAAAAGATAGATTAATTCGTGTGATATTCGGGCGAGCTGATGACGTAAAAAAAGGTTTAGTATTTCTATCGGCTAGTTAATAAATTTTCTAGTGTTATTATGTCGGCTTGGTTAATAGATGAAGTCGATATCCTGTGCTAGTAGTTAGTATCATCTATGTTTGTGATCGATAATGTTGGAGTCGGATATTGAGTAATTAGATTAATATGCTTCTTTACTCTAAATTGTCGGTATTTAAAAATAGTGAATGTTTTACTCTAAATTGTCGGTATTCAAAAATAGTAAATGAAAATATGACGAGTAATTTGATATTGGGTGTTTCGATAAAAGACTTGTGCTTAGCCTATTATTACTTGATGTTTAAAGTAGATGCGATCACGCTAGAAAAATGTGATAATTGAGCGTAGTCGTATATCGATAACTAGTGTTTCCGTATGAAATTGTACAACGCCTCGCCGCTAGGTGTTTAATTCGCTATCGCGTAGCACTATTTAGGTATGTGATATTCCTGTCTATATGCATTCATGTGCATAATGCATTTCATTCAGGTACGTGAATTAACCACGTGATGTGGAGAACCAGAACTAAGTCGACCACAAGATGCTGGAAAGCGTGAGCTTCTCCACAAGATGATGTTGGTGGATTAACCTGAAGATGGATAGACGAAGCAAGTATCGGAACAAAGGCTGATCGTCAAGTAATCGACGTCTAACAACACTAACCTAGTGTTCTTCCAGGCAAGCCCCGATGCATGCAACCCCTTCCTTGTGTTTTTAAATGATTTTTACACACTTTAAGTCTAGCAAAATGTGCATTAGGTTTATAGGAGTTGCTTGGAAACTCTTTGATGCATTGGCTACCTTGAAATCTATTCCTTTTATAGATACTTCTGGTGAAGTATCAAATATGATTTACAAAATTTCTTAGCCTTGCCTAGAGGTAAATCTTGCGGATAGAGGTTGTCCTTTGCGTTAATGCCTAGCTTAGGGGTTATCCTGAGGAAGGATGGCTTCTGCCTGCAAGAATATTTTAATTGGGAGCAATGGTGGGATCTTACTGCAAAGTTCCCTATAATGCTCTTTTCATCCTAAGAACACAAACAATCCTGAGGATGGAAGTACTTAAATCGAGACTTGGGCTAGGAACAGGTGATGTTCTACCCAGGTTGGTTAAGGATTATAGAGAATGTAGGCCTGATGACCGAGGATCTTTTAACTAGTCACATGCCTCGTCATGGGTAAGCTTTACCTCGGGCAGACTAATACCAGAATAGGACAACACGCAATGGGAGTGGAGAGATGGCGAGAGTAGCGTGTACCCTCCGTGGCAAGAGGCTGGACGGTGGTGTATCTGTGCTCTCGGTTGGCGTGAACATGATCTGGTCTTAAGAACCCCGGTGGCGAGTTGACATATTCAAAGGTTAAGTGCTACATATATCGTGTGATTGGAGATCCCCAGCTAGGTATTAATCGATTCAGGATCGCCATTACTTCTCGGATATGAAGACTTGGTCACTGACTTGCAATCTAAGTCATGGATGGAATCATAATGAGCAAAAATCATGTTGTATTGATTAAAGTGATGATGAAATTAGACTAGATGCAAACAAGGTCTATTAATACTTAATCTAGCATTAAAATGTTGAAAGTAAGGATCCGCTCATAGTAAGCTTTTCTGTAAACAGAGTCCTTGATTCTTGATAAGCCTTACCTTAAATCCTTTTAAAACTAGCATACCCTGGAGAGAGTCTTTTCTTTAGTCGGGTAAGTCTTGCTGAGTACTTGCGTACTTAGGGTTTTATTCCCATTGTTGCTGCAGGTTATGAGTCACTTTGATTGTGATTGGTGTTAAGCGCCGGTGGGCACGACCTTCTATAAGTCTAAGTACTTCTTTTATACTTCTTATTGAGGATGGTCACTTAAGCTAGTATATATTTCAAACATATAAATGTTTATACATTCAAAACATAGTGTAATTACTCCCATCATGTACATTGTAAATTTGATGTAACTTGTAAAATTTGGTAATAAGATTTTCGCTGCAAAAATGTTGGTGTGTGATTTGTGTTTACTTAATCTTGCGGTCCTGGTTGTAAGTGGTTTATCCAGGGTCCTTGGGGCACTCGAATGGATCCTGTTAAGTTATCTGGTGCACATGCATAGCCGTCTGAGGTCTTTGAGACAAGGGCAGGTGCATGTGGGCCCGATAACTTGGAAGGTTCTGCCACAAATATGTTTCCTGTTGCATACGCACAAATTTAAGATGACAGGAATGTGCGATCGAAGAAAAAATAAATTGGCATGCATGGAAACTGTTGGTACCCTAGAACAGGGGTACCCCTTACTGTCGTATAAAGGCACAGTACCCACGCGGCTATCCTTGGTCCCGTGGTAAAAGACCTGTATGTGGGACCAGACCACGACTCGCCCAAGCCTCGGGCCACTACTCTGGACCAGCAACAATACCTGACCCCACCACATGGGCAGGTCCGGTGCCGCCACGTGTCCAGAGAATCTGACACTGAGGCACCTCCAGTGAGTAGGTCTGGACCCCCATGTAAAGGTACCGGACCCCTGTATATACAGTCCGGGCCTCCGAGCATGGTTTAGGACCTCCACATGTGCAAACCGGACCCCTAGGATGGGATCCGGACCCCTCTGTGTGGGGTCCAGGCCGCTCACAGCAGGGTCCCGGGATTCCAGGACAGAGCATACCCAAGCCTTAGACAAGGCCCAGGCGAGGGTCCGGTGCCGACACGTGTCCGGACCTTATCGTATACACTTCTGCTCCCCGCCCAGGCGGAGACCCGATCAGCCACGTGGCCTACTGCACGTGACGTAAGCCAACGGACGGAGCCTGGTGTAAAGCCTCTAGGCTACACCGCCCCTGCATTTATTGCATATAAGACGAGCGCCTGTCCATTCCAGTGGCATGTGGCGCGCCTGGTCCACGTTGCGTGGGCTGCGCTATTACTCATCATTACTCGCACGTTACCAAGAAATCGGTCGCCGCCTATTAATACTGCGTGGACTGCGGCCATCATGGCGCCCGGTGATTACTCAGGTGTTATTAGTATTAATTATCCACATAATGTATTCCATCCATTATGCTCCTGGGCCCACATGTCGGGGCTCAGCATCCTTGTATGTACCTCCCTTAAACTATAAAAGGGAAGAGACACTGCACTACAAGGATAGGTTTTACACAAGCTCTCAAGCTATCAAGTACACATACACAGACTCTCAGACTCAATACAACATACACACAGTGGAGGTAGAGTATTATGCTCCGGTGGCCTGAACCACTATAATCCCTTGTGTGCTCTCGTGTTCATCCCAAAATCCACATAACAGGCAAAACACTTAGGCCCCCTCCTCATCTTAGGGTTAGGGCGGGTGCATTCCGCCACCCGTCGGAGGATTTTCTCTCCGACAGAAACAAAAAAAACCTTATTTAAATGCTATATTTTCTCTATAAATATAGGATCGCTCCAACAGCCATTGAGATCCAAAAATTATGGCAGATCGTGGGAGTTTCCATTGCGTACGCGTAACTTTTATATGTTGTTTTCGTTTCCACTGTCTCGAAATACTTACACCGTGTAACATAATTGAAAAAACATAATATCGGTCCAACTAAGAACGCCAGCGCGAATTAGGGACAACTTTATGGCAGACGTAAAAATATGACAGTTACGAACATAAATGATTTTATTTGATTTTTTATGGCAAACATAAAAATTTGACTGTTAGGAACATAAGTGATTTGATTTGGTTTTTTATGATAATTATGAACATGATAAATCAAGGAATTTTCTTTTTGATGTGCATGAAAAAAATATGTATGCAGTAAACTGATGTATGAACTCCGTGATCTAGCATAAAATCCTACAGTTTTTAGCGTAAACAGTGTATGTGGTAGGCATAAAACACAATAATCGAAATGCATAACACGGATCGGAGGAGGTAGTCGCTGGAGGACGCTGTCGAGGACACAAGAACGGATGGAGGTCGTCACTCGGGCCGCCCGAATTGCACCGGATCGGAGGATGTCACACGCGACCATCGTCGCTCGATCCTCGTGCGACGTCGTCGCTAGTCGCACATCAGGGTGTGCCACCGTCGTTCGTGGGTTAAGGTGTGTCGCTGCCGCTAGGGCTTGGAGGTGCGTCGTCGCTTGTTCGCTCGCCTCGGGAGTATCGTCGCCTCTCGGACGCCTCGGGGCCCCGAGGTCGCCGCCGCTTGCCCGCACCGTGGCAACGCCATCGCTCAGCCTCTAGATCTGGGAGCCGTCGCCATAGTGCCATCGATCCAGGAACCACCGCCACCGCGCGTTCGGGTCAGGGAGCCGCCGCCGTCGCCGCCCGCGCTCTCGGCAACCACCACCGTCGCACGCGCCTAGGTGGCCGCCGTCGCTCGTGAATCGGGGTGGGGAGTCAAAAACCTGAACCCTAGCGTTCTGAGTCTTCTGACACCCGGACCTAGTCCGACTTGACCAGATGGCACCGTCTAACCTAGGTTTCCTATATATATACTAGGTCCATGCCCGTGCGTTGCTACGGGAGTAAAAAAATTATGTGAAACATAAATACGGAACGACAAACATCACTATGACATGCAAAATCAGTGTGGCAAACATTATCAATATCACTTTAAATTATTTCTAAAGAGTCATGTTGGCCTAAAACACAAGCAACACAAATTGCCTCAAACAACACACAACAGGTACACCAACTTGTGTTGCTGTTAGTTTTGTGTCTATGACCACACAACAACACAATGCTAATTTGATAAACAAAAGGCACACAGACACATAACTGGAACTGATCTCCAATTCTTAGATAAATTTCACAACAAAGCATCAGCACAGGTTACACTCATAGCAATGTTCATACATCATAAGTTCACAGCCAAATAGCGATGTGCCACTGAATCCAACGCATTGGCTTCCTCGGCGACGACACTGGCCACAACAACAACAACAAATCCCACCTTGTCCATAGCGATGGCGGCTAGCTTTGCAGTAGTGGCGGCCTTCTTCTCCATCTCCTTGGCGGTAGTGCGCGCTTCCTCGGCAGTGACTGTAGTGGCCCTCGTGGCGTCCAGAGCTTCAACCACGCCTAGCGTCAGGGAACCATGCCTCATCCCACTGTTATAATAATCTCCTTCCTCCCCCACTCTTCATTGTAGCCATAAGCAGGTGGAGGGTGTCACACCCGGTTTTAGAAGGCAAACCGAATGCGAACCATGTACGTGCCAGGATCAGTTATTCACGTACACAGCAGTTACATAATATGGACATCATCACACAGTGCTCAAAATGGTATTAATAAGGGAAATAGTCGATTACATCATACGTCTGAGACGTCCATATGGTTCTTACAATAAATCAAAGTGCGGAAAAGAAACGTAGATAACACGGCCTTCACAGGCAGCCGACTGGGGGTTGCCGCTAACCCACACCTAGAACTCGTCGTAATCTTGGAACTCCTGGAAGTCTCCTTCCACAGCTTCATCTTCGCCTGAGCAGTGGTTGCAATGCTGACAACCTGGGGGGGGTTTGGTGTGTAGAGCAAGGGTGAGTACACATCAACATACTCAGCAAGTATCCTGTTTGGCTGTAGTGGACTAGCTTTATGTGGGGATAAGTCAAGCAGTTGCTTTTAGTTGGTCAGGTTATTACTTACTAGTAGAAAGCCAGGTTTTAACATTAACCCAAGTTGTTAACCCGATGTACCCTTTCCAAACGGAAAGAATACCACTTACCAGCACCATAATCATAACCAGAACCATCAATCTCATAACCACCTGTACCAAAATATCTCTGATCAAGTACCACTAATCACTGGAGCTCCCTTGGCCGCTCATAACCGCGAGCACGGCTGATATATCAGTTTCATAACACTCTGCAGAGGTTGTGCACTTTACCCACAAGCCGTGATTCCCTCTCTAGCCCGGGCTTGCAAGACCCTTATTCACTCCCGAGGTGAATGGCCAGGGATTCACTACGAAGCCTTTACAAAGATTCCCCGGGGCTGTAGCCACCCGTTAGGTTTCCTAAATGCACCGCACTCCTCCCCAAGGGGCGAACCCAAACTTGGCAGAGCGAGCCGCATACACCGAGCCCCATTGACGGCACGACGGCTAAGTGAACTACACCCCGGATCCTCTAATTATTCAGCTAAGGGCACCCCATTCCACCCTCATGGTTGCACTGTTTTCCCGGGCGGTCATCCATAGAACAGGTCCTTACGGAGAGGCACTCGAGAAACCGCTCGAGTCCCCTTGAAAACCACAAGTATAATCATAAAGAAGAACGGGAAAACAGCGTATCATAGATAATCACATCATGTTCATTGATTAGAGTTGAGCAATAGCATCAGACTAAGTAGTAATAATCCGACCCAAATAGGTAAACAAGGACATGGATAACAAAAGCTAGTCAATCCTTAGGTATAAAGGTGTAATGCGGGAGGTGAATTAAAGAATGAATAGGACATAGATAGGTCAAAGGACACTTGCCTCCACCAACCGACTGCTGCTCAGGGGCTTCTCCTGCGAATTCCTCGGGCTCTTCGACCGGATCGTTCTCTATGCGAGCGCAAACATACATACATACATCCACATATTTAATACAAAAGAACAGTACACCATACAAGATAACCAATAAAGCGAATATGCATCAAGTATGACATTCGATAACGCATTTGTTATGGTTAGAAAGAAACGGGAAAGGTCTCGCAGGGGGTTAAATCTTATGCACTAATGACACAATTGGTTTTTTAACAAAATAATTCTGTTATACATAATTATATATACTAATGGGAACCTAATCACTTTTAGTTGATCAACATTGCACAGGGTAAACAATTAACTACGGGAATCAATAGCATAACGGAATTTTAAATTAAACTTCCTATTTTCCCATAGCATGAACAGTGATTAGCCTACTTAAAATACAGTAATTATGATCACAGAAAGTAAATAAAATAAAATAAAAAAAAATAAAAAAAACAGAAGGGGGGGGGCGGTTGAACCGGCCCTAGGGCGGTTGAACCGGCCCTAGGCGGGGCGCGCAGGGGCGGCCGAGCTGGCGAGGGCGGGGCGGCCGAACCGGCGGAGCGCAGGGGCGGCCGAACCGGCGGGGCAGGGGGCGGCGCAGGGGGCGGCCGAGCCGGCCGTGGGGCGGCCGAGCCGGGCGAGGCAGGGGGGGCGGGGCGGCCGAGCCGGCCATGGCGGCTGGGCTGGGCGGCGGGCGGCCGGACCGGGCGGGCAGGGAGGCGGCCGAACCGGCCATGGGGAAAGGGGAGAGGGGATGGGGGAGGGAGGAGAGGGGGAGGGGGGAGCTCACCGGGGAGGGGCGCGACGGCGAGGGGCGGTCGGCGGCAGGGGCGGCCGAGGGCGGCGGTTGGGCAGGGGGCGGCGGCGGCTTAGGGCAGGGGTAGGGGCGGCGGCTTAGGGAGAGGGAGAGAAAATGAGAGAAAATGAGAGGGAGGGAGAAAGAATTGGGGGAAAAAGGGGAGGTGGGGGGGGCGGTTGGGCCTATTGGGCCCAAGGGGGGGGCGCCAGGGGGCGGCTGGGCCGGCCGGGGTCGGCCCAGGGCGCGGGAGAGAGAGAGAGAGGGGAGAGAGAAAGAGAGAGAGAAAAGAGAAAGAAAGATCTTCTTCTCATTTTCGAAATCCGATCTTTCTACATGAATGCATTTGCACTTTCAAAGCAATCAAAAGAAATGCAAGGGCGGCATGGTGCATCAAACAACATAAAGTATTTAGGGTTTTTATACGTACGGGAATTCCAAACCGAATCCCGCTTAGAACTTTGGAAAAGGTCAAGGTTTAGCGAGGGGAAAAAGAAAAGGGAAAGGTAACGCCCGAATTTTGGCGAGTAAAGAAAAGAAAAAATTCAACTGCAAAATTCGGGGCGTTACAAACCTATCCCCCTTAAAAGAATCTCGCCCTCGAGATTCAGGGCTGGCTAGCAAAGAGCTCCGGGTACTTGGCCATCAGATCATCTTCACGCTCCCAGGTTGCTTCTTCCTCAGAGTGGTGACTCCATCTGACTTTGCACATTCTGACGGTCTTCCTTCGGGTGACTCTATCTGCAATCTCAAGGATCTGAGCTGGCTTCTCAACGTAGGTCAAGTCCTCCTGGACTTCCAGACCTTCCACTGGCAACTGCTCTTCTGGCACACGCAAGCACTTCTTTAACTGAGACACATGAAAGACATTATGCACAGCAGACAAACTCTCTGGCAAACTGAGCTGATAAGCCACTTCTCCTCGCTTTGAGAGAATTTGATACGGACCAATGTAGCGGGGTGCTAGCTTGCCTTTGACTCCGAATCTTCTGACTCCTCTGATCGGTGACACTTTCAGATAAACAAAGTCTCCGACTTCGAAACTCAGCTCTCTTCTTCTTGTGTCTGCATAGCTTCGCTGCCTCGATTGCGCTATCTTCAGATTCTCTCGAACCATCTTGATGTTCTCTTCGGCTTCGAGCAAAATGTCTGGCCCAAACACCTGCTTCTCTCCAGGCTGATCCCATTGCAACGGAGTTCTGCAACTCCTTCCATACAGCGCTTGAAATGGTGACATCTTCAAACTGGCCTGATAACTGTTGTTATAGGAAAATTCTGCATAAGGCAATCGCTTGTCCCATCCGGACTGATCTTGCAACGCACAGGCTCTCAACATATCTTCAAGAATTTGATTGGTTCTTTCAGTCTGACCATCTGTCTGCGGGTGATAAGCTGAACTGAAATTCAGATGCGTGCCCAAGGCTTCATGCAACTGCTGCCAGAAATGAGAGGTGAACTGCGTTCCTCTGTCTGACACTATCTTCTTTGGCACACCATGAAGACAAACGATCCGAGACATATACAATTCTGCCAATACTGCACTGTTGTAGTTGGTCTTGACAGGTATGAAGTGGGCTGACTTGGTCAAACGGTCCACTACTACCCAGATGGAATCGTAGCCGGCTCGAGTGCGAGGCAATCCGACTATGAAATCCATACCAATTTCATCCCATTTCCACTGAGGGATCTGCAACGGTTGCAACAATCCAGCTGGTCTCTGGTGTTCTGCCTTAATTCTTCGACAACTATCGCACATAGCCACATGCTCTGCGATTTCTCTTTTCATTCCGTACCACCAGAATTTCTTCTTCAGATCCTGATACATCTTCTCACTGCCAGGGTGAATCGAATAAGCTGTCTCATGAGCTTCCTTGAGAATCAACTCCCGAATAGACTGGACATTGGGAACACACAAGCGGTCTCTGAACCATACCACTCCTTCTGCATCTTCTCGAAAGTCTTTGCCTCTGCCATCTAGAATCAATCGCCGAATCTCACTGATCTTTTCATCATTCTTCTGCGCTTCTTTGATTTCGCGCTCCAAGGTAGGTTCCAACTCAACTGTGACTCCTCGCGAATTGTTCAGAAATCCGAGACTCAACCTGTCAAACTCTTTGGCCAACTCATAAGGCATCGGACGAGCAACCATCAGATTGACTTGACTCTTTCTGCTCAAAGCATCTGCCACTACGTTTGCTTTGCCTGGATGGTAATGAATCTCCAACTCATAGTCTTTGATCAACTCTAACCATCTTCGTTGCCTCATGTTCAATTCTGACTGAGTGAATATGTACTTCAGACTCTTGTGGTCTGTGTAAACATCGCATTTCTGTCCATACAGATAGTGCCTCCATGACTTCAGTGCGTGAACCACTGCTGCCAACTCTAGATCATGGATTGGGTAATTCTTCTCATGAACCTTCAGCTGTCGGGACGAGTAAGCCACAACTCTTCCCTCTTGCATCAACACACATCCCAAACCTGTGTAACAAGCATCGCAATACACCGAGAAGGGCTTGTGCACATCAGGCAAGACTAGGACAGGCGCTGTAGTCAACTTCTCTTTCAGCGCTTCAAAGGCCTCTTGGCATTTCTGGGTCCACTTGAACTCAACTTTGTTGCCTAGCAACGCTGTCATTGGTTTCGCAATCTTCGAAAACCCTTCAATGAATCGCCGATAATATCCGGCCATTCCAATGAAGCTCTTGATTCCTCTAGCATCCGTTGGCGCTTTCCAGTTTAGAATGTCTGCCACTTTCTTCGGATCCACAGCCAATCCTTCTTTGTTGATTATGTGACCCAAGAACAGGACTTCACTGATCCAGAACTCACACTTGCTCAACTTTGCATACAACTGGTGCTCTCGCAATCTCTGCAATACCATCCTCAAATGATCTGCATGCTCTTCTTCACTTTGGGAATAAACCAGAATGTCATCAATGAATACCACCACGAACTTATCAAGATAATCCATGAATACACTGTTCATCAAGTTCATGAAGAATGCTGGCGCATTGGTCAAACCAAAAGACATCACTGTGAACTCATATAAACCATACTTGGTAATGAATGCCGTCTTCGGAATGTCCGAAGGTCGGATCCTGAGCTGATGATAACCTGACCTTAGATCGATCTTGGAGAACACACTGGCTCCTCTCAACTGGTCGAACAGATCTTCTATTCTGGGCAAGGGATACTTGTTCTTGATCGTGACTTCATTCAAAGCTCGATAATCGATACACATCCTCTTGGTACCATCTTTCTTCTCCACAAACAAGACAGGGGCGGCCCAAGGCGAGGTGCTTGGCCGGATGTAACCTTTCTCTGACAGCTCATCAATTTGCTTCTTAAGCTCATCCAACTCTGGTCCAGATATTCTGTAAGCTCTCTTGAAGATAGGGGCGGTTCCAGGAAGAAGCTCTATAGCAAACTCAACTTTCCGCTCTGGTGGCATACCCGGTAAATCCTTTGGAAACACATCTGGGAATTCAGACACAACCTTGATACTCTCAATTGGATCTGCTTCACTGCTATCGACAGCCATCTGATAACAACTTCCTTTCTTCGGCTCAGGCGGGACTAACTCGGTCACCACTTCCTCTCCTAGTGGGGACACCAACTTGATTGTCCTTTTATCACAACTGATAACTGCCTGATACTTATCTAGCCAATTCATCCCTAGGATGACATCTATTCCCTGAGTACCCATTACTATAAGGTTGGCGGGAAATGCTATCCCCCTTATTTCCACACTTACATTTAAACAAATGCTATCAGCTCGAATTCTACCACCGGCTGAGTCAATTTGAATGGGGGTTGACATGGTAGTAATTGGAAGATTATGTGCTTCTACCCATGATGCAGTAATGAAAGAATGTGTTGCTCCAGTATCAAATAACACTTCTGCAATATGGGAATCGACTGGGAACATACCTACTGTCATGTCGGGGGTCTCCTGAACTGCTTCAGCCTCCAAGTGATTCAATCTTCCATGATTATAGCGCTGCTGAGAGCGATTGCCTGCTCCAGGCTGAGGCACATTCTGCTTTGCTGGGGCATTGGGGCCTAACTGCTGCTGGGCTGCCTTCTTCGGACATTGCATCACCCAGTGGCCTTGCTCTCCACAGTGGAAACATGCCCTGTTTCCAACTTGAGCTGGTGCTGCCTGACTGTTCTGCTGATTTGCTGGGGCAGGAAGACGAGGTGCTTGCTGATTCTGCTTCTGAAACTGACCTCCTGACTGATTGCTCTGACGGTTCTGGTACTGATTCTGAGGGTACTGCCTTTGGAACTGCTGATACTGCTGACGCTGCTGATGCTGCTGAGGTGGACGCTGGTTCTGCCTGAACTGCTGAGGTTGATTGCCTGAGAAACGAGGACGACTGCTGCTTCCAGGCTGGGGTCCACTGATCTTGCGCTTACGATCTTCCATCTCCTTACGCTTCCTTTCTGTCATGATTGCTCTGTCAATCAGGTGCTGGAATGTCGGGAAGGTGTGATTCATCAGCTGATACTGCAGAGGGTCAACCAAGCCTCTCAGAAAACGGTACTGTCGCTTGGCGTCGGTGTTGACATCTTCAGGAGCATAGCGAGACAATTGCAGAAACCTGTCTCGATACTCACTGACAGACGATGACCCTTGCTTAAGGGCCAGGAACTCCTCCTTCTTCACTGTCATCAGACCTGCAGGCACATGATACTGACGAAAGCTACTTCTGAATTCTTCCCAGGTGATGGTGTCGGGGTCGGCATGGGTGGCGAGGTAAGACTCCCACCATGACTGGGCTGCTCCTCTCAACAGACGGGGACCATACAGAACTTTCTCCCTGTCATCGCACTGAGCGGTATGCAACTCCCGCTCCACAGTGCGCAGCCAATCTTCAGCATCCATGGGGTCAGAAGAGTGAGCAAACGTTGGTGGATGACCTCTCATGAATTCAGCACGCTTGTCTCTAGGCATCTGAGGCATCTGAGGCTGGGGTGGTGCTTGCTGCTGTTGCTGCTGCTGCTGCTGCTGAATGGCGGCCAGAGTCTGACCGATGGCTTGAACTGCCTGAGTCTGCATCAGAAACATCTGCTCAATCGACATCGGGGGCGGGGGCGGCAGGTGCTGCTGCTGGGGCACCTCATCCTGCGGAGCGGCTCGCTCCTGCTGAGCACGCCTTCCTCCTCTACGCCTGTTCTCTGACATCTGCAGAACGCAACCACACATCAGAACTGATCTGGCAAAGCTTGCAGCATAAGAAAAGAGTATAGAATTCTCCAACAGCACTGAACAGATGAGCATCTTCACTGATCTCCAACACAGACCACACAGCTTCTCAGATAAAGAGGAAAGGAGAATAATGGGTTTCCCAACTATATAACTAACTTTATTGACATAGTATGTAAACCAAAATGCAGGGGATACCCACACTCTGGTGACAATCATTACAAAGATCCAAACCAAACATAGTTCATCATGACAAACATAAATGCACAGGATATAGCAAACTACCCTGTCTAACTAAAACTAACTAAGACCGAGACTAACGCTAAGACTGAAGCTTCTATGTATATATTTATTTCGTATTAATTACAAGATCCAACTCTAACGATCTATGGTTCTAGATTTATCTTGGTCTTGCAGGCGGGATTGCCATAAGACTGGTGTCCACGTTGAGGTGAGCGGTACGGGTGCTGAGTCCCAACGGGAGCGGGGGAACCACCGTCCAGAAAACGACGTTCCGCGCGCTCAGCCCGCAGCAGGGCGATCTCAGCACGAGCCCTACTCAGCTCGTCTAATGCATGGTCCAGCTCCGTGTTTAGCACGGCGGCTAGGTTGACTGTGCTGCTCAACCTAGGATTGCCCTCACCGACAGGTGAGACAATCACACCTCCTGTGCTGCCAGATGAACGGCGGGGGTAATACTTCAGGTCAAGACCGTCAGCTGCCCCACCGAAAACCGAGCAGTAGTGCGAAAGCGCACGCCGTGCAGCATCTTGCATGGCTGCCTCAGCTGAGTCCCGCTCAGAGATAGAATAGTGCTCTGAACAGGCCTCTGCACCCTGGAGACTGTCCTCCGGGCAGCGCACCAAGCAAGTTGCCTCCCAGCGGTCCGGGTAGACCCCGCGACTATGCTGGTAGACCACACAGCGATACTCGACGGACCAAGTATGCCGGTCAAATGCCCGACGTAGCAGGGTGTCGAGCGCATCGTGGAAGTGACACCCGCGAGCAGCGTCGCGAGTGATGGGTCGAGCAACCCATCCTTCCGGCTCAGGGTTAGCAGAGAAGTCGGTGTCGTGGCTCGAGCTGTCGTCGCCATCTCCGTCGTCTGGGTCTCCTCCAGCAGCTACTCCAGAAGCTGGGGCGCCCAGTGGTGGTGCAGGGGGCGGCTCCAGAGGAAGCACAGGGGAGCAGCTCCTCACAGACTCTATCTCCTGGTGGAGCGAGAAGGAAGAGCTCTGCTGCTCCTGTCGTCGACGTTCCTGCTCCTCACGCAGGCGGTGGTGTAGTCTCTCCAAGTGGCTGGACTGTCCGGCCACGGGACGGCGAAGCGGACGCTCAGCAAGGCGGGAGGGTAAGAAGGGGATGACTGACTTTCGTGCAGTGTGTCTAAGTCGAGCCATCTACAAAAGACATCGCAAGCAAAAGGGTGAGAACAGAATTAATATGACCAGCAAGTAATAAGTAAATGAAGGATCAGAATAAAACACAATTTTTAGCAAGGTATAATATATAGTAGAACATAGGTTTGGTCGGTAGGACCAACTTTTGAAGGGATATCAAAGTCAAGGAAGAGACAGAGGTCTATAATCCTTAGAACGACCATTCTACTCTAGGTTAGCGGTCCTACAGTCAGCACGGCTTTGATACCACTTATGTCACACCCGGTTTTAGAAGGCAAACCGAATGCGAACCATGTACGTGCCAGGATCAGTTATTCACGTACACAGCAGTTACATAATATGGACATCATCACACAGTGCTCAAAATGGTATTAATAAGGGAAATAGTCGATTACATCATACGTCTGAGACGTCCATATGGTTCTTACAATAAATCAAAGTGCGGAAAAGAAACGTAGATAACACGGCCTTCACAGGCAGCCGACTGGGGGTTGCCGCTAACCCACACCTAGAACTCGTCGTAATCTTGGAACTCCTGGAAGTCTCCTTCCACAGCTTCATCTTCGCCTGAGCAGTGGTTGCAATGCTGACAACCTGGGGGGGGGTTTGGTGTGTAGAGCAAGGGTGAGTACACATCAACATACTCAGCAAGTATCCTGTTTGGCTGTAGTGGACTAGCTTTATGTGGGGATAAGTCAAGCAGTTGCTTTTAGTTGGTCAGGTTATTACTTACTAGTAGAAAGCCAGGTTTTAACATTAACCCAAGTTGTTAACCCGATGTACCCTTTCCAAACGGAAAGAATACCACTTACCAGCACCATAATCATAACCAGAACCATCAATCTCATAACCACCTGTACCAAAATATCTCTGATCAAGTACCACTAATCACTGGAGCTCCCTTGGCCGCTCATAACCGCGAGCACGGCTGATATATCAGTTTCATAACACTCTGCAGAGGTTGTGCACTTTACCCACAAGCCGTGATTCCCTCTCTAGCCCGGGCTTGCAAGACCCTTATTCACTCCCGAGGTGAATGGCCAGGGATTCACTACGAAGCCTTTACAAAGATTCCCCGGGGCTGTAGCCACCCGTTAGGTTTCCTAAATGCACCGCACTCCTCCCCAAGGGGCGAACCCAAACTTGGCAGAGCGAGCCGCATACACCGAGCCCCATTGACGGCACGACGGCTAAGTGAACTACACCCCGGATCCTCTAATTATTCAGCTAAGGGCACCCCATTCCACCCTCATGGTTGCACTGTTTTCCCGGGCGGTCATCCATAGAACAGGTCCTTACGGAGAGGCACTCGAGAAACCGCTCGAGTCCCCTTGAAAACCACAAGTATAATCATAAAGAAGAACGGGAAAACAGCGTATCATAGATAATCACATCATGTTCATTGATTAGAGTTGAGCAATAGCATCAGACTAAGTAGTAATAATCCGACCCAAATAGGTAAACAAGGACATGGATAACAAAAGCTAGTCAATCCTTAGGTATAAAGGTGTAATGCGGGAGGTGAATTAAAGAATGAATAGGACATAGATAGGTCAAAGGACACTTGCCTCCACCAACCGACTGCTGCTCAGGGGCTTCTCCTGCGAATTCCTCGGGCTCTTCGACCGGATCGTTCTCTATGCGAGCGCAAACATACATACATACATCCACATATTTAATACAAAAGAACAGTACACCATACAAGATAACCAATAAAGCGAATATGCATCAAGTATGACATTCGATAACGCATTTGTTATGGTTAGAAAGAAACGGGAAAGGTCTCGCAGGGGGTTAAATCTTATGCACTAATGACACAATTGGTTTTTTAACAAAATAATTCTGTTATACATAATTATATATACTAATGGGAACCTAATCACTTTTAGTTGATCAACATTGCACAGGGTAAACAATTAACTACGGGAATCAATAGCATAACGGAATTTTAAATTAAACTTCCTATTTTCCCATAGCATGAACAGTGATTAGCCTACTTAAAATACAGTAATTATGATCACAGAAAGTAAATAAAATAAAATAAAAAAAAATAAAAAAAACAGAAGGGGGGGGGGCGGTTGAACCGGCCCTAGGGCGGTTGAACCGGCCCTAGGCGGGGCGCGCAGGGGCGGCCGAGCTGGCGAGGGCGGGGCGGCCGAACCGGCGGAGCGCAGGGGCGGCCGAACCGGCGGGGCAGGGGGCGGCGCAGGGGGCGGCCGAGCCGGCCGTGGGGCGGCCGAGCCGGGCGAGGCAGGGGGGGCGGGGCGGCCGAGCCGGCCATGGCGGCTGGGCTGGGCGGCGGGCGGCCGGACCGGGCGGGCAGGGAGGCGGCCGAACCGGCCATGGGGAAAGGGGAGAGGGGATGGGGGAGGGAGGAGAGGGGGAGGGGGGAGCTCACCGGGGAGGGGCGCGACGGCGAGGGGCGGTCGGCGGCAGGGGCGGCCGAGGGCGGCGGTTGGGCAGGGGGCGTCGGCGGCTTAGGGCAGGGGTAGGGGCGGCGGCTTAGGGAGAGGGAGAGAAAATGAGAGAAAATGAGAGGGAGGGAGAAAGAATTGGGGGAAAAAGGGGAGGTGGGGGGGGCGGTTGGGCCTATTGGGCCCAAGGGGGGGCGCCAGGGGGCGGCTGGGCCGGCCGGGGTCGGCCCAGGGCGCGGGAGAGAGAGAGAGAGGGGAGAGAGAAAGAGAGAGAGAAAAGAGAAAGAAAGATCTTCTTCTCATTTTCGAAATCCGATCTTTCTACATGAATGCATTTGCACTTTCAAAGCAATCAAAAGAAATGCAAGGGCGGCATGGTGCATCAAACAACATAAAGTATTTAGGGTTTTTATACGTACGGGAATTCCAAACCGAATCCCGCTTAGAACTTTGGAAAAGGTCAAGGTTTAGCGAGGGGAAAAAGAAAAGGGAAAGGTAACGCCCGAATTTTGGCGAGTAAAGAAAAGAAAAAATTCAACTGCAAAATTCGGGGCGTTACAGAGGGGCTATTGCTAATACCTGTTCACATTCAAAAGAAAAGCATAGCTCTTTCTTGTTTTAAGGTTAACCATAAGGCAGCACCGCAATTCATTCCTAACGATGATCTATACAGTAGCAGGGATCAAAACTTATACTTACACATATTTAGGGAATAACTCAGAGAATCACAAACATAATTTCGCAAGCTCTTTCTGGTTTTAAGGTTAACCAAAAAATTCCATGTCAGTAATGTTGGACAACAGGTTCAGCTAGAGAGCACTAAAACAAAAGTGATCAAAGAAAAGCATAGCTATGGAAGATGACACCAGATTTTGAACATTTAGACTTCACAAAAATATTGAACTTAAGCAGCAGGAGACATGACTCAAAGTGGACTATGCCTACTCCTAGCCTTGTTTAGGTGGAAGCATGCACTAAAATAAAAGTGATCAAAGCAAAGCATAGCTATAGAAGATGACACCAGAATTTGAACATTCAGACTTCACAAAAATATTGAACTTAAGCAGGAGGAGACATGACTCAGAGTGAACTATGCCTACTCCCAACCTTGTTTAGGCGGAAGCATGCTAGTTCAAAAAAGGCAGGAGGAAGCAAATTCTAAATTACCATCTTATGTCCAAGTGAATAGAAACAAAGAGGGTGTCTCTATCCAAGTGAACAGAAATAAATTAACAATCCTCATAGATTAGTCTAAGTGAACAGAAATAAAGAGGGATGCTTCTATCCTAGTGAACAGAAATAATAGTAACAATCATCACATTAGTTCAGAAAAAGACAGGTCTCATACCTCACTCAAGCAGGATGTCAATGATTAGAGAGTTGCCGGAGAATGAAAAGGTGCCCACCCCCCTCGCCCTTCGCGTTCAGCAAGCTTGAGAGCCCTAAAACAAAAGTTATCAAAGCCAACATGACATTATTATCGTGAAACATAGCTCATCAGGTGACACTAATCAGATCACTGATATGGTACACATAAGTTACTAAAATTCAAAAAACAATAGTAGTGTCGATAACAATAAAGGTATTTAATGACGCTAAATATCATTACCAGATTCCCGACCTAAGTTGCTTTGAGTCTGGTAGTAATCTATAGCCTCATTACAGATCATGTCTATTGGTTATATCTTCTTGTTCCGTAAAAAGAATCTGTAGCCATGTCAAAAGGAACCTAAGCACCAAAAGTAATCAGACCATATGGTATACTGCATGTTCTGAATTGAGATGGCCATGGACTTACGAAAGTGCAAACAAATGCTAGTTGAACTTTGACAGCTGCACCTTTGATTCTGTGTGCACACAGCCCCTAGATCTGCGCCACTTCTCGCTAACCTCCTCAGCAATCGCCGACATGTACTCATTAAAACTAAATTGTGCACATATCAGTTACCAGCAACATGTTATGTAACCTATACCTTATGTTACATATATAAAAATTCTGATCAGGTGGGGACTCTTTGTCCCCCCGTTGTCTGTTCAAAAAAATTACCAACAACCACCTAAACATCCAGACTTAATAGCAACCACAACTTCATGCCTTCAACAGACATGCACTATACGGATCATGCACATATGCATTAACAGCAACCACATGAAATAGAATTGTGGAACATGAACGGCCACATAAACAGTCAAATCCTTGAAGAACCACATAAACAGACAGTTCCTTAAATAGGGTTTTCTAGGCAGATACTAAAAGTTGCAGACATACACATAAACAGACAGACAAATCCTTAAACAACCACTTGAAAAACTAATAACAACCAGAATTGTGCAACCTAACAGGCTACCACAACTTCATGCCTTTGTTTATTACAGATAATGGAACATGCCCTACAACAATACCACATACGACTGTTGGTATACTGTACCAGTCCTCGTGAGCATCTTGGATATTTGGGCTTGGTAGCGGCATTGCTGCATTGAAATTTTGGGACTGGCCATGAGGCAGACAGTCGACCCCAAGTTAATGGCAATCAGTAGTATTTTAACAAAACATCATCGCAAAATGATATTTATGGAAGGAAATAACCAAAAAAAAAGGATCTTACAATACTTGAATGATATCTTGGAGCTTTTGGTAAATAGGATTGGCAGACCTGATAAACTGGAGGTGGAGTAATGGCTGTGGGTAGGAGGTGACGTCTACGAGGATTGTTAGTCCCTCACCAAGGCATTCGCCAAACTATTATTCTCAGCATACTCATACACCAATAGTCTACTATTCCATTCAATGCAACAATCAATCAACCTGACAAGGTTTGGGTGCCTAACATTTGATCTAACATTAATTTCTATCAATAATTAACCAATTCTTTGTTTTGACTCAGCTGCAAAACTTTTAATTGCAATTTGAATGCCATATTCCGGGTTTCCCCCAAGTGAGGAACATGTTGTGTTAGCCATTGACTACAGTATTTGCAGAGTTCCTCGAAACATGCATTTAGAGTAGAAGCAACAAATAAAGCATGAATTTTTTAAAAATGCATAAACAAGTCCTAGGCATACCTCCAACAGCTAGTGTCAATTATTTTCTGCTAAGGGAACTTTAAATGCGTTTAAGTAGCACAGCCCCACAACTGAATTTCTCACAAAAAATCAGTTAAGTACATTTTATATATATTGCAACCCAAATCCAACAGGTGCCAAAAAAATCAAAAAAAAACTTGCAGCAATCGCAGTATACTTGGTGACCTCCTCAGCAATCGCAGTATGTACCTGACGGATGTGAAGAGTCATCCTAGATGTGTTCACTGGAGATTGAGAAAAAGTGCTCAACCAGCTAAAACCAAAATGATCCATGAATAAGTAGAAGAAATTGTTACTGGAAGGAAATAATCGATGAATAAGAATTGTGGATTTTGAACAACCCTGCATATGTAACAGCCACATCTGTTTGGCATTTACATGTCCACATTGGTAGATAGGATCATAGCAATCAGAATAACATTGATCAGATCCAAAGTTAATCTTCCTTAACTGCCCAATAGCCATAGAAATTGAACTAAGAAACAGAAGATGCCTCAGTCTAAGGAAGATTAAGCACTGTTTATTTCAGTTACCATTTCAGGCTTCTTGTGGCATTGTCTAATCAGTTCCTCCCACAGTTCGTCATCGTGCTGCTCCGTAACAATTTCAACAACCTACATGCATTTTCAAGATTTATATTATAATTCAAGCCTATATATCAAGTTGACTAATATAGAACAGGATGTCTTAGAAATGGTAATATAATGGAAAGGCAAGTTAGAACCTCCTGCATCTGCATGACTTCCAGTTTGTTTATAATTGTCGAAAGAGCTTCCTTAGCATTTCCCATTCGGCCAAGGACAAAGACCTGCTTCCTTACAAGTTCCTTTTCCGAAGTACTTCTAGTACTACATGCATAACATAAAGATAAAAATTAAATTCAGAATTGTGAAAACTAAACAACATTAACCATTAATTGTAACCAAAACAAAACACCAAGGAGAAATGCCATAAAATCAAACCAAAACTGTATATTTGAAATCAAATTGTTCCTGGTTCACTTTACCACCAGTCCACCACAGCTAGCAGAGTATGAAAACAAGATAAACAAAAAATACAGTAGTTAGTGAAAATATGTTAACAGAAATGGTATGGGACAAATCCCAAAAAATGGATCCTGAGGGTGAAAAGGAAAGAAACATACTAAGAGCTAAATCGACAATGTGCACAAGCCTCTGTTGTACTAATGTTGAATTTTTTTTCACACAGCTTGGAGAAAATATAAAATATCATATGAGGTTGAGAAGGAATAATACTGTAAGTTGTAACTGATATTTGGCATGCCTAGGTCTGATATTGATAGCTAAATCAGCCATAAGCAAGTTTGCTTACTTTCTGTTTATTCAGTTATTCCAAACTAATACTACACCTATAATACTCTAATTTGGCACAACTGTTCATCAGTCACCCCTCGAAAGCACTA
This sequence comes from Zea mays, assembly GCF_902167145.1. NCBI lineage: Eukaryota > Viridiplantae > Streptophyta > Magnoliopsida > Poales > Poaceae > Zea > Zea mays. Next base: position 31,216,565 of record NC_050097.1, on the reverse strand, counting down.
AGAACACTTTGTTATTAGCTTGCACCTAGGAATAAAAACATTTTTATCTACCATCATGTCGATCAAGAGATACAGTTGATCAAAGAAAAAAGATACTACAAGGCACATATTTAATTCTCTGTTTCATAATAGTGGTACTGTTGCATCGATGTTCATGAATCTAGTGAGCATGCCATAAAGAAACAACATAAGCATTTTCATGTTGCTATAACTATGCTTTCCACCTCACATAAAGAGTCATTCTACCAAGATCTAGCTGAGGAACCAATGTACATACCAATCAATCTTTACATACCAAGTATACCGGAGACTCGATAGCCATTCCATTGGATGACCTTGCACCCAGTCCCAACGCCTCAATCCTCGCCTGCTCATCCTTAATGTCAGACTATAACAACCATGGGTCAATCGCACGATCGTCATCATGGCTCACTCCAAGTAAAAGAAAAAGGCTCACCGTGCGATCAATCGATGACTCTATTGTCTCCTTTCCACGGCGGAGAACGACATGTGAATCCCCGCAGTTGGCAACCACAGCATGGGATGAGCAAACTGGTGACAACCGCATTTGAGCCCACGTTCTTGGCGGCCACCGGCCATGGCTCATGGACGCCACGAACAAGCCTGCTTGCCTGCCTTGACACCTCATCATCCAGCCTCTAGAAACACCCGATGAACAGCTCGCCCTACTTCATGTCAAATCCTTACCAAGTAGCCTCAACTCCTACCTCAAGAGTACCTGGAACCTCTCCCGGCAGTAGTTGGCCACTTGTACAGTGACAAGAAGCGATTCATCAAGGGTCATCGATGACAGGGGCGGCTTTCTAAGGGTTCCCTAGGCCCACAGGTGTACCTCGACACCGTCGTGTCCGTAGAAGATGCCAAAAATGTGCGTCGACAGGCGGAGTGCGTCGGCGTCGAGGTCCAGACTGGCAAGGTCATGGCGGCTGGCATGCAGGCGCACCGGCACGTCGGCGAATCGCAGGGCCACGGTGGAGGCGTCCTCCATCTCGTCAATAGGGCCGCTCGTGGACGCACAACCCCATACAGACCGCGGTCTACGAGGTAGACGCTCCTCTTGCCGCCTGCGGCGCTGACAATAGCGAGTTCTAGCTTCTCGATCACTGCACATTCCCCGATCGAGAAGAAACCCTAGGCTCACCCTGAGAGGAGGCGAGTTCCCAGCGGTAGCGGTGGAGGACGACAGGATCCTCAGAGGGAGCGGGATGTGAGATCCTCAGAGGGACGGGATTTCGTGGGGGAGCTGGGTCCTGCCCGCCCGAGCAGGCGGCGGCAGAGGCGCGACTCGCTGGTGGATGTGGAGTCGGGGGGAGAGAAGCTCAGTTGCCCAGCGATGGAGAGGAGAGGCGGAACATGCCTAACAGCGTGGCCAGTTGCGCAGTAACATCGCGGAAGGGAGGGGAGGCGGGAGGGACGGCGTACCTTCGCGTTGAGCCTTGGATCCCCGTAATCGCATAGCAGAGGCCCGTAATCGTGTAGCAGAGGGGGAGGAGGGTGGGGATCCTCGGCAACCTTCCATGACTGGCGATGTTGCCTGCGATGGAGGGCGTTGATGGCGGCCTTGGTCCCCGTAATCGCGGAGCAGAGGGGAGGCGGTGTTGCCTGCGACGGAGGAGTGTGGGGGCGGATCTGCGTTGACGGCGGGGAGACTGGCAGAACCAAGCTTGTGCACGCCTACGGTACTCTCTTAAGGAGTAGTAATAGATATATATATATATATATATATATATATATATATATATATTGCAATCCCTCACATTTATTATTTATAGATCCATACAAACAGAGTCATAACTGTTTGGGACTTTTTGTAACTTCAGTCTATGTGAACATGTAGCTGATAAATATGAGAGGCTAAAACATGATGGGTTTTCATTCAATATGTATAGAATATTCCCCTCTAACCACCACGCTTCATTCGTTCCTTACTATTGCCCGTTCGCCCATGGGAAAAAGCACGTTCTGCTCTATCGGTGTACATTTAGGTTGAGTCGGATGGTTGGTCTGAATCACAAAAAAAAAAACACAATCGAGGTACAACATGATCCGAAATATTTTAATGTCTGACTGATTCAACCTGTTGCATCTTTGAATTAGAGGATGTGATATAACTTTACTTTTGTTATAAACATTAGACAAATAACTGAACTTATGAACTCTGTCTAAAGCTGGTTATATTATTTTTCCTTCCGATAAAAGGTTTTTTTAACGAGGTAGTCATCGTATAGTTCTAGTATCAAGTTTTCTTTGATCAAATTTGTCTGTCTTATCTTTTATTGTTTTTATTAAAGTTTGTTTTGGATTTAAGACTTTGATGTGAATTATGGGCTCGAAATTAATTTTCACGCTTTTTATAATTTCGGTTCACTCAAAATTAGCCTGACACGTTTAAACAATTACGTACCAGATTGTGGGCTGCGAGATAAGCCCGTAGGTCGATCCGACGCGGCCTAAAATAATTAGGAGCTGGAATGGGCCGATATTCAAATGGGCTAGACTTTTTGGGCTTGGCCAGGTCGAACGACCTGAATATACACATATATTCTACCTATACTAGGTGAGTGCCCGTGCGTTGCAACAGGAACATATAATATCATGATAACTTATATACAAAATGTGTGTTATACTGTTATGAGAAAAGGTTTCATAATCCATTTGTGATCCTGGCTATACATAAGTTTTGTTATTTTAATCTAGTTGTTTCACCACTACATTGCAACCATCAGTATCATGCAGATTTCGATATATGTCACGATTTGCATGGTCTCATCATTGAAGAGCACGTCGCATACCTACTAGAAAAAGTTCACTCGTACATCGTCAGCCATCCGGCACGCACCACCATACGCGCTTGCTTAAACAAAAGGCAAGTGTGTGTGTTTGCGTAGAGAATTAAAGGCAGGTCGGCGCAAAAGCTACCCCGACGGTGGCGAGGATGACGAACTGGTCATTGTTGTCGGACCTCCTCTACGTCACCTTCGACGCTGAGATGATGCCACAATCCTTGATATAGTAGTCGTTGAACACGCGTGATATGGCGAGTACCGATGACTCTTGGCTGGGCTGCCAGGCGAAGTGCGCCCCAAGCTCATCAGCGAGGTAGTCCACCTAGTCGTTGCACCACCAGATGCGCTACTCCTCTACATACATCATGTTCGAGGATACTTGAAAGGGAATTAGGCTTACACCTATTTTCTAATTGATTTTGGTGGTTGAATTGCCCAACACAAATATTTGGACTAACTAGTTTGCTCTAGTCTATAAGTTATACAGGTGCCAAAGGTTCACAAAAGGCCAATAAAAAGACCAAGAAAAGGGTTCAACAAAGAGAGCAAGGGATAACCGAAGGCTGCCCTGGTCTGGCGCACCGGAATGTGTCCGGTGCACCAGGGTGCTTCAGCTCGAACTCTTCACCTTCGGGTTTCCCAGGCGCAGCTCCGCTATAATTCACCGGACAGTGTCCGGTGCACACCGGACTGTCCGGTGCACCAGCAGAGCAACGGCTATCTGCGCGCAACGGTCGACTCTGCAAAGTGAACAGTGGAATACAGATGCCAGAGCAGACGGTCAGAGGGGCACCGGACTGTCCGGTGTCGCACCGGACTGTCCGGTGCCGCATGAGGACAAAGCCTCCAACGGTCGACCGACTCCGAGCCCTAACGGGAGGATGACATGGCGGCGCACCGGACACTGTCCGGTGGCGCACCGGACTGTCCGGTGCGCCCATCGCCAGCAAGCTTCTCCAACGGCCATATTTTGTTTGGTGGCTATAAATACCACCCCAACCGGCCACTTCAAGGGGTGGGAGTCCAAGCAACATTCCAAGTCATCTAGTTGACATACTCAAGCCCTCCCAACCACATATATTCATTGATCCATCCTATACACAAGATTTAGACCACTACAACCCACACAAGTGCCACAAAATCGAGAGCAAGCAAAAGAAAGCCTCTCGTGTGATTTAGCTCTAGTGCCTTGTGAGATTCATTGAGAGATAGTGTGTACTACATCTTTGTGTTCATTTGCGCGTGGAGTTTTGACTCCCATTGAACTTCCTCCAAAGTTTTGGAGGCTTGTAAAAGCTAGCAAGAGACACCAAAGAGTGTGGTGGTCCTTGCGGGATCGAGAGTGATCCTTGAGAAGAAGAAGAGCTCACCGATCCTTGTGTGATCGGTGGAGAGAGGGAAAGGGTTGAAAAAGACCCATCCTTAGTGGACTCCTCAATGGGGACTAGGCCTTCGAGGGCCGAACCTCGGTAAAACAAATCACCCGTGTCTCGTGTGCTTATTGCTTGTGATTTGTTTGTCTTTTGTCTTTCTTGGTTCCTCTTGCACTACTCTTTGCTAATTCTATTTGGTGTTGCTTTAAGTTAAAATCTTATTTAGTGAAGCAACACATTGCAAGAGAGAACTTGTGTTATTACTGTTCTTATCTAAGCCTTCTTGCTTTATTCTGATAAACTTGTTAGTAGTATTGATTTATCACTTCCGCATTATTTAAGCGCAATATACTTTACAAGCAAGAACTTAGTTTTTATTCTCCGATATTTGTATATCTTGTTCTAACCACTAATCGAGGGATCTAGTTGGGGGATAAAGTTTTAATTTTCAGGTTTCGCCTATCCACCCCCCCTCTAGGCGACTTTCAATTGGTATCAGAGCTAGGCACTTCATCTTGAGTCTAACAACTCGAAGTGATGGCTCGTAGAAGATCCCAAAAGAACAAGAAGACCCAGGAGAACAAGGAGGTAACTCTTGAGATATTACTTTCCGATTGTTCTAACTATGATTCATGGTCTACTAGAGTGATAAATGCTTTTAGAGCGGTAGATCCACAATTAGAACAAATTTTGGACAAGATTATTATTCCTCCTAACTATGCTAGGGAAAATGCCTCTGAAGAAGATTTAAGATGTATACGCTTAAACTATCTAGCTTATGACATCTTAAGTAAATCCCTTAGCAAAGAAGATTATCATGCCTTCATAATAAAATATGACAACCCCATTTGTGATGTGCATGATATTTGGACTAGAATTAAAAACAAATTTGACGAGTCCAAATATGATAGTTCATTTTGTGCTTCTCCTTCCTTTGGTATTTGTGAAACTAACCCTTTGAAGGAAGAAAAAGAAAATGAACGATGGAGACCAAACGATGAATCCACCTCTCCAAAAGGTTTGTCTTCCCATTTCGATTCCCACATATGTTGTGTGGCTAATGAAAATGATAGCGAAAGCACAAATGAGGATGAGGAGGAAGAAAGAAGCTTCTTGCATCTCTACGCTCGCCTAAGCCAAGAAGATAAGGCGGTCATGCTCAAACTTCTAGAAAGAGCGAGAGAGCAAAGCGAAGCTCGTCAAAGGCTAGAAGATGTTCTCTCCATGAAAATGCTACGCTTTGACGAGTTGACTAAAGAACATGAGGAGCTAAAGTGCTCTCATGTTGATTTGGTCCAAAGGTATGAAACTGTTTCAATTGAGCATGATAACGCTTTACATTATATCGCTCAATTAGTAAATAAGAATACCTTGCTTAAGGACCAAGTAGAAAAGCTAAAAGTTGAAAATCTAGCTTTTCAAGAAAAATATGATATGCTTCTATGTTCTCATGAAAATCTTATGGATGATCATATCATATTGAATTTGACTCATGAGGTTGTGATAGAAAACTTAAAATCCCAACAACCTCACTCGTGCACATGTATTCAAATTGATACTATATTACCATGTGCTAATGCTTGTTGTCCGTCGACAAGCAAATCTTCTTTTGAGCTAGAATTTGCAGGAACAAAAGATGATACATATCAAAAGCTCAAAGAAGAGAATGAGAGGCTAAAAATGAGCTTGACACAACTAAAAGGGAAGTGCATTGCTCAACCTTCTCAAGATAACCGTGATCACATGGTGAAGAAGCTTGAGACGGGAACAACCGTGGTATGCACTACATCCCTTGAAGAAAATGTCAAGGACTTGAGGATTGTCAAGAGGGAGAAACGAAAGATGAAATTCAATACCTCCTCCAAAAGCCTTAACCACGCCTCCACAAAAGGTAACTTCCAAGGTAATGGTCAAGCCACACTTCACATTAAGAGGTGTAGTGAATGCTTTGAAAAGGGGCACTTGATTAGGTCATGTCCCTACATTAAAAATGGCTTGATTATTAACAAGGATGATAGACTTTGTTTTAAATGCTCCAAGAAGGGACACTTACTTAGATCTTGTCCCCATTTAAAACAAAGAGGCATAGGGTTAGAAAAGAAAACATTCACTAACCATGTAGCAAGCAAGAAACAAGGAAGGAAGAAATCTTCGAGGCCTGAAGATCGCCTATGCTACATATGCTGAAAGAAGGGACACCAATGCAAAGATTGTCTCATTGGTAACAACCCCACTCCTAGCTTGTCAATTAATTTTCATGTAACTAGGCAACCCAAAATTGCAACTTGTGCTAGAAAGGTAATGAGTTTACCTAGTGCTAACACAAAGGACTTTTGGGTTCCTAGATCTTTGTTGACTAACCGTGATGGACCCATCAAGCGATGGGTACCAAAATATGCTTGACAAGCTTTCCAGGAGAAGGAGATGATATGAAGCTTTGGGGTGCTTGAGAGAGTCCATTCAATACTCAATAACTCAAGCTATCAATCTTCAATAATCTATATATCCAAGATTGACCCAAAGTTATTTCAATTTATTATGTCTAATGCTCATATCATCTCGAGGAAGATATTATATGTTGTAGGAAATGAAGAAATATCATGTGCGAAAAATCAAGGCCTACAACATGGAGGAAAGCCAAAGGATGGTAACACTTATCTTTTAAGTGCAAATATTTTAGAATATCATTTCTTATGTGTCTTGTGTAGTCACATAGAAAAATTGAAGCACTTCAAACATCTTTAAATTTATATTACCATTCTTTGAAGAATTTCCTCTCATATGGTAGATTGCATACTCATCATTTCCATCCTATGGCAATCTACATGCTTTAAAATGTTGCAAGTATCTCATGGCATGTTTTTCACTAAGTTGTTTTATTATTGCCATGATTCTAGATATAGAGAGATATTTCAAATTCTTAAAAGGATAAGGTGTCATGTAAGGAATTCAAATCCTTAGGACACTTATAAAAAGAAAAACTATCTCTATAACTAGAATAGTGAGACTAATGATTTTATCTAAATAACCCAAGTAGTCTCACATCACTACACGACGGTTGATCTTTAGCGACCCTTATTAGGTACCAACTGTTGGTTGCTAAAGGTTAGGGACCGACGGTCAGTTGCTAAATCTTTTTGTAGCAACGGTCGGTTGGTCGCTAAAAGTTAAGAAATTTAACAACTTATGGTTGGTCGCTATAGATGTCATCGGGGACTAGCGGTGGGTCGCTATAGAGCAATGATAACTATCAAATCTTATAGCCTGAACGTACCCCTATAGATGTTAGTGACTAAAAATTAATTAAAACAAGTAAACATTGATCGCTAAATTGTGTGGTGATTTATTTCTTTTTTATATTGCTTGTATGTTTATTTCATGGTTTGTTTATGTATGGACATGACTATAGTATGCAACTATGTTCTTTGTGCTTATATGATATTAGATTCGAGTTGAAAGTCGTTTCAAATCCTACATAAAGAGTATGGATAAATCATGGATCACAAGTGAATGTTTTTCTAGGGAGACAAAGGTTTATAAACAAGGGGTGAACAGTTTTCTAGCTTTTTATGAATTTTTGAGTAATTTAAAAAAAGTGCTTGTTATTTATTTACCTTTGGAATGATTTTTTATTTATAATTGATTTTTTGGATATTTAATAAACATTTCTTGAAAATCCTAGTAAATTAATAATATAATTGTTATAAATAGTTTTTAGTTAATTGTTATAAATTTTATGGTTATTTAAAATTATATTTTGAAATTAGAGAGGAATTAGAAAAGAAATAAAAAAAACTAACCTAACCTAATCAGCCGGCCCACCAGGCCCATACCGGCCATGTCCCCAACCCTAGCCGCCACTACCCTGCTCCCTCTCCCAAGCCTCCGCCACTCCTTCTCCCTCCCCCTTTCTCTCTCTTCTCTCTCTACCGCCCCAGGCCCCCCCGATCTCCTCCTCCCACTCCGATCGCCCGACCGATCGCCGAGCTTCCCTGTTCCCTCCCCGCCCCCGCGACGCCGCGACGCCATGGAGCCGCCGCACGCTGAGCAGGCCGTCGCCGCTGTAGCAGCAGGAGGAGAGGGTGGCACTGCAAGCCCGGACACCGGCCTCGAAGGTGCTGCCTGCTTAACGTTTTTTTGTTTCGTTCAGATCTCCGGCCGGGCGTACGGCCGCGCGGATCTCTGGTAACCGCGTGGTACGAGAACGTGTGGCTTTTGCAGGGCCGTTGCTTAGCGCGGGGGCTGGACGGCGGTGGGGAAGGGGAGGACGGGGAGCTGGGGGCGGGGCAGGAGGCGGACGCACGGCTACCGGAGCGGCCTGGCGAGGCGGACTGTGGCTACTACCTCCGCACGGCTACCGGACCGGCCTGGCGAGGCGGCTGCGGCTATCGCTGGTGGCGTCGTGGGGTACAGTGACAGCGAGGTGTTCAGGTAACCATCACCGTCGTCCATCGCCACGGCTAGCTAGCAGTACTGCTACTCTTCCTCTCTCTCACGCGTCAACGGGTTCCAGTTTTCAGCAATTCACCTTTTTCCAGCAATTCACCTTTTCCACCTGCAGAGATGCGTCGAGTTCCTCAATTCTCCCAGGCAGGGTGGAACAAGAGGCAGTCAGGCAGATAACTCGATTGGAAGTTACCAGATTTCTCTGTTACCAGAATTTGCTGCGCATATGTGCGTAATCTGACTGCCAACAGGGTCTGCTAGTTTCTTTTGTGCGGTGCAAAGTTATATGTTTACATTTGCAGTTACATGTTCATATATATGTTTGAACTACTTTGTAGTGCATATACGTTTGATGTATTATATTGATGTCCAAAGATGCTGTCAGTGTTCACTTTTTGAAGACAAATTGTCCACTGGTACTCCTAGTCGATCGACTTTTGCCAATGTTATCTGGAAGTGGATGCATCTAGTTACATAATGATACTTGTGATGGTTACACAGGGATCTGCATATCTTTCCAGACAATCGTGTCTGCTCCATATTGCTAGGATCAATGGGAAAAAAATAATCTATAGTCGATGTCGCATTTGATGTCGTGATGACACCATTAAAAACTTATCTATCTTTTTTATAGCTCTCGATACTGTAAATTTAGATAGGATTTATATCTAGTCTATTGGAGATGCTCTAACTTAGGAATCCTTTTGCTTTCATGCCTCCTTCCCATCCCAGCCAAAATGTCTTCGGAGATACAATCTGCGGTTCATGACGTCGTCAGTGCAAGACAAGGCCGGAGCTAGCCCTGACCAGAAGCAGGAGCGTAGCACCAAGAAAGATGAATCTGGCGATCAAGAATCCGAAGCTGTCGGCGATGCGGTGCCATGAAAGGGTGTTTGCAAATATGTACAAAACATAATAACATGTGTAGGTTTTGTGAATGATTTTGTTGTGGTGCTTATTGATGGTTTATGTGATGTGGATCTATCATTGTGCAATACTAATTAAATTTGTATATCTATGTTATTATGTGTATAAAAATTGGTGATTTGTGATGCTTTTGTATATATAACAGTTGTTGAATATTAATTAATGGTATATTATTATTATTAACGACTATAACTAGGGGCAACTTTTTGTTGGTTGCTAAATGTATAGTATAACGACTCACGATTGGTTGCTAAATCTATAGTACAACAACCCACGGTTGGTCGCTAAATATACAATATTAGCAATGGACGGTCGGTCGCTAAAAAGATGTCGGTCGCTAAAGCCTTTAGTGACGGCACTTACAGCGACCATCCTTATGGGTCGCTAAAGGTTTTTAGCGACCAACCGTAGGTCGCTGAAGACCGTTTTAGCAACCAACCGTAGGTCGCTGTAAGTGAACCGTCGTGTAGTGCATGTAGAGAATAAGTTTCTCTTTGGAAATGTGTAATCTAACATGAAAAGAAAAATCAATCCAATGATTTATGATGTATTTCTACTTGCTCAAATTGGATATGATTCTTTCTCATTTATCGCTTTCCATATCATGAATTAGATTTATACTCGTAATCTTAAAAGATTATTTGTGCTTATTTTATGAGTTAAAATTAAGCATAACATCATCTATGTATAATCTAGTTTATGCTATGAAGTTTCCATGTTTTAGTAATCTAGCTTTTCATTCCTTATCAAAAATGGTGACAAAAATGGAAACTAGTGCTTGTGTTACTAACAAAGTATCTCTTGAGCCTACTTATGAATATCTACAAAAGAGAAAGTGCACAAGCCTCATGGGTTGCTCTTCACCCAAAAGAAGAAAGGTAGAAGCAAAGGTATGGGAACTTATCTTCTTCATCAAATTTAGTTCTCATCTCAATGGGTATTTAATCTAAACTATCATATTCTACCCATGTGAGGAATAGATTCTTTATTGGACCTAAATCAGCTAGACGTGCATTCAATCTCACTCTTTTAAATGCTCATGTCCATTAGAATCTATTTAATGCCTTTGCGATATTTATATATGTTATCATATTGATTTGCTTCCAAGTAATGATTACTAAAGTCAATATGATGAAGTAAAATCTCCAATGATTATTAAAATGCTTAAAAAGTGCATGTTCCTCCTTCTCAAATGAAATGCACTAATGTTAAGGATTTTACTTCCTGTCTGTGTGACTTATGAATGATGAATTGTCTATATTTCCTATCTAAAGAGATCATCTTTCATCATATACTCCCTTGTTTTATTAACATCTTTCTTGAGTATTTTCAATAAGTTTGAAAGGAAAAAGAAACAACTACAAAGGGAGGACTCTCAAATGAAAGAGGAGGATATCAAGAACAACACCACCTATTTGGATAGTAAGATCTACAAAACAATCAATGGTGTGGTTGTGAGTATTCTAAATCCTTTCATAATGAGAATACTAGGCTTAAGTTGTTTATTGCAAATTTTATGAGCCTTGATCAAGATGTATAATGTTTCTCCCTATTTGTCTTTAAAGTAAATGCATCCATTCATATTCATTCAAATACTTGATGCATATCTCTTGCATGAGAATGAGTTTCTCATGAAGTATGCTACTATTTTTAAACTTCTTGTCTTTCACTCTAAAGTAGCATATGTGCTGGATTCTCCTACTCTAAGCTTAATTGATAATTTATTGTGTATATTGTTCTCTTGATCACATCTGTTATTTGTTTGATCATTGAATGACTTCTATTAACAATCATGCTTCTTAGTGCTGCATATACTATCAATCAATATCTCTTGATATGCACTAAGTTAAAAGGAGAATTCATGATACATTTATGCAATTTGTGATTTATTTGCCATATGCTAACATTAACTTTGAAAAGGGTCACTAGTTGTAGAACTCTCTCTTGTGCAAAATATTTCCATATATTGTCTTGAGTATAGGTCTTAAGCAGCAAAGACTGAGGACAAAGCACAATGAAGAGAGCGTCTCTATGTAAAGGTACAAAAGGGTAAAACTATCTCCTTTCATTTAAACTTGTACCTAAATCTTCCTATACTTTCTTTCCATATCTTGTATAAAAGGAAGAGAAAGCATGTCCATGCATTATCCCTGCTTCATACCTAGTTTAACCTCTTCAAATTTCACTCCTGCATTAATGCATCTTTGCTTAAAATAGATGACGTGATTTTATTGTCAAAGAGCTTAAAGCTTAACCTTGTAACGAGGATAAGCTGCCTTTGTCCCAAAGGTGGATGGTCCTTAAGCCTCTTTGAAATCCTTAAGGGAAATGCTTAAAATATTTATAACATGCTTTCATAAGTGCATAAACTGTCTTGAGCATCACACTTATACTATGACACAATGCACTTCACATTCTGTATGATATAAATATGTTCTCGTTAACCTAATTATGTGAAATTGGCATTTAAGGCCATAATATGTGTTCCTCTCCATGCACATATTTAGGGGGAGCAATCTATGTTATATAGAACTTTGATCATGCTTAATTTGATATATCCTTTTGATCATACCTCTTTTATGTCTATGACTAATGTGCTTTCAAGTGAATTTCAAAACCAAGTCATAGGTGTATTGAAAGGGAATTGGAGTCTTCGGCGAAGACAAGGCTTCCACTCAACTCTATCGGTATTATCTATCCTTCGCCATCACTCCACTCTGTCTCTCCATTGGTATAATCTTTCACTCATATATTATTTTCCAAAGGGGGAGAACACTTCAAGTGCTTATATTTCACTCAAAGTATCCATTTTTGGCGATTCATGCCAAAGGGGGAGAAAGTTTTAGCCCAAAGCAAAAGGACCGCACCACCCCTAATTTTTAAAACTAATGATCTTCAATTGGTAAGTTTCAAATTGGTATCTTATTGTGTTCAAAAAGGGGGAGAAAGTAGCACTTTCAAAAATTGGTATCTCAAAACCCTCTTGAACACTAAGAGGAAAATTTCATCGAGGGGAAGTTTTGTTTAGTCAAAGGAAAAGCATTTGAAACAAGGGGGAGAAAATTTCAAATCTTGAAAATGCTTCGCAAAATCTTATTCATTTACCTTTGACTATTTGCAAAAGAACTTTGGAAAGGATTTACAAAAGAATTTGCAAAAACAAAACATGTGGTGCAAGCGTGGTCCAAAATGGTAGAATTATAAAGAAACAATCCATGCATATCCTATGATAATTTTTATTGGCTCAATTCTAAGTAACCTTTGCACTTACAATTATGCAAACTAGTTCAATTATGCACTTCTATATTTGCTTTGGTTTGTGTTGGCATCAATCACCAAAAAGGGGGAGATTGAAAGGGAATTAGGCTTACACCTATTTCCTAATTGATTTTGGTGGTTGAATTGCCCAACACAAATATTTGGACTAACTAGTTTGCTCTAGTCTATAAGTTATACAGGTGCCAAAGGTACACAAAAGGCCAATAAAAAGACCAAGAAAAGGGTTCAACAAAGAGAGCAAGGGAAAACTGAAGGCTGCCCTGGTCTGGCGCACCGGACTATCCGGTGTGCCACCGGACAATGTCCGGTGCACCAGGGTGCTTCAGCTCGAACTCTTCACCTTCGGGTTTCCCAGGCGTAGCTCCGCTATAATTCACCGGACAGTGTCCGGTGCACACCGAACTGTCCGGTGCACCAGCGGAGCAACGGCTATCTGCGCGCAACGGTCGACTCTGCAAAGTGAACAGTGAAATACAGATGCCAGAGCAGACGGTCAGAGGGGCACCGGACTGTCTGGTGTCGCACCGGACTGTCCAGTGCCGCATGAGGACGAAGCCTCCAACGGTCGACCGGCTCCGAGCCCTAACGGGAGGATGACATGGCGGCGCACCGGACTGTCCGGTGCGCCCATCGCCAGCAAGCTTCTCCAATGGCCATATTTTGTTTGGTGGCTATAAATACCACCCCAACCGGCCACTTCAAGGGGTGGGAGTCCAAGCAACATTCCAAGTCATCTAGTTGACATACTCAAGCCCTCCCAACCACATATATTCATTGATCCATCCTATACACAAGATTTAGACCACTACAACCCACACAAGTGCCACAAAATCGAGAGCAAGCAAAAGAAAGCCTCTCGTGTGATTTAGCTCTAGTGCCTTGTGAGATTCATTGAGAGATAGTGTGTACTATATCTTTGTGTTCATTTGCGCGTGGAGTTTTGACTCCCATTGAACTTCCTCCAAAGTTTTGGAGGCTTGTAAAAGCTAGCAAGAGACACCAAAGAGTGTGGTGGTCCTTGCGGGATCGAGAGTGATCCTTGAGAAGAAGAAGAGCTCACCGATCCTTGTGTGATCGGTGGAGAGAGGGAAAGGGTTGAAAAAGACCCGTCCTTAGTGGACTCCTCAACGGGGACTAGGCCTTCGAGGGCCGAACCTCGGTAAAACAAATGACCCGTGTCTCGTGTGCTTATTGCTTGTGATTTGTTTGTCTTTTGCCTTTCTTGGTTCCTCTTGCACTACTCTTTGCTAATTCTATTTGGTGTTGCTTTAAGTTAAAATCTTATTTAGTGAAGCAACACATTGCAAGAGAGAAGTTGTGTTATTACTGTTCTTATCTAAGCCTTCTTGCTTTATTCTCATAAACTTGTTAGTAGTATTGATTTATCACTTCCGCATTATTTAAGCGCAATATTCTTTACAAGCAAGAACTTAGTTTTTATTCTCCGATATTTGTATATCTTATTCTAACCACTAATCGAGGGATCTAGTTGGGGGATAAAGTTTTAATTTTCAGGTTTTGCCTATCCAACCCCCCTCTAGGCGACTTTCAATACTCATGCAACGTCAGCAACGATCGTCATCCCAGCGTACAAGAATTCATGGCCGGTCAGTAGCGACTTACGTGGTAGGTTGGGCTTCAGGTGGACGATAAGCTAGACGGCGTGATGGCGCCGTTGTCGGATGTGGTGCCGGCCAGAATAACCCGAGAGTCGTCGACGTTGGCGACAACCATGAGGTCCCCCTGCTTGATGATGGATAGCGGTGCAGCCGCTCTAGACCGTGTTCAAGTGACGACTGCGCCGGAGCTTGTCGTACACAGCTGCGCATGCGACCACGTAGGACTGCTTCGAGAGGTTGAACTGGCAGTCACCGAGCTTCTTCTCGTCGTTGATGAGCGACGCCGACGTGAGTGTCTCCAGCTAGTGGTGTTTGTTTGGGTTTCCAAGTAAGAAACATTGATTCATCATTGGTGTTGGTTTATGAAAATGACTCATAAGTTAGATCCATGAAAAAATTATTACGGAGAATAATTGTCACGCATGCGAAAAAAGAAATTTAAGTTAACACTGGCGTTAGCTGATCTAGTACTGGCACGACCACGTTGCAGCTGGATTGGTCCCGTAGTCCCGCTGTTGTTGCGTCTCATCCACCTCCTTCCTCAATCCCCATCCAAAATTGTTGATGTTTGTTGGTTCTGCAGTCTCGTACTTGGGGTGTTGCTGCTCTCGCCATCAACGTATTTGGGTGCTACTATCACATTCACAATTGACGTGTTTACGGGTCTGTTTAGTTTTTTGGGACTGTAACCCGGACGGAGAACGGGGGGAATCATTATTGTCTCCAGTGCTCCCCCCCCCCCCCCCCCCCCCCCCCCCCCCCCCCCCCCGGCCGCCGGACAAAGAATGGAACGAAGAACGTCTCGTCCAACTCTCGACCTTTCGGTTCTGATGCTTCAGGTCCAATGAGCCGGTGTCGTTATTTGGGACCCATTTGGATTGTTTTCATGGGTTCGATCAACCGAACCAGGCCCACGGCCCATCTACGACACTGCACTGCACTGCTGCGAAAGACCATCATCACGTTCATATATGCATGCATGATGCATCTCGACGGCAACTAACGGCCGAAACAAGCAGGGACTTGTTGCGTCCCGGGGGCGGGACGCAACAATCGCACGTGAACGCGTCAACTCATCAGATCATCGCACCCGTGGCAATCCGCGTAGCCTTTTTTCCCCCCGTCGCAACCGACGACTCCCTAGGTGCGCCATCGAGTTTTGTCACCAGCGCAAGCATCATGTAACTCCTGACCAGTCACCCCACTCGCCGGCGTTTATTAGTTTATTATTATTCTACCGACGGCGTCCGTAGAGCAACAAAAGCAAGCAAGCAGCATGGAAGGAGAAGGAACCCTGCCTTGCATTCAATTCGAGTTTTTTTTTCTTCTTTTTTTTTAAAAAAAAAAATCTACTGTTTCTTTCTTTCTTTCTTCTACTCGTATGCTATTATTCTGTACTACCATAAAAATCATCAGTGTGTTGGCCAGCATACGCATGTGCGTATATACGTTTTGGTGGTGCAAATATAAAAGTTTGTGAGCTTTTTTGCCGAGTTGCACTGGATATGAGGTGGGCCTGCTAGGCCTTTATGCTGCTTTTCCTTTAAGCTCACTCTTCTCAAGTTAGCGCCGCGTTGGCTGGCATCGCATCAAAGACCGGCCGCACGGGGGCAGGGCAGCACCGGCACCGCTGTTTTTGTTTGCCTCCCGTGAAAATTTTGTTAGGCCCACAGCTAGCTCGAGCAACGCCATGACCTAAGCTATTTAGATTAATCATGGAATGCATTTTTTTTATAATAAATCTATACGGAGATATAATTCTGGATGCTATTTTTTTATATAAATTTAGTCAAGCTTCCATATTTTTTATTAAGTTGAAACAACCTATAACAGTATTTTTTTATTTTTTTATTTTTGAAACGAAGCAGCACTACTAAACATACCCTTAAAGCACGGTTTATTTGGTTTAATGGACGTGATACAAAAAAATAAGGCTCTGACTTCTGAGGCGCCGCACTCATACTACTCTAAATTCGTACTCTAAAAGAAATATTCTATCCTAGTCAGCAAGATTCTCTACTCTATACCACAATTTTTCGCGGTCATATTTACTCTATATTCCAACTCTATATCAACTATCATATATTATATTATTTTTTTTCACTTTATATTCTCTTGCTGCAAAAATCTGCTGCGCTGGCTACTTGCTCGCATGCTTCCCGTACAGCCAAACCGAGAGAAGGATGTTTGGAGTGAGAAGAGTAGGTACGCTGTAAATAGAGTTCCTCAGGGCCTCTCTACGTTTACAGTCCCGTGTGCAGTGCCCCGCTGCAGATGTTTTTTGACTGTATGTCGGGTAGAATTTGGTTTACAGCATGTCACTGCGAACAGCCTGAGTAGCCATGGCTGGCGGGTACGCGCGCGTGCAACATGCACGTACTTCTAGATTGCATTTTGATTTCTTTTTCGTTATATTTTCTAATTGAAAGGTTTTTATCATTGAACCAATTTCATATTTATGTTCTTAATGTTTTTACAAACAAAACTAGATTACACATGATATAAAATATTTAAAAATTTATTTATATACTCTTCTTTAAAACACGTTCTACTATAAACAATCAAATACGAGTTGTATGGGTCCCTAATGCACTAATGAAAATAAGCAAACAAAAGACTATATATTGATTAGCCTTTGCATAAAACAGTCTGACTCCGCACATACGAGCCAGCAGCCAGGCTACCATCTTACAACAACTAAGGGCATGTTTGGTTTCAATTAGTTCTAGGACTAAACTTTGGTCCTAGGACTAAACTTTAGTCCCTATATGTTTGGTTTTAGAGACTAAATAGATTCTAAAGTCATTAAATACATTGTCCAAAGACTCAAATACCCTTAGAATATACTCATAATATTAGTTATCTATAAAAAGGTAAGGACAATATGATAATTATGAGCTTTTAGTCTCTTTTAGCACCTATGTGAAGGACTAAAGACTAAATCATTTTAGTTCATATTTTAGTCCTAGTGTTTGGCAAAAAAGGGACTAAAAACTAGAGACTAATCTTTAGTCCCTCTAACCAAACACCCCCTAAAAACAAGAAGGCATTAGTTGCCCAGTAGCTGGATTCTACTAAACATGACCTTTTTATGATACGTTTTTTTACCTTTTTCGCTAAAAAAGACAGGTTTGTGAGAAAAAAAATTCAAAGCCTAACACATTTATCTAAAATCCGATTTTCCTGAGTGTACTAGTAAAACCCCATAACGTAATTCCAAAAGTAGCAAAGAAACTGTTTCAAAAAAAAATAAAAAAATTCCAAAAGAGTTCAGAAGCGTGAGAATAGAAGAAACAACTGGGCGGTCTGTCTACTCTGCACCCTGGACCAAAAAAAAATAGTATTAAAAAAACAAGGCACGTCTGGAAGGAAAACCTCGCTCGTCTCGGTGCAGTATCTCCCACCCGCCAATTAATGCTGCTTCGGGACCAGCGCCTCACTTCAATGCGAAGAACCAAAAAGGACTCTGGCGAGGAAAAAAAAGAAAAGAAAGGAAGGAGCAGCAGCGCTGCGGAAGCAGAGCGCGAGGAAGGAGACGGATTTGCTCGGCTGGGATCCCCCGCCAGGGGTCCACATGGCGGCGTCGCCTTGAGCCGGGCCTCTCCTACCCGCGACGTCCTGCGATGCCGCCGCGGGGAGCGGCGCTCCTCCTCCTCCTCGTCGTGCTCTGCGGTGCGTCCTTGAGATTTCTCCTCGTTTCTTCTCAGTGCTTTGCGTTTTTCTCGGGTTCCAGTGGCAATGCCGGGGCGAATTCTAGTGCGGGTTGCGTTCTTGCGGTGGGATCGCGGGGCATGACGTGCGTGGCAAGTTCCACTGGTCTTGTGCGAGGCAGAAGATGGTTTCGCCTTTTGCTCCGTGGAGCTGTTGCTCTCGTGATTCCTCCGAGCGCATCTGAATCATGCCTCAGGCTTTCACATGTAGAAGTTGGTATTCCTTCTGAAAAAAACTGCACTTCGATTCTTTTTGGCTTTGGCGCCGCCGCCGCCGGTGAACTCACTCTCCTGGCATGGTTGTCCGCGTGCCTGAGTAGGACTTCCTGGGTTGTTAAAACAGCGTGCGTAGATATGACAAGAGCTACAGTATGGTGCGAGCGGAGCGTTTTCTGTCTCATATGGAGTTCGAAATTTTTAGGCTTTGCCAGTTCGTTCAACTGGTTCAAGTGTCAATTGTCATTGGACTCTACGCTGCCTTAACTGGATACAGACTGTACAGTTCCAAATGCAGGGAACGAAACCCAATGTTTGGTGCATGACTTGTATACTTTGTTTTTGTTGTTTCTTGTTTGAATATCCAAAGCAGTGCAACTGGGAACATCAAGCTCAACAAGTCTTGCATCATACTTATTCGGATTCTGGAGTAGAACCCACCAGCATCGCTTTCCTGCACTAGCCCCTGGCCCAGCCCCTTCTCCTCAACCTGAAGGTAAAGCACAAAAAACCCTTTGAGGTCTGTGCACATGAATGGTATAAGTGTAGCAATCAGATATAACTCTCAGTTTCTCACCATGAACGAAAATATATTTTTTCAACATGTACCTTTCTATTTGCTCTATTTAGCATTCTTCATACAAATCATTGTTCCTTCTGATACTCAGGCGCCATTATTGCTCACCCAGTGCATAGGCATCACAGAAGAAGACACCATGCTTCCCCACCACCTTCATCATTTTCGCCAGAAAGACAAGGTTTTTTTACCTTCTCAGCTGTACAATATAGATTACAAATCTTATTGTTAAGTATGAAGAAATCAACAATAATAAGACCTTTTCATGCCTGAGTTTTGACAGATTGCAGCAGAACAACTTGTTCTGCTCCACTTACGTCGACTCCAATTGGTTCACCCTGTGGTTGTGTATATCCTATGCAAATTCAGCTTGATCTTGGTGTGGCGCCGTATCAATTGTTTCCAAGAATTGATGAATTAGAAATCGAGGTGGCAGCAGGTACATTCTTGAAACAGAGTCAAGTTCGGATAATGGGTGCTGGGAGTAGTCTTCAAGATCCTGAAAAGACAACAGTGACCATTGATTTGGTGCCATTAGGCCAGAAATTTGATAGGACTTCAGCCTTACTGATTAGCAACAGATTTTTGCAAAAGAAGGTGCCAATAAACTCATCCACTTTTGGTGATTATGTTGCTACATATGTTCATTATCCAGGTGCGTAGATGTTGATACATTCATTTCACTAGCCTTCTGTAGTGGTTTTTGTTGTTTTATTTATCTAATCCTTGTTCTTTTCTTTATCTAATCATACACATATCACAGGCCTTGCTTCTTTAGTACCTATTCCTGGATCATTGGGTCCAGTAAGCAGTAATGAGGACCCTTTTGGTGCAAATATACACAATAGAAGGCACCACAAGATTAACTCTAAAACTGTTGCCATAATTGCTCTATCAGCTGTGGTTTTTGTTTTGACGTGCTTGGCCATTGGCATCACTTGGAGATTCAATGGACTAAAACATTCTCATGCTATGGGCCCTATTTCAAGTTCGTCCATCACTAGAAAAGGAGGTAATTTGGTGACAGTTCGCACATTATTCTATACTTGTGTATTGAACTATAGTCATTTGCATTTGGATTGATTAAGATGCAAATTACATGTTATCCCTTGACCTTGTTAGACAGAGGTACTTTCTACTCCTGTGCCCTGAATTAGAATATGGGTCAGGTGATGCACACTTGACACTCCTGTGTTCCTGCTTCCCATTGCCAGGAACTCACCCTGGTCCTTGACTTTGGTTTTTAAACTTCTTGTTGCTTCATATCTATTTCATTTATGTTCCTCTATCTGGTCCAGTGAGTGGAGGCACTATCAATACTTTGGTTTGTGATGCCTTGAAGTATGTCATGATACAACAATCTTGTTACTATTTACACATCAAAAGACCAGTGAGCACAGAGCATTGACTTGGACACTAAGGGCACTGTCTTGATTTAATTCACGAACAACAATGCATAAAGAAGCATAAAACACCCTAGTTGAACATAAAGTCCCTTTATTTTTTTGTAATAGAATTTATTTTTCTGTTTCAGCTATGAGGTCATCGTTCTCTGGTACGAGCAGCTCGGCAGCATCATTTGGTTCAACAATAGGAACCTGCCCATCCACCGTGAAGACATTTACAATAACTGAGCTTGAGAAGGCCACAGAAAACTTCAGCTTCAACAAAATAATAGGCGAAGGGGGTTATGGACGCGTCTATCGTGGTGTAATTGAAGATGGTGTTGAGGTTGCTGTCAAATTGCTCACAAGGAAACATCAAAACAGAGACCGCGAGTTCATTGCAGAGGTTGAGATGCTAAGTCGTCTACATCACCGCAACCTTGTCAAGCTGATTGGTATATGCATTGAGCGGAGCACAAGGTGCTTGGTTTTTGAGCTCGTTCCAAACGGAAGTGTTGAATCTCATCTACATGGTATTTGAGCACGCTAATTTTCGTAGCATCTTAACAGTACCTGCACAGTTTAAGAAACTTGAACATAACTGTTTTTTTTTGTAGGCATGTAATAATCACTTATTCGTGCACTTCTGTTTTGGTGTTTCAGGCTCAGATAAAATATATGGCCCGACTGATTTTGACACTAGAATGAAAATAGCCCTCGGCGCAGCAAGGGGACTAGCCTATCTGCATGAGGACGCCAACCCTCATGTCATTCACCGGGATTTCAAGGCTAGCAATGTTCTACTGGAAAACGATTTCACCCCCAAGGTTGCTGATTTTGGGCTGGCAAAGGAAGCATCAGATGGGATGGATCATATTTCTACTCAGGTCATGGGGACTTTCGGGTAAGACCTCAGCTAGTGTTAATCAACAAGTGCCATCATACAATTCTTGCATGCACTTTTGATGATGGTGATTTAAACAGTTAATGTTGTGCTATATATTATGGATCATCTGATTCATTTTCCCACATGCTCTGCAGGTACGTTGCCCCAGAGTATGCGATGACAGGGCATCTGCTTGTCAAGAGCGACGTCTACAGCTACGGAGTGGTGCTCCTGGAGCTGCTGTCAGGCCGAAAACCCGTGGACATGACCCAGCCGCCGGGGTCCGAGAACCTGGTCACCTGGGCGCGCCCGCTCCTCACCACGCGGGAAGGACTGCAGCGGCTGGTGGACCCGTCGCTCCCGGCCGGTTACGACTTCGAGAAGCTGGCCAAGGCGGCGGCCATCGCGTCCATGTGCGTGCACGTCGAGGCGTCGCACCGGCCGTTCATGGGCGAGGTCGTGCAGGCGCTGAAGCTGATCCACAGCGGCGGAGGCGGCGACGAGACCTGCAGCGGCTCCTTCGTGGGCGGCGCAACAGAGGAGTCCCCGTGGAACGACGTCAGCAGGAGCTCGTGGAACGACGACCCGCCGGCCACTCCGGGCCCGGCGCTCCCCCTGGGATACGGCTCGGACCCTGCCGGCGCCGACGAGCGCAGGCCACGGTCGGCGTCGAGCGCGGTGCTGGACAAGATCGAGTCCCTGGCGATGTACGACTGGTCCGGCCCGCTGCGCACCAAGGGGAGGGGCAGCTTCTACAGGCTGAGGGGGAGCATGAGCGAGCACGGTCGCCCCTCGGACGACGGTAGCGTCGAAGGTTACTTGATGTAGCCGGCGGCCCGACGACCGTGCGCAGCAGATTGCCGCGGCAGGCATACCTCGCGTTTCTTTTGTCTGTCTAGAATTGTATAGCTGCTGCTTGACGAGATTTTGGTGCCTGTTGCGAAGAATACATCGTTCTGGACATCGGACGTATCCGATGCAGTTTGGTCAAGAGATGTTCAGAATTTGCGTATGTCGAATTGAATCACATATCAGAGCTACATTGGTCGGATCGTCATGGACGAGAATCATGTTTTCATAGTAGAAAATGAGGAGGTTTATAATCAAACCATAATTTCTGACTGCTTCCAGCATGTGTTCTCGCATTCACAGATATGTTAGCAACACCTTCGCAGCGAGTAATCAGCATAGCAAGCATTATATGCTATTTAGTCGTTCTTAAAATATACTGGATCTCAAAACTTAGTTTACAGTTGCTGCGATCTCATGAGTGCTGAATAGATGGTGCCCAAGGTACAAAATCTCATAACATAATGTCTTCACTCTTTTAAGTGGGAGAAACTAGCTAACATATTCGACCTTGAATTTGCTAGCTCCACAATCAAGTCAAGTGCTGCAACAAATACAAGTACAGTTAGATAAAAAAATAGTTTAATCTGGATACAATTTTGTCACGAAGAATCAAAACCTGTTTCAAATGAAAGTTGGGCGGTTCTTAGTTTTGGGGATACCAATCCCCCAAAGACTGATAATGCTTTTGATCTCGCTCTTTGAACCTAATGTGCAAAATGGCCAAAAGGAGAATCAACAAATCTGAACATCCCAGAAGTATAGCAATTTCTTATTCACTGTACCAAAATACAGCTGTTCCATACCCAGCTGTTGATAGAAACCTAACTGAAATTGGCTTAGCATACTGCAATATATTATTCTTGTGGTATTTATGTTAACCATTGGCATATCTTGGATCAAGCATATCAAGGGGCAAATTTCAGCCACTGGTAACTCAAGCACATAAAACCTATGTTTTTGCATTGAACATAGCTCATGAATTAGTCATAAATCTTTGCTCCCTCTAAGCAGTATTTCACTATCTGACATTCCAATGCCTTTGAAGAAAGGAACTTTTGTACCAAACTTACACGATTGCTAGCATCAGCACCTGTAGACAGTGTTGTGGTGTTTGCACTTTCATGGTTTCCCTTTTCTTCAAGTCAAGCAAAGAGATCAGATCAGCACATTTTTTACTTAACAGGGAGTAGAAAAAGGCCACATTTTAATACCTGGGGTAGTAACTGATCCTCGATGCCTCATCTTTGGCTCAGTAAAATCTCTCTCACTGAGATCATAGGTGGAGTGACATTCTTCTTGCAAAGACCACTTTGATAGAGCAAAGTGTGGTATTGACTCTGAAATATGATCAGACATTAATAATTATGAACTGAACAATTGCTGCAAATAGCTCGTAATTTGTGTATGGAATCGCCATTCTAGTTTTATTTAAAAATATGCTTCAGTAAAACAAACCTTGAACTGAGGAACCATATTCAAGAGAAAACAAAAGGCATTCCTAAAATCTAGAAATAGTTCTGCAATGCTGATAGATAGATAGATAGCATCCGGTAACTCAAACAGTAGAGAAGTAATTTACCTGATGATTTCAGGCCATCATGATCAACAACTTGAAGCTTAGTGGCAGCAGACTGCTCCTTGTGATCAAACAGTGTACTCGAAACGCGTGATGTGCCCATAGAATGGCGAGCACTTGCCAGGTCAAGCCAGCCCTGTATTCATGTTGTATGATACAGTGTGGCGGAAACAGGCAAAGATAACTTTCACTCTCAATCCAAAAATCAAAAGCCAAGAGTATGTCGGAGCATCACGTCCAAACATCACATAGTCATTACTCACTACAAGTTGAACATAATAGAGAACGGACAGGCTTTGGAAAATTGATCTTTGCAAGAGTGAATCAAGGTTAATCCAGGGCACTGTAATTAAGTACAGGCTACAAAATGCAGTTGGCAGTGCAACATATCGCACAATATGAGGTAAATGAAAAACAGGATAGAGCACTACAAATACACACTATTCATAATTTGTTGATAGTGTGTATCTCCCTAACTCCAAATCTCATATCCTTGAATTCCCACATGTGCAGGTACAGCTGTAAAGGTCTTTAAAAACATCAGTCTAACTTAGCTCCATGGTAGGAGACATGTTCTACCAAAGGATTTGGTAAGACCCATGCACAAGATTTATGATGGTGCATCTCTCAAACCTCGAATCCATTTTCCTCACTCCTCAGGTTATGTTACAACAAGAATGGGTAGAAACACGGTTCTGCTCAAAGGGTTTGTAACATTGTGCAAATTACTAAAGCAAAGGACTGTGTTTCTTGTTACACCGACCGATTAGTATTTCGCCGCATGTGTTCCGCTGAATCAAGAGTGAATAGACCATGCCATGTTGGGGAACAAATACCAATACTGCAGGATCGCATACCTGACGAAGAGCGGAGGATAGGGAGTCCATGAGGAGCAGGTAGCTGTCCACCGAGTCCATGAATCGCAGGATCTCCTCGTCGTCGCCGCCGCCTCGCGGTCGCCCTTCCTCACCCACCACGCCGTCGACCTCTCCCGGACCTTCCAGTACAGGGATGGATCCCAGGAGCCGCAGTTCCTCTATTGCCGCCGCCATTTGGATCCTGCCCCACCCCGCCACGTCAGAACGGTTGCTGGCAGGGGCGGATTCAGTGATTCACCAATATGGCGAAGTTTGGCAGCCCCCGCCCCCCAGACCTCCCGGCCGGCGAGATCCCCACTGGCCACCCCAACAGATGGACTGCCTAGCCTCGGCGTCTCTGTCCTGTCCTGCCCTCTGCGGTCGCCTTGTGTTTTTCTTTTCGCGAATGAGGAATGACCGAGGTAGACAACGACTCTGTTTGAGCGCATGAGAAAGACAGGGCTGGTCTATTGGGCCACTCAACGCTGGGCATTCGGCCCCGACCAAAAATTGGAAACAGATCTTCCGGGAATGTATAACTGCACATAACACATCCGTACACATATTCATGTATTAAGGCCCGAAACTTATGGGTATTTCGTTCTAGGAATCATTCCGTTTAAAACAAATTGGTGTATCATAAGTCTATTTCTTAAAGTTAATGGGATAATCTCACTCCTAATATTAGTACTAACTAATTAAATATGAGGATTGAGATGATGATGAATCAATTCATTCTATTCCACAAACCAAACAAAAAAAGATAAGTGAGAAGATGATAGACTAGCATATTCCTCAAACTGAACACCCTATTAGTTAGAGCCTCTTTGGACCCTTTGACAAATAGTTTGTCGGTTAATTTTAGCATCTTGGCCTCCAAACAGGTTGACTAATTGTTAGCCGGAGGGCTGACAAACTCTGCTAATATGTGCTAATAGATCGTATAAAGAGAAGACATCTATTAGTCAAGTCTCTAAACATACCCTGACTAATTTTTGCTAGCAAATTATTTACCAGCTAATTATTAGCCACTAGCAAACAATAAGCTAGAGGATTCATGGTCTTAGTCAGGGCAACGACTGCTATGCAAGCAGTTCTTCTGTGCAAGCGTGCAAGCAAATCATTGGATCCATTAGATTACGATCCAACCACAGATACAACCATAGTTTGTTAGGGGTTATTTTATAAAGATTATTGAGCTGGTGGTGGAAGGGTTTAAGTGTTAAATGTGACTTACGGTTGGATCACAATCTAATGGATTAAATGGTTTGCTTGCACGCTTACACAGAAGGATTGCTTGCATAGTAGTCGTTGCCGTTAGCTAAATTAAGCTAGTTAATAAACTAATTGTTATCTATAAATTAGCTAACAATTAGCTGGAGTATTAGTCTAGGGTGTTTAGGAACGTCTACATAACTAACTATTAGCTTACATGTTTCAGGAATGGGTTAAATCTGGATTTTTGATCCAACAGTCAACGGTTGAGCATGTGAGATTTGTTTTAAATATGCACCAGGACACGATGTAGCAACAGTTGAATGTGTGGGTTCTTTTTATAAATATGCACCTAGACATGATTGTTAAGGGTTTGTTCGTTTGTGTCGGATTGGTGGGTCGGAACGATTCCGAGCCGGATTGCTTCTCTAATTTATATAAATTTTGATTAGCCGGAACGATTCCGGGTGCAAACCGATGTAAACGAACAAGCCCTAAACGAATGCATACATTTGCATGGAACATATCCTATACATATAAACCTACCGGTACACTTGTTCACGTTAAATTTAGACGTCCAACAATCAACAACTGAACAGTTCAACAATTGAACGATTTTTTTTTGTAAATATGCTTATATGCATATAGACACGGAGGAGAGTGTCATTTAGGGATGGCAATAAGGAATTCTCAGGAAATGCCTCCCTATTCCCGTCCCCGCGGGGACAAAAATTCCACGTTTCCATCCTCGTAAATAGTCATGGGGGAGATTTCCTTCCATCCCAGTTCCAGTGAGGAATTTATTTCCGCGAGGAATCTATTCCCATCAGAATATGCAATACTTATAGACAAATTCAACTTGATTATATCAAATCAATATAAATTGAGCAAACAAGATTTATCTATACTACTCTATTAAAAACAAAATTTTAACTTGATTTCTCTTTCGCACTGATACTCTAGGTCTGCCCCACGCGCCTCACCTCGACGTCGTGCCATATGGGCCCCACGCCTAACGCCCGCGCAACTCTCTCTTAGCTGCCCTGTGGACCACCAGCGCCCGCACAGCTAGCTACTACGCCTGCCAGCACCCCGACCCCGTCTGTGCAGCTACTGCACCACGCAGAAAAAGTGCAGAGCGAGCACTCAAACCCACGTCCCCTTGCTCTATAAATTTGGGGCTAACCACAAGACAACACGTGTATAGAAAATAAATAATAATTATATCTGAATAAATATCTTAATAACTATTTATATGATATATAACAATCAAAGCAAAGCACGAGCACTGGCTAGTACAATTATAAGAGACATCTACTTTAGACTTTAGTTTCCTATTTTATAGCATGTTATGTACTAAATTTTTAGTATAATTTTAACATGTTTATAGACTAAATTAGATCAAGAGAAGCTCGTGGGACGGGAATGCGAGAACATTGATAGTGATGGTTTCCCGTCCCCATCCCCGCGAACCTGATGGGGACTAAAATTTTCCCGTTTAGATCTTTGTGAGACTAAACTATTATCATTCACGTCCTCTAAGGGATTGTTTGGTTTGAAGTGGATTGGAGGGGATTAAATCCTCTTCTATATAAATTTGTATAGGAAGGGATTTAATTCCATCCAATTTTCCTCTATCCATGCCTAATCGGATATGCTCTAATAGATGAATTTCTCGTGGAGATTCAGGGACCGCGTCCCATTATCATATCTAGTGTCATTCGTCTCTAAAAAAACAGCTAGTGACGACCTGGCCCGCATTTGATGCTAGTCGTACTATTGATAGCGGTCGTAGTCGGCCATGCCCAGTGGCAGATCCAGGATCCATGATAAGGGGGGCTAGAAGATAACTATCTTTTTTTCCTCATATTCTTTCTCTTTTTCTCTTCACCTTCTTATTCCTTCCTCTCCCTTTTTCTTTCCCCTTCCTCTCTCTTTCTCCTCTTCTTTCTTCCTCTCCCTTACTCCCTCCTACTTGTAAGCTGTTGGCGCAGGGGGGCTGGAGCCCACCTAGCCCCCTCGTGGATCCGCCACTGCCCATGACACTATATGATCATGTTGTTTTAGCTTTTTTCAGCTTCTGGTCACCAAAAACTACTGTGGACCGCCAAACGCTCAGTTTTAAGATATCTTCTAGAAAAATCGATTTGGTAAACCATCCAAAATTAACATAAACACATAATCAACCGAGTTGTTGTAAAATTAAGAATCTATCACTTCTAGTTCCTGAATACTATGAACACATTTATCTTACTCCGTACGTAATTTTTATTATTTTTATATTCTTTACTCAGTCAGATTCTTATCACACTCAGATTCACTATAATGCTGGACATAAAAAAGTTAAACCAAACCCATGTCCAGTGAGAAAGCATGTGCCTTTGATGAACTAAAAACCGCGATGCCGTACGGAAACGTCCGCTGCCCTGACATAGACGATCACGCACGCAGTTGACTGACCCGACACTGCATAGGCCATTGTTCGGGGGCGGAGACTTTTCGTGGCGAGTCGGCAACACGCTACACGACTACAAAAGGTTGTCTCGCCTGCTCCCTTAGGCCTTGTTCGTTTTCGTCGGATTGCACCCGGAATCGTTCTAGCTAATTAAAGTTTATATAAATTAGAGAAGCAATCCGGTCAGGAATCGTTCCGACCCACCAATCCGATAGAAACGAACAAGGCCTTAGGGCATGTACAGTGGTGTTTAATGTGGGGGCTCTTAAGGTGTTTTAGGGGGTTATTTGCAAAATAATCTTAGAGCCGTCTCTCCGTGAAGAGACGCCTCTGGCTCGTAAACCAAGTAACAACAGACGCCTCACTTCCCACTGTACGAATTTGTCGTCTGTTCTATCGATCTGATGCTATACAAATACATTTAATTCTGTATTTATTAATAGACTACGTTTATAGACACTCCATTGTACAATAGAGTCTCTTAGTTGTCTCTTGTGCTTGGAGAACCGTTTTGGTGTCTCTCCACTGTACATGCCCTTACTATTACTACCCCATGGAGTCCTTTGTAAAGCTGCTGCTGTCACGAGTTCACGACCATTTCAGGCTAATTTTTCGCTGTCCTGCTAAAGTTTTAGCGCCTTGCATGGCGGTGGCCGGTGGCGGCTGTTTCCAAGTTCCAGCGTTGTCACCGTGAACCTCGGAGTTGGAGAAACGAAGATTTTGAATTGTCTTTTTTCAAACCTGCAACTTCGAGTGAATTGTGATAGGAAATATCTCTTCACAATAACCAGGCAAATGGATTATACTTGTATCTAGCCGAAACATGAGTGCGGCAAAAGGTACGTGATATCTGAAGGTCGTTTGGCGCGAGTTCTTAGAACTCTTATTTTTTTTTTCGATAGAGTTCTTAAAACATTTATGCAAAAATTGGTTGCCAAATGCTGAAATCACACGTTTTGAAGAGGCACCTTACTTTAAAAAGGAAAGACCATATATACGCTATAGGAATACTTCAAAATTTTTGCCAGCCCCGTTTATTTCTGTTCTTATTTAGGACAGGAAACTACAATTAACTCAGGGGTGTTTGGTTTCTATGAATTAATTTTTAGTCCCCTCATCTTATTTCATTTTATCCCTAAATTATTAAATATAGAGACTAGATTTTATATTTAGTTTCTATATTTGGCAATAGAACTAAAATGAAATAAAATATATGGACTAAAAATTAGTCCATAGGAACCAAATACCTCTAATTTTTATTGGCTACTGGGCTACTTATGCGACCAACGAAAGTTAGCGGAATAAATCCGTCGGAATATAACGTATCTTCTGTCGATCATGTCAATAGACGATGAAAATTAATTAATTTCCAAGGTTACCCTAAAAGCCATTAGAAGTTAACTAAATTTCATCGGCTCCTGAAATGCTCGACAAAAGTTAGCGGAATAAATCTACCAGGTCAACACCCACTCGCACACATTTTCTGCTTCACATGAGACGTAGCCATCGCACTTGCGTCGTAGCCGTGTCGTCTCATCGCTCACAATATAGCTTCACATGAGATCATTTGCATCATTCGACGTGTCTCACTCTCTACTTCTAACAGTATAGACTAACAAAATTTCTATGTTATGTGCGTACTTTAGCGAATCATCAGTATCTACCAAAAAAAATCCAAAAAACAGTGTAGGTATATATTTGGAGATCAAATTAAATAAATTTATTGAAATTTTTTCCCACCAAGATCTTTTATCATATAAATTAGGAAGGATGTAAAAAGTTTCTTTGAGTTGCTCTTTGCTATTAGGCCCAACATTTTTTTTGCACCACATGTCTAATTTGAAAGTTAAACTACTCCTATGTCGTTGGCTCTTGACTGTTGATTTGTTTTTTTTCTCTTCTTCGATAGCTATTTAGATTTTGAGAAAGTAGCTGTTTTCTGACATACTTCAACTACTCTCTGTTGTGTGCCTTGACTCGTTCCCACATTTTGACCCTTAACGTGTTGTTCTTATATAATCCAGTACACGCACAGGGTGGTTCGCTTGTTATTGAAACAGATAGCTGAAGCAACCTCCAAAGGCTCATTAAAGCGCTCTAGGCTTCCAGGGGAAGGGCAGAGCTCTCAACTATCAAATACTCAAAGGTACGCTTCCTAGTTTATATTCAAGGAAAACTGAAATCCCTAGCAATACTCATAGATTCTTGGCAGCCTTGCTGTATCTATGATCTATCTATGTTGTGTTCAGATGTAACTTGCAATTGCAAGGCACTGTCTGCAAAATCAGCTTTAAACATGGTGTTCTTAGATTTTCAGTAGGAAATCGTTTGAGCAAATCCGATCCACCGGGAAGCTAGCGCTGATGTATAAAAAAACCGTAGTATGTTTGGTGGTAAAGCGAACTATGTTTGGTATGGTGGCTGTCATGCTGTAGCTTCTAACTTGAGTGTGTTCGTTTTGTTTGGTGTGTCTGTGTTATTAATTAGGTATCCAGCAAATAAGGAGCATGGAAGCGCGCTGTGTACACCTTGTCATCGTTGGTGTTCTACTCGTGTTGGCGGCGGCACAGGAGGCCACCGCTATTGCGGTTCCTGGCCCTCAATGCCAAAGTCAGTGTGGCGGCGTTGACATCCATTTCCCGTTCGGCATCGGTGACAATTGCTCGCGGTCACCACGCTTCAACGTGAGCTGCCAGGAGGTCCAAGATGGCATCTACAAGCCATTCCTCAGCGGTGTCTTTGAGCTGCTCAACATTTCCTTGCTCCATGGCACGATCCGGGAGCTGAACCCCATCTCCACGTACTGCTACAACTCGCCCTCAGGTCGCATGGAGAGCAGGACCTCGGGGCACGACGCGGTCTCGTCCACGTTCCGGTTCTCAGACGTCCACAACAGGTTCACTGTCATCGGATGCAACACCCTCGCCATCATCTACGACAGGACCGGCACCGGCTACCAGAGCGGGTGTGTCTCGACGTGCCAGAGCCTGTCGGACGTGGTGGACGGCGGCTCCTGCTCCGGCAGGGGCTGTTGCCAGACGGCCATACCCAAGGGGATGGACTACTACAACGTGAGCTTCGACGCGAGCTTCAACACGAGCCGGATTTGGAGCTTCAGCCGCTGCAGCTACGCCGTGCTGATGGAGGCGGCGGCGTTCCGTTTCAGCACCGCGTACATCAAGACCACCCGATTCAACGACACGGGCGCTGGGCAGGTGCCCGTGGTGATGGACTGGGCGATCAGGGAGAGGGAGGCGTCGTCGTGTGAGGTCGCCCAACAGAATAATGGGACGGGCTCTTACGCATGCGTCAGTAGCAACAGCGAGTGCGTGGATTCACAAAATGGGCCAGGGTACCTGTGCAACTGCACCCAGGGGTACCAAGGCAACCCATACCTTCCAGGCGGATGCCATGGTAATTCATAGTTGATGTCTTCCAGAAAAATACAGTATTATCTCTACAATCTCTTAGGGATAGTTTGAAAACCCCATTTTTCCAAGGGATTTTCATTTTCTCGAGGGAAATTAGTTCATTTTTTCTTGGGAAAATTGGAATCCCTTGAGAAAAGGGTGTTTCCAAACTAGCCCTTATGGGAAAAGAATGTTGTGCTTATCACATTTTATTTACCTTTTTTGTTCATCCTACTGCAGATGTTGATGAATGTAAGTACAGCCCATGTCCTACGGGTGGCGTCTGCCACAACACGGTAGGAGGATACCGATGTTCATGCCGAGCAGGACTCAAGTTTTCTGAACAAAGCAATAGTTGTGGCCCTAATATCAACCTAATAATTGGTAACTATATTGCTCCTATCACTTTATTATATTAAGCAGCTATGCATGGTCGTGTCTCAAGAATTTAACAACACTACCCCCCAATGCACTGCAATGCAGGTCTTGCACTAAGTAGTGCCGGTGCCATTCTGATTGTCGCTGCAGCTGTTGCTATCTTTACACGGAGGTGGCAGAGAATCGTTCAGAAAAGGCTTAGAAAGAGGTACTTTCACAAGAACAAGGGTATTCTCCTAGAACAACTGTTCTCGTCATCAGCAAATAACAACGGTACGAAGATATTCTCTCTGGACGACCTACAGAAGGCCACCAACAACTTCGACCGCACACGTGTGGTCGGCAACGGCGGCCATGGCACGGTCTACAAGGGCATACTGGCTGATCAGCGCGTGGTGGCAATTAAGAAATCGAAACTCGTAGAGAGCACCGAAATCGAGCAGTTCATCAACGAGGTGGCCATACTCTCACAGATCAACCATCGCAACGTGGTGAAGCTCCATGGGTGCTGCCTCGAGTCCGAGGTCCCTCTGCTCGTCTACGAGTTCATCTCCAATGGCACGCTGTACGATCTCTTGCACCACCGCGACCGCGAGCTGCCCTGGGAGGCACGCCTGAGGATTGCAGCTGAGGTCGCCGGCGCGCTTACGTATCTCCACTCAGCAGCATCCGTGTCCATTCTTCATAGAGACGTCAAGTCCATGAACGTGCTTTTGAGTGACAGCTACACGGCCAAAGTCTCCGACTTTGGCGCGTCCAGGTCTATACCGATTGACCAGACACATCTCGTCACTGCTGTGCAGGGCACATTTGGGTATCTAGATCCAGAGTACTTCCACACAGGCCAACTCAACGAGAAGAGCGACGTCTACAGCTTCGGTGTCATTCTTCTCGAGTTATTGACAAGGAAGAAACCGATCGTCGATGGTGACAGCGGTTATAAGGTAAACTTGTCCAGTTATTTCTTATGGGAAACGGAGAGGAGGCCACTTGAGGAGATAGTTGACGTCGGAATTATAGGGGAAGCAAGTACGGAAGCGATTCTAGGCATGGCTCAACTGGCAGAGGAGTGCCTCAGCCTAACAAGGGAGGATAGGCCTACCATGAAGGATGTGGAGATGAGGCTACAAATGTTAAGGTGTCAGCAAGATGTTGCTCCAAGGGCACATCCAGCAAAGAGAACAAAAATGATTAGTCATGCTATTCCGATGGCTGCTAGCCAGCACGGCTCACGCCAATACAGCCAAGAGCAGGAGTTTATCTTGTCCTCGCGTGTACCACGATAGATTGTTGGCAGAACATCATTGTTTGTATTATGACAGCTTGTTGTGTACTACGCTTTTCATTTATTTTTAAGTATACAATATAAAACATAAAAATACGTGTTTTTTATTGGCTAGGTGGATATGAACGAGGGATTATAACCAACAACCATGGTTAAATATGTTTGAATGTTGGGATCGTATCCAGTGCACAAGGGCCACGCCGTGCACAAATGCACAAAACGAAACCTGGTCGTCCGTCTCCCATCCAACGGCCGTCGTAAATTTGCAGATGAACCCTCCCGCAGCCTCCGTAGCTTGCCGAGTCTGTTTTGTGAAAAACCCCCCGCGCCGTCATGTCGTTGGATGGAAAATGGACGGCCAGATTTCGTTTTGTGCATTTGTGCACGGCGTGGCCCTTGTGCACGGGATACGATCCCGAATGTTAACTATGTCCTTGTCTGTGGATATGTTTGACCCGGTTTTGCAAACAGTGAAGCTTCAAGGCTTCCTAATAAGACCCAGTCTCTGCTCTCTGCTGTGCCTTGCCTCGTTCTCGACGACTCCTACTGTATTGTTTCTTGTGTAACATTGGCGCCATTCGTGTTGTTCTTGTATACTCCAACATGCACATAGGGTGCTTGCTTGATGCTTGTTATTAAAACCAATAACTAAGCAATCTCCAAAGGTTCAGACTTCAGAGTGCTCTAGGCTTCAAGGGGCGGCTGGGTGAGGGCAGAGCTCTCAACTAAATGCCCAAAGGTACGCTTTCTAGGCTTTTTATTGGAGGAAAACTGAAATTCCTTGATATTTCAGGCTAACTTAATGACCCAATTTATCATCCAAAGTTTGGTTTATCATCCCTATTCCCTATTACGTCTTTTTATTATCTGCATGCGTGATGGTGTTCATGTTTCATTTTTTTTTGTGAGGTTGAAGATTTGAAGTAAATATTGTTTGGTTTCAATGTTTGGTTGAAGATCATCCATGTTTGTTTCCGCTTATTTGGCGGCGAGAATCGCATAATGCCACCAAATACCCTGCGATAAACTCGCTTCTTCCCATCGTGTCATTGTCCATAATCGAAAACTGAACTAGTAATCGAGAATCGACAAGAATCTGGCGACACAAATAATTATGGTCTACGCTGTGTACGCTATCTTGGATGGCGTGGAGTCTGGGACCTTATTTTTGTTCCATTATCTAAAAAAACAAATAATTATGGTCAGAAAAAGCGGAAACAAACGGGCCGGAATTAGGTTCTCAAGTTTGGTTCAGTGAATAATAATATATATTGCTGCAGAAAAGAACCTGCGCCGGCATAGGCCAGTGGTTTGCTCCACCTAGCTGCATTTATTAACCTGAATATGCTAGCAACATGCTAGTACGTACTCTATTTCCAAACAAATGTGCTTTGTTTTCAAATAAACTAGTGCTTTGTTTTCAAAGGCAAACAAAGCATCAAACAGAGGGAACAGAAACCAGATGAACAACTCCCACAGACTGTGCGGTTGACAAATTAAAACATGAAGCAATTAGACAAATACAGGCATGCAACATCTCAAAAAAGAAAAGAAAAAAGATGCAGGCATGCAGCATGTTGGAGCACAGCTGACCAGGCTAACACTAAATCAAGTGAACAAGCCACTGATAGCATGCACATATAATTAAGTAGTCATACCAATTGATTGAATGAGTTCAATGCCACATTCAGGGAACCAATTAGAATGCTATGGGCTATGTATTTTGTGGATCTGCACTTGTGTTTTTGTCTGCAGAATTCGGTGTGAAAGGTAGATATAGGAGCTGTGCTCTCCTTGTCAACAAACGGGAAAAACTAAAAGAATACGACCACTAATGGTTTCTATTTTCTAGTTATTATATCCAGCAAAGCAAAAAGGACAGAATGGAAGAAGTGCTCTCTGTACACCTTGCTGTTGCTGTTGCTCTTCTACTTCTGTTGGCGGCAAAGCGCACCCCCGCTGTTGCGGTTCCTAGCCCTCAGTGCCAACGGCAATGTGGCGGCGTTGACATTGTGTTTCCGTTCGGCATCGGTGACAACTGCTCGCTATCAGCAGGATTTAACGTCAGCTGCCAGGAGGTCCAAGTCCAAGGTGGCGTCGTCGTCTACAGGCCATTCCTCGGCAACGTTGAGCTGCTCAACATCTCCTTGATACATGGCACGATCCGGGAGCTGAACCACATCTCGACATACTGCTACGACTCCTCCTCGAGCTCCATGGAGCTCAGTACTTGGTGTTTTGACGCGAGCGAAACCCCGTTCCGGTTCTCGGACGTCCAGAACAAGTTCACCGCCATAGGGTGCCAGACCCTCGCCTACATCATGGACAACACCGACAAGAGCTACCAGAGTGGGTGCGTCTCGACGTGCCAGAGTTTGTCAGACCTAGCGGACGGATCCTGCTCCGGCATAGGCTGCTGCCAGACAGACATACCCAAGGGGATGGGCTTCTACAACGTAAGCTTCGACACAGGGCAAATTTCGCCGTCGGGCCTCGGCCGCTGCAGCTACGCCGTGCTGATGGAGGCGGCGGCGTTCAGCTTCAGGACAACGTACATCGACACGACAGATTTCAACGACACGAGTGCTGGGCAGGTACCCGTAGTGATGGACTGGGCGATAAGAGATGGCCCGCCGTCGTGTGAGCTCGCCAAAAGGAACGAGGAGACGGGCTCTTACGCTTACGCGTGCCTCAGCGGCAACAGCGAGTGTGTGGATTCCCCCAATGGACCAGGGTATCTGTGCAACTGCTCAAGTGGCTACGAAGGCAACCCATATCTTCCACATGGATGCCATGGTGAGTTGGTGACAAACTATATGTCAACTCTGTCCCAAAAATGAAGCTTTCAATCCTACAGACTTCGAAATTTATCCTTGTAATCGTCATTCTGCAGATGTCGATGAGTGCAAGAACAGTCCATGCCCTTCAGGAGGTGTTTGCCACAACACGGTCGGAGGGTACAGGTGTTCTTGTCGAGTAGGAAGAAAGCTCAACGAGCGAAGCAATACGTGTGACCCTGATACCACATTAATAACAGGCAATAACACGCTAGCTGAGAACAGCTAGCTGCTGAACCACCTGAATATGCATCGATTGATGCTACCACTTTTTTTTTTCTGACTGCGTGCTCTTATCTGATGCTGCTATGCAGGAGTTACAATCGGCTTTCTTGTTCTCGTAATCTTGTCCTCCTTCGGATACATGATCCTTCAGAAGACAAAACTGAACCAGGTTAAGCAAGAGCATTTTCGGCAGCACGGAGGCATGATTCTGTTCGAGAGGATGAGGTCAGAAAATGGCCTTGCTTTCACGGTATTCAGTGAAGCTGAGCTTGTAAAAGCTACAGACAACTACGACAAGAGCAAGATAATTGGGAAGGGAGGCCATGGGACAGTCTACAAAGGGATAGTCAAGGGCAACGTGCCGATCGCGATTAAGCGATGTGCGCTTGTTGGCGAAAGGCAGAAGAAAGAGTTTGGTCAAGAGATGCTGATACTCTCCCAAATCAACCACAAGAACATCGTCAAGCTCGAGGGCTGTTGCCTCGAGGTGGAAGTTCCGATGTTGGTCTACGAGTTCGTTCCAAACGGCACCCTGTATGAACTTATCCATGGCAAGGACCAAGCGTCACAAACCCCCTTCTGCACCCTACTAAGGATCGCCCATGAAGCAGCAGAGGGCCTCAGTTTTCTGCACTCGTACGCGTCTCCTCCGATCATCCATGGCGACGTGAAGAGCGCCAACATCCTTCTTGACGGTAACTACATGGCGAAAGTGTCAGATTTTGGGGCCTCCGTACTAGCGCCATCCGACAAAGAGCAGTATGTCACAATGGTTCAAGGTACCTGTGGATACCTCGACCCTGAATACATGCAGACATGCCAACTGACAGAGAAGAGTGACGTCTACAGCTTCGGTGTTGTCCTTCTTGAGATCCTCACCGGCCAAGAGCCTCTCAAGTTGGATGGGCCTGAGACGCAAAGAAGCTTGTCGTCGAAGTTCTTGTCCGCTATGAAGGAGAACAGTCTTGATGCGATCTTGCCGAGCCACGTCAACGGACAAGGGAGTGATGAACTGATCAGAGGGCTCGCAGAGCTAGCCAAGCAGTGCCTGGACATGTGTGGCAGCAATAGACCGTCCATGAAGGAGGTCGCCGATGAGCTTGGTAGGTTGAGGAAGCTTTCGCTGCATCCTTGGGTACAGATCGATGCAGATATGATAGAGACTCAAAGCCTTCTTAGTGGAACAACGGCTGCTAGCTTTGAAATAGAAGTTGGTACAACTGAGTTAGTGGCCGATTATGCGAGGTGATGTGATTAGCATGTTCGATTTGTAAATTTGTTAAGCCTTGCGCACGCAGAGTTCAGTTAGCTGTTCATGCGTTGTGTTCATTTCCTCCATATGCGCGCGCGATTCCTGTGGACGCCGTGCGCATTAGTGGCCGCGCGAGAATGGCTCGCAGCGCGCCGAGGTACGCGGCGTGCGAGCGTGTGGGGATGGACGCACACCAACGCATGACGCGATATGCGCTCAGGATACTTGGTCATTGAATGGTTCTGGTTGTATGTTTTGAATAAGGAAGAAGAGCGGAGAAAACACTGCAGCACCAAAATCTTCTGTGTTTGTGTCCAAATTCGCAGTGTCGCGCTCTGAAGTATCATGTTGGTTTTAGTGACTAACAATGGTTAAAGCACATTAATTACTGTGCATAATGATTGTATTATACTCTTTAGAGGTGTTTGGTTTCTAGCAACTAATATTTAGTCTCTTAATTTTATTTATTTTAGTCCCTAAATTGTCAAATACAAAAAATAAAAATTAGTGTCTATAAATCAAACACTCAATATTGTTTACTCCACATGCATGCATGGTCAATACTGCTTGGCGTGTGTTGGGAATCTTAGGATATGCGAGGGCAGGGAACGAAGGGGTGAGGGTAACTCTAAGGATCAGTTTGGTGGATAGGTAAATAAAGAGGATCCATAGAAGAGAATTCCCCTTACTATTCAATATTTTGAATAACATGGACATTCCTCTCTAAAGATGGCAATGGGTACCTGATTTCTTGCGTCGAATTACTCTATTAAGTAATGGGGATGGGAAAGTTTCTTCTCCTACGGGGATGTAAACGGTAAAAACTCTTCCCCCAATGGATAAACGGGGACGGGGAAGCATTCTCCATCCTCGTTCCCCGTGGGGACCCGTTAAACTTGCA
This sequence comes from Zea mays, assembly GCF_902167145.1. Lineage (NCBI taxonomy): Eukaryota > Viridiplantae > Streptophyta > Magnoliopsida > Poales > Poaceae > Zea > Zea mays. The sequence continues at coordinate 31,178,097 of NC_050097.1, read as the reverse complement.
CGGTAAACAGAGACGTAAAAGCATTCCCCAACATTGTTCCTCGCGGGGACTGTTAAACTTGTACGTGATGATATTTTCATGTATTAGTTAATGCTAAAAATAAATATTTACCTTGATAAGAGATCATTTATTGAACGAATGTGTTTATTTTGATGTACACATAATGATTTCTTACATATAACAATATGTTTAAGTGATAATGCTTTGCATTAACAAAAAAGGGTGTAAGTTATAATTATAATTTAAACGGGGACAGGGATCCTTGTTGGGTATTTATCCCCGCAGGGAAGGGGATGGGAAAAAGATCCCCCACAAACATTCGCGGGATCTCCGCTGAGAATTTTTTCGACGTGGGAACGGTAATGGCGAGCTATTCCCCGACGGAAAATTCCCCATTGCTATCCCTATCCCTCCCCCATAGATCCATTCCATTTTCCTGTCCACCAAACCAACCCTAAGGGCATGTTTGGTTTCACCCAAACCAGAGAGGATTGAGGGGGATTGAATCCCTTTGTATTCAATTTTGACTAGAAAGGGGTTTAATCCTCTTCAATCCACCCCTAACCGAACAAGGCCTAAAAGAGCCACTTTAGTCATTTTTTTGTCACCTCCTTGGTGACTAGAGGACTAAACTTTAGTTGGGGAGGGCATGTTTGGTTCTTGGCTAACTATGCCACACTTTTTCTAAGGTTAGTCGTTCGAATTGAAAACTAACTTTAGACAGAAAAGTTAGACAAAGTGTGGCAAGTTAGACAGCGAACCAAACATGCTCTTAGTCACCATGTTTGCTTCTTTAGGAACTAAAAATGACCAAAGTTTATTCACCCCAAATCAAATAGGATTTAAGGCTTAATCTCGATGCCAATAGGTAGGGCTGGAAACGAGCTGAGCCGGCTCGGCTTGGCTCGGTGCAGCTTAGTAGGTGATCGGGTTCGGCTCGCCCACTGCACTCGCTCAAAAATGAGATTCGGCTCGGCTTGAAGTTAGCTCGCGAGCTGCACTCTGATAAATATGATTGCATTATATATTGAATTAATAATATATAAATTTGGAATATAGAACCATTCAATATTATTAGTAATCTAAAATTTGAATTGTCACATATTCATCATCAAAGGCTAAAAATGAGCCAATTATTCATTATTATTCTATAGATTGATTAATTTAGCACGGATGAAATAGCTTGTGAGCCGAACGAGCCAGCTCGACTTGGCTTGTTGCACCAAAGAGCCAAAAAATAGGCTCGCCTCGCGAGCCGCTCCGAGCTGAGCCGAGCTCAAGCCAACTTAGAAGCATCGAGCTTATTTTCCAACCTAAGTTGTTAGTGCCAACAATTAGTATTGGGCTCAGTTGCAGGCATTGGGTCAACCGTCAAACCATCTCTTCGTCAAGGACACCGTCAGGCTGTCATAGACGCAAGCGATCTCCATCTCACTCTCGTCGAGGTCGCGGAGGGAGGAGAGTCGAGCACGTCATCGAGAAGGTTGTGTTGGCACGCTTGAAGCTTGTGGGACACTATTGACACGGGGGGATGTATAGTTGCATGTGGACCGGTTAGCACTGGATGCAATTTGTAGTGTCGTCCTGTGAGATGGTCTCTGCCTTGGCAAATAAGGTTACGACAAAGGATGCATGGGAGCAGGGGCGGACCCAGCTAAAAAAACTAAGCTGGGGCATACTTCTAGCCACATATATATGAAGTTTAGCTGAATATGTATATGAGTGAGGGCCTCTAATTTTCTTGAGATAGGACACTAATGGTGAAAATTTGTCTACTAACTATAGTTAACAAATTTTGAGCCGAGACATGTGCCCTCGCTGAAACCAACATGGGTCTGCCCCTGCATGGGAGGGCATCAAGGCGATGTGAATAGGAGACGAGCGCTCTCGCAAGTCGAGCATGCAAAAGATGCGACTCGAGTATTAAACACTCATGTTACGTGATATATGGGAGTATGTGGAGGACTTTGCCATGCGACTCAATGCGATCACTATCCACCTCGTGACGCTGGGTGATCGAGTGAGTGATGATAAGATCATCGACAAGTACCTGTATGTTGCTTGATCGAGGTATAAATAATCTTTGCATCGTGATGTGCCCACTAAATACATGATGTGTTGTCTTCGGCGAGGCATGGCCGAAGCGGATGGCTTTCAAGGAAGGCGACACCGCGGAAGCCCTAAAATGGATGACTCGAGAGGTCAAGGGCTTCATTTCTATGTTAGAAACATGCGGACAACTTTGCAGTGCTCATGGTGTCACATGCATTTTGGAGAAGGTGGCCTACTCCCACCTGAAGACGGTTGTGCGCCCGGACTTTGGCATTACGATAGATGATATGCAGAACCTTTCACATGAGATTTTGTCAACCTGAGTCGAAGATTCTTCACTCTGGTGTGGAGCAATGGTGGCCAAGATGTAGCCTAAGTCGATGCCAAAACCATCATGAGGAAGGTTGGTATCTTCCTTTCATTTACCTTTTTATTCTCTTTCATTTTTTTAAAATGTGTATCTCTCTTGAAGGTAAAAAATATGGCCAAGAAACTCAAAGGAGCACACCAGACGAAGCTGACCAAAGCTAGAAAGAAGGTGAAAGGGAATTAGGCTTACACCTAGTTCCTATATAATTTTGGTGGTTGAATTGCCCAACACAAATCTTTGGACTAACTAGTTTATTCTAGTGTATAAGCTATATAGGTGCAAAAGGTTCACACTTAGCCAATAAAAAGACCAAGTATTGAGTTCAACAAAAGGGCAAAGGAGCAACCGAAGGCTCCTCTGGTCTAGCGCACCGGACTGTCCGGTGCGCCACCGGACAGTGTCCGGTGCACCACCGGACAGTGTCCGGTGCACCAGAGGACTCCAATTCCAACTCGTCACCTTCGGGAAAATCCAGAGCCAGCGCGCTATAATTCACCGGACTGTCCGGTGTACACCGGACAGTGTCCGGTGCTCCAACGAAGACGCTGCTCCGGAACTCGCCAGCCTCGGGATTTCACGAAGGCTGCTCCGCTATAATTCACCGGACATGTCCGGTGTGCACCGGACTGTCCGGTGCATCCTCGGAGCAACGGCTACTTCGCGCCAACGGCTACCTGCAATGCATTAAATGCGCTCGCAGCGCGCGCAGAAGGCAGGCGCGCCCATACCGGCGCACCGGATACTGAACAGTTCATGTCCGGTGCGCCACCGGACATCGAGGCGGGCCCAGAAGTCAGAACTCCAACGGTCAGATTCCAACGGCACTGGTGACGTGGCTGGGGCACCGGACACCGGACTGTCCGGTGCGCCATCGACAGACAGCCTCCACCAACGGTCAAGTTTGGTGGTTGGGGCTATAAATACCCCAACCACCCCACCATTCATTGCATCCAAGTTTTCCATCTTCCAACCACTATACAAGAGCTAGCATTCATTGCAAAGCACACCAAAAGAGATCAAATCCTCTCCTAACTCCACACAAAGCATTAGTGATTAGAGAGAGTGATTTGTAGTGTTCATTTGAGCTCTTGCGCTTGGATCGCTTCTTTTCTTTCGCATTCTTTCTTGTGATCAAACACTCACTTGTAATTGAGGCAAGAGGCACCAATCGTGTGGTGGCCCTTGCGGGAAGCTTGATTCCCAAGTGATTTGAGAAGAGAAGCTCACTCGGTCCAAGGGACCGTTTGAGAGAGGGAAGGGTTGAAAGAGACCCGGCCTTTGTGGCCTCCTCAACGGGGAGTAGGTTTGAGAGAACCGAACCTCGGTAAAACAAATCTGCGTGTCTCACTTTATTATTCGCTTGCGATTTGTTTTGCGCCCTCTCTCGCGAACTCAATTATATTTCTAACGCTAACCCGGCTTGTAGTTGTGATTATTTTTGAGAATTTCAGTTTCGCCCTATTCACCCCCCCCCCCCTCTAGGTGACTATCAATTGGTATCAGAGCCCGGTGCTTCATTAGAGTCTAACCGCTCGAAGTGATGTCGAGAGATCACGCCAAGAGGGAGATGGAGACTGGCGACAAACCCACTACGAGCCAAGGGAGCACTTCATCGGAAGAGTCCCGCACCAAGAGGAAGGAGAAGAAGAAGGACTCCTCCAAACGGAAGGAGAAAAGATCCTCTTCTTCTCACCACAAAGAGAAGAAGGAAAAATCTTCTTCCCACAAGTCGCATCGGAAAGGCGAAAAGCACAAGAGGATGAGGAAAGTGGTCTACTACGAGACCAACACTTCATCAACATCGACCTCCGACTCTGATGCGCCGTCCGTAACTTCTAAGCGCCAAGAGCGCAAGAAGTTTAGTAAGATCCCCTTACACTATCCTCGTACATCTAGACCTACTCCATTACTTTCCGTTCCATTAGGCAAACCGCCAACCTTTGATGGCGAAGATTATGCTAGGTGGAGTGATTTAATGAAATTTCATCTAACCTCACTCCACAAAAGTATATGGAATGTTGTTGAGTTTGGAGCACAGGTACCATCCGTAGGGAATGAAGACTATGATACGGACGAAGTGGCCCAAATCGAGCACTTCAACTCCCAAGCTACAACCATACTCCTCGCCTCTCTAAGCAAGGAGGAATACAACAAGGTGCAAGGGTTGAAGAATGCAAAGGAAATTTGGGACCTACTCAAGACCGTGCACGAAGGTGATGAACTCACAAAGATCACCAAGCGGGAAACGATCGAGGGGGAGCTCGGTCGCTTCCGTCTTCGCCAAGGGGAGGAGCCACAAGATATGTACAACCGGCTCAAAACCTTGGTGAACCAAGTGCGTAACCTCGGGAGCAAGAAGTGGGACGACCACGAGGTGGTTAAGGTTATTTTAAGATAGCTTATTTTCCTTAACCCTACTCAAGTACAATTAATTCGTGGTAACCCAAGATATACACTAATGACTCCTGAGGAAGTAATCGGGAATTTTGTGAGCTTTGAATGCATGATTAAAGGATCAAAGAAGATCAACGAGCTTGACGAACCCTCCACGTCCGAAGCACAACCGGTGGCTTTTAAGGCGACGGAGGAGAAGAAGGAGGAGTCTACACCGAGTAGACAACCAATTGACGCCTCCAAGCTCGACAATGAGGAGATGGCTTTAATCATCAAAAGCTTTCGCCAAATCCTCAAGCAACGGAAGGGGAAGGACTACAAATCCCGTTCCAAGAAGGTTTGCTACAAGTGTGGTAAGCCCGGTCACTTTATTGCTAAATGTCCATTATCAAGTGACAGTGACAGGGATAACGACAAGAAGGGCAAGAGAAGAGAAAAGAAGAGGTACCACAAGAAGAAGGGCGGCGATGCCCACGTATGCCGCGAATGGAACTCCGACGAGAGCTCCACCGACTCCTCCTCCGACGACGAGGACGCCGCCAACATCGCCGTCACCAAGGGATTTCTCTTCCCCAACATCGGCCACAAGTGCCTCATGGCAAAGGACGGCAAAAGGAAGAAGGTTAAATCTAAATCCTCCACTAAATATGAATCTTCTAGTGATGATAATGCTAGTTGTGAGGAAGACAATTTGCATATCCTTTTTGCCAACCTTAACATGGAACAAAAAGAAAAATTAAATGAGCTAATTAGTGCCATCCATGAAAAGGATGATCTCTTGGACTCCCAAGAGGACTTCCTAATCAAGGAAAACAAGAAACATGTTAAGGTTAAAAATTCTTATGCTCTACAAGTTGAAAAATATGAAAAATTGTCTAGTGAGCTAAGCACTTGCCATGAAACCATTGACAACCTTAGAAATGAAAATGCTAAATTAATTGCTAAGGTTGATTCCCATGTTTGTATTGATTCAATTTCCAATCCTAGAGATGATAATGTTGATTTGCTTGCTAGGATTGATGAATTGAATATTTCTCTCGCCAGTCTTAGAGATGAGAATAAGAAATTATTTGCTAAGGCTAAAGATTTTGATGTTTGCAATACTACTATTTCCTACCTTAGAACTAAGAATGATATGTTGCATGCTAAGGTTGTAGAATTAAAATCTTGCAAACCATCTACATCTACCAATGAGCATGTGTCTATTTGTGATAGATGTAGAAATGTTGATATTAATGCTATTCATGATCACATGGCTTTAATTAAACAACAAAATGATCATATAGCAATATTAGATGCTAAAATTGCCGAGCATAACTTAGAAAATGATAAGTTTAAATTTGCTAGAAGTATGCTCTATAATGGGAGACGCCTTGGCATCAAGGATGGCATTGGCTTCCAAAATGGAGACAATGTCAAACTTAATGCCCCTCCTAAGAACTTGTCTAACTTTGTTAAGGGCAAGGCTCCCATGCCTCAGGATAACGAGGGCTACATTTTGTACCCTGCCGGCTATCCTGAGAACAAAATTAGGAAAGTTAATTCTAGGAAGTCTCACTCTGGCCCTAACCATGCTTCTATGTATAAGGGTGAGACATCTAGCTCTAGGCAACCAACCCGTGCCAAGTTGCCTAAGAAAAAAACTCCTAATGCGTCAAATGATCATAACATTTCATTTAAGACTTTTGATGCATCTTATGTTTTGACTAACAAATCCGGCAAGGTAGTTGCTAAGTTTGTTGGGGGCAAACACAAGGGCTCCAAGACTTGTGTTTGGGTACCCAAAGTTCTTGTTTCTAATGCCAAAGGACCCAAGACCGTTTGGGTACCTAAAATCAAGAACTAAAATTGTTTTGTAGGTTTATGCATCCGGGGGCTCAAGTTGGATACTCGACAGCGGGTGCACAAACCACATGACAGGGGAAAAGAAGATGTTCTCCTCATATGAGAAAAACCAAGATCCCCAACGAGCTATCACATTCGGGGATGGAAATCAAGGTTTGGTCAAAGGATTGGGTAAAATTGCTATATCACCTGACCATACTATTTCCAATGTTTTTCTTGTAGATTCTTTAGATTACAATTTGCTTTCCGTATCCCAATTATGTCAAATGGGCTACAACTGTCTATTTACTAATATAGGTGTTACTGTCTTTAGAAGAAGTGATGATTCAATAGCATTCAAGGGAGTGTTAGAGGGTCAGCTATACTTGGTAGATTTTGATAGAGCTGAACTCGACACTTGCTTGGTTGCTAAGACTAACTTGGGTTGGCTCTGGCACCGCCGACTAGCCCATGTTGGAATGAAGAATCTTCATAAGCTTCTAAAGGGAGAGCACATTTTAGGACTAACAAATGTTCATTTTGAGAAAGACAGGATTTGTAGCGCATGCCAAGCCGGGAAGCAAGTTGGCCCCCATCATCCACACAAAAACATCATGACGACCGACAGGCCACTGGAGCTCCTACACATGGATCTATTCGGCCCGATTGCTTACATAAGCATCGGCGGGAGTAAGTACTGTCTAGTTATTGTGGATGATTATTCTCGCTTCACTTGGGTATTCTTTTTACAGGAAAAATCTCAAACCCAAGAGACCTTAAAGTGATTCTTGAGACGGGCTCAAAATGAGTTCGGCTTAAGGATCAAGAAAATAAGAAGCGACAACGGGACGGAGTTCAAGAACTCTCAAATCGAAGGTTTCCTTGAGGAGGAGGGCATCAAGCATGAGTTCTCTTCTCCCTACACCCCACAACAAAATGGTGTAGTGGAGAGGAAGAATCGAACTCTATTGGACATGGCAAGAACCATGCTTGATGAATACAAGACACCGGATCGGTTTTGGGCCGAGGCGGTCAACACCGTCTGCTACGCCATCAACCGGTTATATCTACACCGAATCCTCAAGAAGACGTCATATGAACTCCTAACCGGTAAAAAGCCAAATATTTCATATTTTAGAGTTTTTGGTAGCAAATGTTTTATTCTTGTTAAAAGAGGAAGAAAATCTAAATTTGCTCCTAAAACTGTAGAAGGCTTTTTACTAGGATATGACTCAAGCACAAGGGCATATAGAGTCTTTAACAAGTCCTCAGGACTAGTTGAAGTTTCTTGTGACGTTGTGTTTGATGAGACTAACGGATCTCAAGTAGAGCAAGTTGATCTTGATGAGATAGGTGAAGAACAGGCTCCGTGCATCGCGCTAAGGAACATGTCCATTGGGGACGTGTGTCCTAAGGAATCCGAAGGGCCTCCACATGCACAAGATCAACCATCCTCCTCCACGCAAGCATCTCCACCAACTCAAAATGAGGACGAGGCTCAAGTTGATGAAGGAGAAAATCAAAGAGATGAGCCACCTCAAGATGACGGCAATGATCAAGGGGGAGATGCAAATGATGAAGACAAGGAGGATGAAGAACCAAGGCCGCCACACCCAAGAGTCCACCAAGCAATCCAACGAGATCACCCCATCGACACCATCCTCGGCGACATTCATAAGGGGGTAACTACTAGATCTCGTGTTGCACATTTTTGTGAACATTACTCTTTTGTTTCCTCTATTGAGCCACACAGGGTAGAGGAAGCACTTCAAGATTCGGATTGGGTGATGGCGATGCAAGAGGAGCTCAACAACTTCACGAGGAACGAGGTATGGCATTTAGTTCCACGTCCTAACCAAAATGTTGTAGGAACCAAGTGGGTCTTCCGCAACAAACAAGACGAGCATGGTGTGGTGACAAGGAACAAAGCTCGACTCGTGGCCAAGGGGTATTCACAAGTCGAAGGTTTGGATTTTGGTGAAACCTATGCACCCGTAGCTAGGCTTGAGTCAATTCGTATATTATTGGCCTATGCTACTTACCATGGATTCAAGCTTTATCAAATGGACGTGAAGAGTGCCTTCCTCAACGGACCAATCAAGGAGGAGGTCTATGTTGAGCAACCTCCCGGCTTTGAAGACAGTGAGTATCCTAACCATGTCTATAGGCTCTCTAAGGCGCTTTATGGGCTCAAGCAAGCCCCAAGAGCATGGTATGAATGCCTTAGAGATTTCCTTATTGCTAATGGCTTCAAAGTCGGAAAGGCCGATCCTACGCTATTTACCAAAACACTTGAGAATGATTTGTTTGTATGCCAAATTTATGTTGATGATATTATATTTGGGTCTACTAACGAATCTACATGTGAAGAGTTTAGTAGGATCATGACACAAAAATTCGAGATGTCTATGATGGGGGAGTTGAAGTACTTCTTAGGATTTCAAGTGAAGCAACTCCAAGAGGGCTCCTTCATTAGCCAAACAAAGTATACTCAAGACATTCTAAACAAGTTTGGAATGAAGGATGCCAAGCCCATCAAGACACCCATGGGAACAAATGGGCATCTCGACCTCGACACGGGAGGTAAGTCCGTGGATCAAAAGGTATACCGGTCGATGATAGGTTCTTTACTCTATTTATGTGCATCTTGACCTGATATTATGCTTTCCGTATGCATGTGTGCAAGATTCCAATCCGACCCTAAGGAATCCCACCTTACGGCCGTAAAACGAATCTTGAGATATTTGGCTTATACTCCTAAGTTTGGGCTTTGGTACCCTCGGGGATCCACTTTTGATTTAATTGGTTATTCGGATGCCGATTGGGCGGGGTGTAAGATTAATAGAAAGAGCACATCGGGGACTTGCCAGTTCTTGGGAAGATCCTTGGTGTCTTGGGCTTCAAAGAAGCAAAATTCGGTCGCTCTTTCAACCGCCGAAGCCGAGTACATTGCCGCAGGTCATTGTTGCGCGCAATTGCTTTGGATGAGGCAAACCCTGCGGGACTACGGTTACAAATTCACCAAAGTCCCTTTGCTATGTGATAATGAGAGTGCAATCAAAATGGCCGACAATCCCGTCGAGCATAGCCGCACTAAGCACATAGCCATTCGGTATCATTTTCTTCGGGATCACCAACAAAAGGGGGATATCGAGATTTCATACATTAACACTAAAGATCAATTAGCCGATATCTTTACCAAGCCTCTTGACGATCAAACTTTTACCAAACTTAGGCATGAGCTCAATATTCTTGATTCTAGGAACTTCTTTTGTTAATTTGCACACATAGTTCATAAGTATACCTTTGATCATGTCTCTTTTATATATATGCTATGACTAATGTGTTTTCAAGTGTATTTCAAACCAAGTCATAGGTATATTGAAAGGGAATTGGAGTCTTCGGCGGAGACAAAGGCTTCCACTCCACTCTACTACTCATCCTTCGCCGACGCTCCGCATCATCTCTCCATCTTTGGTATAATCTTCACTCTTTTAGTTATGACCAAAGGAAGGGAAAGTAATTTGAAGGGCTCTAATGACTCCGTTTTTGGCGATTCATGCCAAAGGGGGAGAAAGTATTAGCCCAAAGCAAAAGGACCGCACCACCACCAATTTCAAAAACTTAGTGTTTTCCAAGAGTATTTTTCAATTGGTATCTTATTGAGTTCAAAAGGGGGAGAAAGTAGTATTTCAATTTGAATCATCAAAACCTTCTTGAACACTAAGAGGATGATTTCATTTAGGGGGAGTTTTGTCAAAGGAAAAGTATTTGAAACATGGGGAGAAAATTTCAAAACTTGAAAATGCTTTGCAAACTCTTATTCATTTACCCTTGACTATTTGCAAAAGAACTTTGAAAAGATTTACAAAAGATTTTTGCAAAAACAAAACATGTGGTGCAAGCGTGGTCCAAAATGTTAAAAATAAAGAAACAATCCATGCATATCTTGTAAGTATTTATATTGGCTCAATTCCAAGCAACCTTTGCACTTATATTATGCAAACTAGTTCAATTATGCACTTCTATATTTGCTTTGGTTTGTGTTGGCATCAATCACCAAAAAGGGGGAGATTGAAAGGGAATTAGGCTTACACCTAGTTCCTATATAATTTTGGTGGTTGAATTGCCCAACACAAATCTTTGGACTAACTAGTTTATTCTAGTGTATAAGCTATACAGGTGCAAAAGGTTCACACTTAGCCAATAAAAAGACCAAGTATTGAGTTCAACAAAAGGGCAAAGGAGCAACCGAAGGCTCCTCTGGTCTGGCGCACCGGACTGTCTGGTGCGCCACCGGACAGTGTCCGGTGCACCAGAGGACTCCAATTCCAACTCGTCACCTTCGGGAAAATCCAGAGCCAGCGCGCTATAATTCACCGGACTGTCCGGTGTACACCGGACAGTGTCCGGTGCTCCAACGAAGACGCTGCTCCGGAACTCGCCAGCCACGGGATTTCACGAAGGCTGCTCCGCTATAATTCACCGGACATGTCCGGTGTGCACCGGACTGTCCGGTGCATCCTCGGAGCAACGACTACCTGCAATGCATTAAATGTGCGCGCAGCGCGCGCAGAAGGCAGGCGCGCCCATACCGGCGCACCGGACACTGAACAGTTCATGTCCGGTGCGCCACCGGACATCGAGGCGGGCCCAGAAGTCAGAACTCCAACGGTCAGATTCCAACGGCACTGGTGACGTGGCTGGGGCACCGGACATGTCCGGTGTGCACCGGACTGTCCGGTGCGCCATCGACAGACAGCCTCCACCAACGGTCAAGTTTGGTGGTTGGGGCTATAAATACCCCAACCACCCCACCATTCATTGCATTCAAGTTTTCCAGCTTCCAACCACTATACAAGAGCTAGCATTCATTGCAAAGCACACCAAAAGAGATCAAATCCTCTCCCAACTCCACACAAAGCATTAGTGATTAGAGAGAGTGATTTGTAGTGTTCATTTGAGCTCTTGCGCTTGGATCGCTTCTTTTCTTTCGCATTCTTTCTTGTGATCAAACACTCACTTGTAATTGAGGCAAGAGGCACCAATCGTGTGGTGGCCCTTGCGGGAAGCTTGATTCCCAAGTGATTTGAGAAGAGAAGCTCACTCGGTCCAAGGGACCGTTTGAGAGAGGGAAGGGTTGAAAGAGACCCGGCCTTTGTGGCCTCCTCAACGGGGAGTAGGTTTGAGAGAACCGAACCTCGGTAAAACAAATCCGCGTGTCTCACTTTATTATTCGCTTGCGATTTGTTTTGCGCCCTCTCTCGCGAACTCAATTATATTTCTAACGCTAACCCGGCTTGTAGTTGTGATTATTTTTGAGAATTTCAGTTTCGCCCTATTCACCCCCCCTCTAGGCGACTATCAGAAGGGTAATGGTCTTTTGGTGCCACCTATCAACAATGTGTAAATCATGTACGAGTTTTTGTCAAATACCTTAATCTTTGCCTATAAACTTTGTAGTCCGCTAAGGTCCCGGTCATTGTTGAAGACTCAGAGACACGATCGTAAAACACGATGGCAAAAGATGAAAGATTGTACAGGTCCGAAGTTGAACATATAATGGATATGGTAGCGAAAGAACTTTTGATGAAGCGGTTCTTAATGTAATGAACAAAAAAATGTAAACATGTGAGTACTTGTGATGTCATGCTTGTAATATAACATTTTGCGAAGATGCGTCCATTCACATTTTTTTCTTTCATTTTATATTAGTGTTTGTAAAAGAAACACCATTGTTTTGAGCTAAATGCAAAAAAAAACACATTGTCTTCTTTTCACATACATGAAGCAAGAATCCACTAGTTGTAGAAACTGCGAAGTTACTGATGTAATTATATGCGAATGAAACTTCGTCCTAAGAGGAGATGCTTTAGTTTTGCCTGTAGAATAACGCATAACTAGTTGACATGGGCAATACTTTTGTTTGTCGTTATTACTTTGACAACGGGGGTTGTTGGTCACTCTTTTTTATCCCTCGGAGATACCAAAAACAAGGCAACATAATTAAATCAAGCTTCATATTCATCCTCTAGTCTATTCCTTTCAAATAAGAAATTGATTAATGGATGAAGACAAAGAATTAACAGAGAAGAAGCAAATGACGATAAAGGTAGATCGTGCATGATCTAAAGATGAAGCACATAATTCAACCTTATTGAACATTACTTCCTCCCTTCTTTTATTATTTAACAAAATAATACAAAAATATATTTGGCTCCTTGAAGTTACAATACGAAGGTAAGGGGAATACGCCTTCATAGGCAGAGCGATTTGATTCCCTCTCTGGCCAAAAAGTGTATTTAATGCATGAAATTGTTTGTATATTTATAGCTGTGAGATACAACTTCAGAAAAATTACAATTATAACCTTAAGCCTATACATTTAAAGTAATGAGTAAGCTAAGGGTAAGACTGTCATTTTCTTCAGTAGTGTTGCTGAACAAGTTTTGGGGATTACACATAGCTCCGGCTCGCTCATCTGTCACGCATGGACGATAATTATTATTTATTTTGCTACACTAAAATTGTAGATTTGGCTGATCTGTGTTAACACAAAGAAACCGCGATAGCGTATCGGTGCCTATATATAAACGTGCACAGGTATCACATTCTCCCCACTTGTAATGCATGCGCACTCAATTGCCCAGAAAAGAGAAGCCAATAAGGAGGAGATCGTATCAGGTCTTTTTATAAACGGTAGCACAACCGATGAAGCAACAAACAAAAACGTAGCAAATAAAGGCGCTGCAGGCTGCAGCCAGTGGCCAGTGAGATTCGCGTGGCGAGCGGAGCGATGAAGCTTCCGAGATCCGAAGAGGCCGGGAATCTCCTCCGGCTTATACCACTGCTGCCGGATCGCTTGCAAACCAAGCAAAGCTCGGGACCGGGACAGGACGGAACAAAGCGGAGCGCCTGGGTGCGTGGTACGGTTCGTCCGGCGCCGCGGCGGGGATAAACCGAGGATATGCCGTCCGGCAAGCTAGCTAGGTCCGTGGCACAGGCACAGGACAGGATTCCTCTACACTTCACAGCGAGATAAACGCGGGGGTAGACGGACAGTGGTGTGGGGTGACAATTAGAAACATCCACAAGTGCAAAAGGGCGTGCGTGCCTTTCTAACTAACTATCTTTCTAATAACTATGTTATTACCTAAATTACTAATTAAATTTTAATTAAAAAAATATAAAAAACGCTGAGGCCTAGTTTGGGTACTCTAGTTGTTGGGGGCCTTCGTCCAAAAACATGATTTGACAATGTTTTCCAAGTGGATTATGTGAACAGGTACCTTCGGACTCAGAATTACGAACATGAAGTGCGGTCAGGACGAAGCCTGAACCAGACGAAGGACGGGCTGATTACCAAGCTCCACGAAGGATGGTGCACAGCCGAAGCTGTGCGCAGGGAAGCTTCGTCGCGATAGCAGAGAGGGGAACCGACTTAAAGATGAAAAGACTACGTGGACCTTGTCAGATTTCCATAAGTCATTGACAAATGTAATGGACATAAATGTAATTTTACGTGGGCTGCGTCCCGCGTCTATAAATAGATGAACAGTACTCCCGTACTGTTCACGCTGACTTGGCATTTGCTTTTGCGTCACGCTTGTACTTTTTATCTTCTCTCAGGACCGAAGGTACATTTGTAATTTGAAATCATTTCTATTTTTCCATGTTAATAAAATAGAAATGATCCTATGATGATGCTTATATTATATTTCATGCTTTATATGAATCCTTCGTCATTACTTGTTATGTTTACGAAGGTATGTCTCTTATGACCTTCGTCCGAAACTCATTATTTCCCGAAGGGACATAATGCTTCGAAGGACGAAGGACTTTAACAGTTAACATTTTTTATGTTGCCTTGTTCTTAACTCTTAGCATTTGAGAACAAGTCCCCAACATTGGCGCCCACCTCCGGTGAACTCACTTCCATTTCCTGAGCTTTTCGACACCTTCGGCAAGCATCAGCTTCGTCATGCCGCCGAAGAAGGCTTCAGCACCAGGGGCTGGCACGCTGCAGCCGCTGGACCCCAATCAAGACGTCCTTTCTCTCAGAGAGGCACGAAGCCAGAAGAGGAAGGCTACCAGTCCAACACATCCGGAGGATGATCTAGATCAGGAGATTCAGAATCTGGAAATCCTTCAGCAGCAGGTTCAACGCAGGAAGGAGAAGATGGCCAGGCTAGCTGAACTGCAGAGGCAGATAGATGAAGCCTCTGAAGAAGTTCGTCATCTTGCTCAGGATGAGCAACACCGAAGGCCTCAGCATCAAGACCTTCATCAGGAGGGCTTTCACAACGAAGACGACTGGTATGACAATTTCCATCGTGGGAATTTTGTTTTTGATGATGCTTCTCCCCTGTCCGCTGAGTTACAGGCTACACCTTGGCCTCCGTCCTACAAGCCGCCTCAGCTCCCCGTATTTGATGGTCATTCAGACCCGAAGCAGTTCTTGATGAGCTACGAAGCAACAGTGTCTTTGTACGGTGGCAATGCTTCAGTCATGGCCAAATCTTTCGTTATGGCTGTCAGAAGTGTTGCTCAAACCTGGTATTCCTCCCTTCGACCAGGAACGATCACTTCATGGCAGAAGCTGAAGGATTTGTTGTTAACCAGTTTTCAAGGATTTCAGACGAAGCCGGTCACTGCTCAGGCTCTGTTCCAGTGCACTCAGGACCACGAAGAATACCTTCAGGCATATGTCCGAAGGTTCTTGCGTTTGAGGGCACAGGCACCAACGGTGCCCAATGAAATTGTCATTGAGGCCATGATCAAGGGGCTTCGGCCAGGTCCGTCAGCTCAGTACTTCGCCAGAAAGCCTCCTCAAACTTTGGAGAAGCTTCTCCAGAAAATGGACGAATACATTCGGGCCGACAATGACTTTCGCCAAAGAAGGGAGGAGGCTTTCAGATTTTCTGAAATGACCAGGGGCTTCGGAGGGAGGTTTTACCCGAGGCATGTGAGATCAATTCACAATTCTACGCAAAATGATGACAGAGGAAGCCAACAGCAAAGGCCACAATGCTCCTCGCAGGCTTCTGGACAACAGCAAAGCTCCTTCCGGCCACCAGCTCCAAGAGGCAGAGGCGCCAGGGGCTTCGGAGGAAGATTTGGCGATCAACCAAGAAGAATCTTTTGCTTATTCTGCGGTGAGAACAAAGGCCATACTACCAGGATGTGCCATGTTACTATACAGAAGCAAAAGGAAATAGCTGAAGCAGCAGCACAACAAGCCCAGCCGAAGCAGGTCATGCATACAGCTTCGTATCATTCGCCCTACATCCCAGAATATGTGGGCAACCATCCTGCAGTCTCTGCTGCTTCGGCAAGTCAGCCTTCAGCTTCCTGGCAACAGCCTCCGCCTCCACCTCCGTTGCAACAAGGTCAGCAGCCAGAAGGGAGCCAATATGCTCCACATCAAAGGGACTTCAGAGAACAGTCCGAAGCTCGCACGGTCAACAGCACCGTGCCAGAATCAAAGCACATCTATTGACAAATATCCTACCTTAATAGCAATCTTTTTCATTCAGTTTTATTTTCTGCAATAAAGGACATTGTTCAGGTTTTCATGTAATTAGTTTCGTTGATTCCTACAAGAAAAATATGTTTTCTTCACAGGTTTGTGATAATAAAAAGGACCTTCGGACTACCGAAAATCCTTCGAAGCAACAAAAAGTCGTTCTAAGGAACGCAGAGTAAGCCTGACGAAGTCACAAAAAGTCGTTCCGAAGGGAGCGCAGTGTAAGTTTTCTGCTCCAAAGTCGTTCCAAAAGGAATGCAGAGCATACAGCGAAAAGTCAACGCTGATACCGCCTAAGTAAAAGGCGAAGAAGCTCCAAAGACGTTCCTAAGGGAATGCAGAGCTTATACCGCCTAAGTAAAAGGCGAAGAAGCTCCAAAGACGTTCCTAAGGGAATGCAGAGCTTATTCCGCCTAAGTAAAAGGCGAAGAAGCTCCAAAGACGTTCCTAAGGGAATGCAGAGCTTACAGCGAAGAATCAGTGCTGATACAAAAATATTGTGTGGGGATATGTGTGTATCTTTCGGAACAAATGTCATCTACGTAGCATAACATCATCACATCATTTTGCATAGCATAAGCATCATACATCATGTTGCATATGGCACAAGAAGGGGACACAATATTGATCTTCGGAAGTATGATTTGAAAGAGTGAAAATCGTGGTCACAAGAAGGGGACACAATATTGATCTTCGGAAGTATGATCTGAAAGAGTGAAAATCGTGGTCACAAGGAGACACAATCTTCATCTTCGAAGTATAGCTTCGAGAATTTTTTTTTTACGAAGCTTGGATATTCTTCACGAAGCATGAAAAGAAGGGAAGGTGTTTTTTCGCCAGACTCAAAAACGGTACGTGTGTAAAGTTTCATGCATCGTAAAGAATTGAGTAGCAAAAATAGATATATTACATTCGGGGTTACAAAGTGTTACATTATATTACATTTCCGAGGTTTTTTACAAAAATGTTTAATCCTCTCTCAAAACGACTTCTGCAGCTTCATTCAGAAGCCGATTGACGACTTCGTCCATAATATCTTCGGCCATCTTTTTAATTTCGTCGTCCCCCTTCGGCTGAGGGCCCGAAGGCGCTTTAGTAGGATCTGAAGCAGGACACGACTACATTACTATTACAAATCGCAAACAGATCTTAAAAGCCTAAAGATTACAACACGGTAAAAACTATTATTTAGTACCTAATTGACCTTCGGACTCTGTGCTCTTTTTAGCAGCCTTAGCCACTTCTCTAGCATCATGGATGCCCTTTTCACTCCTCTGAATAATTTCTCTTGCCATTTCTCGGCCACCGTTATCCCAGATATCAGTAAAAAACTTTCCACCAATTATGCTAGCTTCGGCCGAAGGATCTTTTGTATCTTCAAAGGACAAAGCAGCTTCGGACTGTGCTAAAATTTTCACATGCTCACAGCCCTTCTTCTCTAAAATGGTGGCAATCCCTCTGGCGCCAGAGAAGGCACATATATCTCCTCGGCTATTTAAAATTTCTTCGAAGGCTTCAGCTTCGTGGTCAATCCATTCAATGACACTTTCGGGATTGCCCCTCAAAAAATTTTCTTCACTTGAGAATGCGCCGACTTTGGCGAAGCTAGCCTTTAATTTTTTAACACAATCTACAGATTTATTGTAGCATTTCTTTTTGGACGAACGAAGCTCTTCAACAGTCACTTCTAGATGATCTGCCCATTGATCGCTGAGTTCACGCTTTGTTTCTTCAAGTATACGTTCTTCTTTGGCTCTGGCCAGTTGTTTCCGAAGGTCTTCAATTTCGCGTTTCTGAGCTTCAGCTTGACTTTTGAAAGCACCTTCGTCCTCCTTTATTTTATCTATCAATGAGTATAATATTTTGTCTTTTTCGAGACCTTCGTTCCTCAGTTCAATTACTTCGGAACGAAGGTTGCTCAGGGCTATAGTACATCCTTCGTCCTCAGCATCTTTCTGTGCTCTGAGGGCATGGCTGAGTATCAGGCCCTGCAGACAGGAATATGTCTGTGTCAATAGTTTTAAACAAACGAAAAATTTTGAATTCAACAAAAATATAAGAATTCCATTTGTCGCACCTTTAAACTGTTGTAAGCCAGGCTGTCAGCCAGATCGTTCTTTGACAGCACCGAAAGTCCGTCTTCTAAAGTTGGAAATCCGAAGCTTCTGCTCACCTCCCGACAGACAGAAATTTCCTTGCTGTCGGGGAGGCAATACAAGAAATCTTCTTCTCCACTGCCATTAAATATCAACGCCCCCTTTGGATATTTCAACTTTTGGGCATAGTGTTGAGCCTCTTGTTCTTCTTTTTCTGTTAATTTTTTCCCCGAAGCATGACGAAAAATATAATCACGAATTTTGGATGCTTCGGGGGTAACAACACCAGTTCCTTCAGCAAAAGTTGGCTTTGTTATTTTTTCTGCCTCACTTTCCAAGGTTTTTGCCTTTGAGGGCTCTGAGGGCCCAGCTTCGGCTTCAGTATCTTGCTCTGGAGCTTTAGAACCCGAAGCTTCGACTGTTGTTTCAGGAGTGACGGCAGCCTTCTTCGGAGGGGTGCTTGAAGATTTGATCGTTTCCAGCACATCTAGCACATTAGCCATTCTCCTTCTTTTCGGAGTCACTGCTGGCACTTTTTGATTACTTACTGTTTCAATGTTTGCCACAGGACTCAAAACTTCTGATGTTTTGGAGTCCTCGGTTGCTTCCTTTACCTCTTCCATTTTTTCTGTGAATGGCGCTTCGGCCTTCTCTTTCGTTTCTGGTAACAAAATTTTTGATTGCTCCAATTTTGTCTTCGTTGGTATTTCGGCTGTTTCTGTGACTTCTGGCAGCAAAGTTGGCTCGGCTGGTTTTTCAGCTTCGGTGGCCGAAGAAGTCTCTCCGGTAAACTCAGGCACCGAAGCTGGTTCAATATAACGCGGTCGATAAGTAAGAACCTTTATCTTCTTCCTTTTCGGTTCTGGCTCGCTAGGAGCAGCTGCAGTTTCTTCTTTTGCAGAGGTTGTATTTTTCTCTTCTGCCTTCGAATGGGGTAGCAATGGTCAGGGTAGACAAACCCGATGGCATCAAATACCCGATTCAGCCTTTTCTTTTTTCGGCCTCCGAAGGCTGCTGACATTGCAGTATCTTCGGCCTTCGAGTATGTCCCAAGCAGCTCATCACTTAAATTGTCAATGCTTTTCAACCACTCATCGTCTGGCTCAATAAATTTATCTTCAAATTTAAAAGTGTACTTAAACCTGACAAGTCCACCTTCGTCGGCCTCTTTAACGGTTTCTTGTGGCATTTCCCATTTCTCCGCAAGCGGCCACACCCTGAAGGCAATATGCTCTTGTACTAAGTCCCTTGTTCCTATAAAAGAGCAGACAACGCCGAAGGCTCTTTGGCACTCTTCGGCGGCTTCGTTCATTTCAACCTTCGGCCTCCGAAGGCCGAAGCTTTGCCAAATAGGACGCATAATTATACCTTTGATGTCTTCTCGGGCTGATAAGTCATTCTTCACATAAAACCATTCTGTCATCCAATCCCCGGGCCATCTCTTCCGAAAGGTTGGTACGGGACAGCTTGCCCCGGACCGAGAGACGAAGCTGTAGCAGCCAAAGTTGTTATGGTACTGTTCTTTGCCCCAAGGCTTTGTTTCATATAATAATTCATGAACATTACAGAAGCTTCTTGCGTCCGGCTTCAGACCTTGGCTTCTCGCGGCCCACACGAAGATATTTAGCCTTATAATTGCCTCGGGAGTAAGTTGATGAAGATAGACTTCAAAGATTTTCAACACCTCCACGACGAAGCTGCTAAAGGGGAATCGCAATCCAGCTTTCAAAAAGCTTCGATACACCACAACTTCATTTTCTTCAGGGTGTGGACAAGTTTTTTCCCCTTCGTCCGCCCTCACAATGGACAGATCCCGGAAATACCTTCCTCTCATATTAACAAGATGATTCTCTTTGATAGTTGATTTACCATAAACTGAATGGCTTGGTCGCCAGGGGCGATCTTCGGAGTCTTCGCCACCGCTGTCCACATCATAACTTTCACTGTCACCAGTATCTTCAGACAGCCCTTCCAGAATTTCCCTGGTGATCTTTTCTGTGTTGGTCTTCGACATTGCTATAAGAAACCCTAAGTTCTTCTCTTCATCAAGACTCAGCTTCATCTCAGCAGCAGCCTTCTTAGCAGCTTCAGACATCTTCGGAAACACTAAAAAACTGTTTTTAAAAGCCGAAGCTTCAAAGCTAAAAACTTAGCAGATCACAGTGCACAAGAGCTAAAAAAATGAGTGAGCAGGAGTGGTTGGCCAGAAAGCGTGCAAAATAAGTTTGCGGTATGGCCGTATTTATACGCTTGATGCGTTGAAAGTTGAAAGACCCCACTTGTCATTGAATGTTGCTATTCTAGCAAAGGGAAGGTGTTTTTTCGGACCTTCGGCATAAAGCCTTCGTTCATATCGCAATCTGAATTTATTATTTCAAACAAATTAATATTGCGAGGGGCTACAGAAGGGAAGGTGTTTTTTCGGACCTTCGGCATAAAGCCTTCGTTCATATCGCAATCTGAATTTATTATTTCAAACAAATTAATATTGCGAGGGGCTACTGTTGGGGGCCTTCGTCCTCCGAAGGTCCTCAAAAACATGATTTGACAATGTTTTCCAAGTGGATTATGTGAACAGGTACCTTCAGACTCAGAATTACGAACATGAAGTGCGGTCAGGACGAAGCCTGAACCAGACGAAGGACGGGCTGATTACCAAGCTCCACGAAGGATGGTGCACAACCGAAGCTGTGCGCAGGGAAGCTTCGTCGCGATAGCAGAGAGGGGAACCGACTTAAAGATGAAAAGACTACGTGGACCTTGTCAGATTTCCATAAGTCATTGACAAATGTAATGGACATAAATGTAATTTTACGTGGGCTGCGTCCCGCGTCTATAAATAGATGAACAGTACTCCCGTACTGTTCACGCTGACTTGGCATTTGCTTTTGCGTCACGCTTGTACTTTTTATCTTCTCTCAGGACCGAAGGTACATTTGTAATTTGAAATCATTTCTATTTTTCCATGTTAATAAAATAGAAATGATCCTATGATGATGCTTATATTATATTTCATGCTTTATATGAATCCTTCGTCATTACTTGTTATGTTTACGAAGGTATGTCTCTTATGACCTTCGTCCGAAACTCATTATTTCCCGAAGGGACATAATGCTTCGAAGGACGAAGGACTTTAACACTTAACATTTTTTATGTTGCCTTGTTCTTAACTCTTAGCATTTGAGAACAAGTCCCCAACACTAGTATTGAGCTCAATCCACATGTATTGAGGTGTAACTTAAACTAATTTACACCCACTTCAACTCGACACAAGTGGATTAGGGTCAATCCTAGAGTACTTTCAAACAAAGCCTGTGGTGTAAGTGAATATGTGGAAAGGTTAAAGATGGAGGCTACATGTATGATGGTGGCCTGGTGGGGAGAAGGTGGCATCCAGATTCCACTGATGGGTTGTCTAAAGTACGGAAAACAACAGGGCATCCTTAGCTCTCAACTAAACGCTTAGATGAAACAGTCTCATCTTAGAAAACTGAAATAGATTCCTCGTGTCCTTGATCCAAAACCAGTAAACCAATTTCATAGCTTGTTTGATTGTTCTGCCTAGGGTTTATGGCTAGGTTCACACTCCCATACAGACATCTAGCGTGCATAGACTATCAACTTTGACCGGCAGGTTATGCCGAATGTTTTATAAGATTTTACAACATAAAAGTAAAGTTACCGAATTTATCATAACTTAAACTACCATAATATATAATTCTTTTGGTTTAAAATAATTTAATCTTATAAAGGTTAAATAGTTTGACTTATACACAGACAAACGGGCTATAGGTGATAACGCGGTGCCAGTTTCCACCATTTCACGATGAAAACGAAGTAAAACACCTGCTATTATCTTTCACGAAAATGCTATACGTATGGCCCGAGCTGACTCTCGTCCGACCAGACAACATGTTATAACGATGTGATCTAATTAAACAATGGTTAGCAGTGATCAGTTCCTAACACCGGCATGGACAGACGTACGGAAGTCGGACGAGAGTGGTCGTCGTGCGTAACAGCAGGGTTCTATCTTTAACGACCTAACGGACAATCTCAATTCGATATCTCCGATCATCAGTGGATAAGTAGTATCATCAGGATTTGATCAGATCATCGAGAAAGCTCAAACTTCATTTGTACATGGACGGTTGGACATAACAGATCATCGTCGCACGACGTTTAACTCCCAAGCAAAGAGGGCGGCCCGAAAAAAGGCCCACAAGGCAAAAGAGGAAAACGGCCCAGGTCACCATCACACACACACACACACGGGCGAGGTGCGGCGAAACGACGATCTCCAGTCTCACACTCGCCGCCGCCGCCGCCGCCTGCTTACTGGATATACAGAGACGTCTGCACAACACTCATCGGGGGAGTACACACCCACCGGACTGCTACGATGATACTCGATCGGTTCAGGTCTCGTTCGATATATGGCTGCTCAGGTTGGCCGCACCAGCTCTCGGCCTCCGCCTCCGCTCTGGATCCACGGGTGCCCTGCATTTATTTTATTTTAAGCCGAGGATGTTAGATAAGATGTCGGGAGGGCAGATAACGCGCGTGATCTGTGCTCGCGTCCAATTGGATTAAGATTCAATAAAATAATCTACTAGGGAACAAGACGAAATCGAGATAACGCATAGTAGATCCGACGGCTTACTGAGGACTTGCTCGGCGGAGAACCTTCGCGAGACGTCGCGGCACATCATCCGCCGCATCAGATCCTTCGCCGCCGGCGAGACCCCGGCGAACAGAGCGGGCGGGAACCTGAGGCTGCCGCGTAGCACGGCCGCGAACACGTCCGCGGCCGTCTCGCCGCCGAAGGGCAGCGCGCCGCCGGAGAGCAGCGCGTACATCACCACCCCGGCGCTCCAGACGTCCACCTTCTCGCCGTACTCGCCGCCGGCCACCACCTCGGGCGCGACGTAGTGCGGGGTGCCCACGAGCCCCTCGGCGCGGCCCCGCGCGCCCTCGCCGAGCCACGCGGCGGAGCCGAAGTCCGCGAGCCGGACCCGCGGGGGCGCCTCGCCGGCGGGGTCCACGTCCAGGAGCACGTTGTCGGGCTTGACGTCGCGGTGGACGACGCCGCGGCGGTGGCAGCCCGCGAGCGCCTCGGCCAGCTGCGCGACGACGCGCGCGGCGTCGGGCTCGGGCACGGGCGCGCCGCGCCGGAGGCGGATCCAGTCCAGCAGGTCGGGCCCCGTGCAGAGGTCCATGACCGTGTGCGTCCAGGCGTCGTCCTCGTAGACGGCGCGCACCTGCAAGACGCCCGGGTTCCCGTCGCCCTCGCCCCCCGCGAGCCGCGCCAGCTTCGGCTCCAGCTCCGCCAGCGCGCGGTCCAGGTCGTCGCCGAGGAGGGACCGGTCCACGGACTTCACGGCGAAGGCGTCACCCGTGGCGCGGGAGACACAGCGCCGGACCACGCCGAAACGCCCGCGGCCGATCTCGTCGCCGATGTCGTACTCCCGGTTCAGTTGTTCAGTCATGGATTTGGTTTGGCGTTCCGTTTCGTGATACTTCCGCAGGTGGGGAGCCCGAGTATTTAAAGCAGGCCTTCCAGCATATTCGGATCTCGACTCTAGTACTCCCTCCCTAAAAAATACATGTCTTGTTAAGAAATTATTTTTTCCATAGGTTTAACTAGATTATAAAGATAGAGTAGAATACATATTTACTATTAAAATATATTGTGCTATTATAATATCACTGTAGAAGTTTATATATTTATTAGTTTATTTTACAAAAAAAGAGTATTTCCATTTTCAAAGTACAAGAGGTATATTTTTTTTAGAAAAATCACTTCTCATAACATGAGACATGTATTTATTTTAGAACGAAGTATGATATTTTCGTTTGTTTAGATGGAAAGAGGGTTGCCCAAGAAAACATCTACGCATACCTAGTAGGTATTTTTTTAGTACTATATAGTAGGTATTTTTATTATTAGATCTAGATGATAGATCAAGGATTTAGAGAGAAGGATTAGATAAGGAGAGTGTGAGGCTGGCATGCGTGTGTTCGCCTCCTCTCCTGATCCTGAATCCTACCTAAACCGTAACGCCCCATAGCCTCACAGTGACAGCCTTTTGGGGAACGTTTCGGCCTATGCTAATGCTATGCACACCAGTGACCAGTGGACCCGGGCCTTCCAGGACAGCAAAGGTACGGGCGGCGACTGGCGACCAATCGCACGGGGGCGCGTCCAACGTCCGGGCCTACGGGCTCCGGCCAATCGCGAGAGCCGGAACGGGACCACGCCACGCATGTGCGCGACGAGGCCAGGTCACAGATGGCCGGCCTGT
The DNA here is from genome assembly GCF_902167145.1 of Zea mays. Lineage (NCBI taxonomy): Eukaryota > Viridiplantae > Streptophyta > Magnoliopsida > Poales > Poaceae > Zea > Zea mays. The sequence continues at coordinate 31,153,530 of NC_050097.1, read as the reverse complement.
CCCCCCGGCCCCCACCCCCCTGCCACGGTCGCGGCTAGCCATCCGTACCCGTATGACTACGTGATGCCGTGACAGAGAAGGGAGAAGCGGTGTGCACTGATGATGTGATAAGATAAGGTAGCTATATAAGCAGCTCGTCCGCGGCTATCACCGGAACTGTTGCCACTTGCCGGACCTTGCCAGTTGCCAGTTCCCACTTGCCGGGCCTTCCTGCGTAGAGATGGCAATGGATAAATACCCACTGGATATTACTACCACATACTTATACCCACGACATAAAAATAACTCTATCGAATCACTCATATACATTGGCGGGTATAAATTTACCCCAATACACATACCCATACTCATGTGGGTATGGGTTGCCCATCGGATCACCCGTACCCAAAGAATTAAACATCTATCAAAATATTATATTATACAAATGTCAAGTATATCCATCTAAATACCATTACAAAATTTCTAGCATTATTTAACCATCCATTCAACGCACCAAAGATGATTGGACAAAGTAATAACACTAGGATAGTACTACATAGTGTTCCATTACATGGTCATTAAATTGTCGTTAAGTCTTCTATTACATTATGGCCTAAAAGATTGTTAAATAGTAAAAAGGATGGATGACTAAAGTCCAAGTTCATGCTTGGGCTAAGTTTATATTGGATATTTTATACCCACGGGTTAACGGGTATAGGTGAAGTTGGAACGTTCTAATACCCGTTTACCCATTGGGTGAAGATTTTTGCCCAATAATACAACCATGGGTAGAATATTTAGCCCACATACATACCCTAATGGAGTAAATACCCATCGGGTATCGGGTCACGGGTACTCATTGCCATCTCTATTCCTGCGTTGCTAAAGAGTAAGGCCCCCTTTGGCCTTTTCAAACTATTTTAACTTTAACCAACCATATATATATAAGATAAAATTATTTTAAACTAAAATGATTACATATTACATTAATTCAAGTCATGATAATTCTAGTAATTATACTTTTATGTGTAAAATCTAATGAACCATTTAGTATAATCGATCAAAGGTAATAGTAATTAATTTAGGACTGACTCAAAACGACTAAATCATGTGGATGGAGAGAGTAGTTATGTAGAATATGTTTTTTCACTGTTTATAAAGTAAAATTCGATAGAAAATAAGATAGGAAACCTATTCAATATAGCCTTATATATTCACGCAAGTGGTTTTAAGGTTATTTTCAATGCCATAGCTAATCACTACCTAATTTTTTAAAAAAACAATCTAAATTGGCAATAATACATCTACCATGAGAGTTAATTAGCGGGCTGTTTTAGACAAGTTTTCAACTAATGTTTAGCCAACTAGCTCACCAATCTTGGCTATTTTTAGATTATTTTCAGCCTAAATAGTAATTAAGCTCTAGCTCATCCAAGTCCAACGCCTCGCAAATGCATTTATCTTGTAAATTAAGTACACATCGATATTTTATGGGCTCATGGCACACGAGATCGTATTTGGCTTATATTTCCTAACCAATTGTTGTAGGCTTGTAGCCACCTTCTGTTACATGCGTTCGACCGTTTGGCAACTAGATAGTTTTGATCTCATTAAAGAAAAAAGCTTCACAGTTTCATAATACTATTTCTATCCCAAAAGGCACACTTTTAAATTTATGCAAAATTAGACTTTTTTTAAGTTTCGGAGTTTATATAAAATAATTTTCTATATTTATGACAAGAAATATATATACACAACAAAAAATACATTTCATGATAAATCTAACAATAATTATCTAGTATCATGAATATATGTACTTTTGTTGAACTAGAGATGGGTTGATTTGAGAAAAATCTAGAGTTATTTTTGTTTTTGAAGGAGAGGGTGTACCGTACGAGTACTGAGAAAAAACTAATAACATTGACATAATAAAAAGTTATGCAGTTAACTTTACAGCCTGTGATGTACCCACACTAGATCCATTTTTTGGCAATGTAAAACTTTTCAACTAGTAGATATAACGTCACCATTTTTTATATATTACGTCACCATTAACAGCAGTACGGAGTACAAGCCAAGTAAGAGCGTGGCACGATTGCAAAATTCTACTTAACCAACTACTCCCTCCGTTTCTTTTTATTTGTCGCTGAATAGTGTAAAATTGCACTATCCAGCGACAAATAAAAAGAAACGGAGGGAGTATCAATTTATTTTCTTACAGAAAACTGCCATACAGTAACAAACTAGCTAGAGTAATGAGCATTACACGTATTACATATCATAAACAAATTGCGATGGACGTTCCTATAAACAAGATGAAGTTTTTTTTTGCGAAATATAATAAACAAGCTGAGAATTGAATGTAGTAATCATCGCTCTTTTGGTTATATAGTGTCATGATCTTATGTTGGTACTTCTTGTGACAACAAACAAAAGGATGACTACTCCCCTTACTGAGCAGCGGTCGATGCGTTATCAATGAATATGCTCATTTGTTTGCTTAATCTTTCATAAGGCCTTCTATAGATGGTTAATGGATGACCTCAGTTTGTTTAGTCCATGTAGTGAATAGGCTTGCTAACAAAATCGTAGAGTTGTTTTTTTTGGCTCGCTGAGCAAGGATATAGATCCATAGGTGCATCAGCTAAGTTTGGGGTAGATCAGGTGTTATATAGTACTCTCTTCTTTTTAAATTGCTGACACACTAATGCCTGTCTATAGGTCATCGGTTCACCGTGGCGCTCCATTACTCTAATGCGTGAACCACCTAGCAATGTCTCCTTTGAAGGCTTAGCCTTTGCAACACTAAGTGTGCCCTTTTAACTTGTAAGTGAATATGCACGCAGGCAGTTTCCGCCTAAACCAATGTCTTGTGTACATAAAATGCGCACAATTAGGCCTTTTGTATTCGAACTGTATGGGTGCAAAACTATGATGTTTAGGAATCTATGTAACCGACATCACTAGCAGAATAAAACATGTATAATGCTTCGTAGTTGCCTGTTGTACCTGAGGCAGGGCGCGAGGGGCGGCCGACCTGGGCCCCATCTCCCAGGGCCCCACCCCATACAGGACCCAATAGGAACTAGGAAGTCACAAAGGCCAGAAGACCAAAAGGCAAAGGCTAAAAGACAAATCTACAAGGTGAGAAAGATTTTGAAGTAAATTACTTTTTAGTTATGCTTGATATGACAAGCAATTCATTAAAAATAGATTTGAAGACCTCCAAGTATTCAATGGTATATTTGGGTCTCTTCTTAACTCAGCATCATTGAAATCATTGGATCACATTAAACTCAAGGATTAGTGTACCATGTTGGCAAAAACTCTCTGTCGATCATTCATTTGATTTTGAGGAAAATAATCTGACATCAGAGTTAAGAATATTGCAAATGACACTGCTAGATAGATCAATGTCTGCTATGGAAATTTTTGAGTTTGTTAGGAGAATGGATTGCTATCCCAATATATTTGTTGCTTATCGGATATTATTTACTATACCAATAAATATGGCATCAGCTGAAAGGAGCTTCTCAAAGCTTAAGTTATTGAAGAATTATTTAAGGTCTACAATGTCTTAAGAAAGGTTAAACAGGCTAGCAACTTTATGTATTGAGAAGAAATTATTAGATGATGTCAATATTGAAGTTATCTGATGATTTTGCATCTAGAAATGTTAGACGACATTTTTAAGTTGATCTCTACAATATATTTGAGGTAATAATCTTACTTCTATTTTATACTGCTCAAGTCTTTCTGTGGTACATCAAGTATAATTAGTTGATATATATATATATATATATATATATATATATATATATATATATATAAAATAGTAAAAACAGTTTTATGGTGTTGAGGTCTCTGTTTATAATCTTGTCCCGGGCCTCTTAAAAGTCAGAAACGGCCTTGATGTTGTTGTTCATGATCCGTGTGCTCTATGTGTTGTGCCCATTTCCTAGACTCCTCTATTTGAAAATGTCGCTATACTAATTTATTTTTCTATTCCACGTACAATATGCTTATGCTATAGTGTCGGATAGGGCGTTGCTATTTTCTAGTGTCCTAAAAAGGCCAAAAGGAACAAAGATTTAGGACATTCGCACTAAGTAACGGCAAATGTTTGGTTGCACCATGTAGCACCTAAACAAAGGCTGCAGCACGACAGGCTAAAACTTGCGATAAAATGTCGTAGTCTCCATAGCCCGGAGTGAAAGTGCTACGGTACAAGGTTGTCTATGGTTGCATTCATGCTACACAAGCATTAAAATATATTTTTAATTAGGGATGATAGTTAGAAGTATATAGTAGTTGGATATATGGAAAATTTATAGAGTAACATGGGTACGGGAGAAGCTGGTATAGAGAAAAAACTTTTTGACTGAACCAAAATATTTTTAAGTATATATATATAGTACACTAGTACACAGAGGCTCTATAGTGGCGTTTCTAGAGCTGTTTGCACTGGCGTTTTCAGTGCCGCCAGTGCTAGGGGCCAGTGGAAATCGCCATTTTCACTGGCGATTATTCTAGAACCGCAAGTGAAAATATAATTTCCACTGGCGGTTTTCTTAAGCAAACCGCCAGTGGAAATATCATTTCCACTGGCGGTGTTTTTTATTTAGCCGCCAGTGGAAGTTTTCCCGCCTTTTTTTAAATTTTCAATCAGTACTAAAATTTATATATATTTACACACACAAATATATATATATATATTGATATTGATAAATATGTAGTATTGATATTAAAAACATGGAATTAAATTCTATCATACATTTATATACATCAAAGTCTTGTTTACAACCATGTATGCATCACACATTATATACATCAAAGTTTTCACTTAAGCTCTAATAACTATCTCGGCTAAGAGATAATCTACTGATTTCTGTTAGTATTCTAAACTCTGGCAAAGCTAATGTTCCGGAAGCATCGTGATATTTCCCTTCTGCGGGAATGACCTCTTTCAAAATGAATGTGCACAGGTACTCAACTATGCCATACAATGCACCTTCAGTTAAGTTCTCCGGGCTTTCTTGTTGAAATTTCTGTAAAGAAAGTTTATAAACATCATCTATTTATACTCAATAATAACACATTTACATCTTTAATGACATAAATACATACGTGACTATTACTAATAATACCTTGCCAGAGTTCGTGATGTATCGTCCGTTCATTCTCATGAACTCGCACACGTAGAACCCACATAGGACCGATCCGGGTGGTTGCTTGTGGCACTACATAACGGGAGATTGGTTATTTAGTTGCAATATTGTCCTATGTACGTATATGTATGATATATATTCATAAATTCACATACTTACCGGCCAGTTATAATGGATGTTAGTGGCACGCCTTTTTTGGACGTGTCGTACTTTCCACCTTGTAGCTTATAAAACCTAAATGTCATGTGATCTCAAATAGAATCACTATGTTATTCTACAATTCTCATCGATATAAGTATGCATGCATAGAAAAGGCTTACAGCTCTAAGATGCTGAGGAATTTTGAATAGGCCGAAAGCTCGGTGTGCAAGGAGTCGAGCACTAGCACCTTTCCAACCTTAGGATAAATGATGAAGCATATCCAGTGGTCCCTGTACGAATCAAACTTGTGATACATGTGTATTGAAATTATTAATTTTATTTATGCAAAATCACACTTACTTAAAGTTGTACGGGGGCCACTATGGATTCCCTATCTTGAAATTGAAGCATTGCGTGTCCTATGTAGGTGGCGTATCTTGCTTTAAAATCCTTCTTCAGATCCTGGCTACGCACCTCAATTTCTTCGTCAGTTAGTCTCTGTAATGCTTCGTTGTCTTTTCCGATTGTAAAAGTGTGGCTATCCTCGCATATCTTTATTGGGTTGAGATACTCAACCCTTTAACTGGCACTAGCATTGGGATTGGTGCCATAAAGGATCTCCTACTGATCATGTTGCATTCTGCAACGCACACGTGCATGTCAGATATTGAAAATTTATACAACTCACTAATAATAACACATATATGTGGAGTATGAGTGACACTTACAACGCACATATGGTTACAAGTTGCACGTCGAGTCTCTGAAGGTTCATCATTAACCACATGTCCTCGAATGGAACAAAGACATTTTGATTTGAACCAATAAAAGCATGGGTGGTATATTGACACTGATGGTGCCGATGCCAACTGAAGATGCCCGCATGTACCAATTATGCAACCTTTTAATATTAGTCGGGACCTTCCTTAGTTTCTCAAAAGTGAGTAGTGGTCTGCCCGGCACATATTTTTTAGGTACGTTTTTATAATCTGCCTTAATTGGCTTCTTTATCTTTGCGGCCATTGCCTCAACCTTTTTTGCGGACTCCTCGAGATCGGCCAAATCAACAGTGTCTGACGTGAGGCTCCGTCCAATCCCTTTCAAAAGACGAGCTGTGCCAGCAGTGGATTTACTCTTCTTTTTCTTCTCGAACGGGGACACTAATTTTGGTATAGAAACTTTAGATTTCTTTGATGGTCGTGGATCCCTTGATGGCTGTGGAGAAGATGGATCCCTGAAGGGCGATGTATGTGGCGGAGACGGTGGGCCACCATGAGGACGAGGAGAAGGAGGGTCAGAAAGAGGATGAGGAGCAGCATGTGAAGTTTGAGGAGGTGATGATGGATGTACAATAGGAACAGCAATTTGAGAAGGCGGAGACGGTTGGCCTGCGACGACGGCTGTCGTGGTGGATCAACCAATTCGACATCCCTTCGAGGCCAAAGGATAAAATTCTTGATATCTTGTCCAAGTGTCTCGATACCTTCGGGCCCAGGGATGTCTAGCATGTCGTCCTCGGATCCTTGGACGACTGTCGTCACTTCTACCCTGCAATATTCTTCTGGAATGTCGTTTCTATGGAACTTGCGTCCTGGGATCGCAAGACATGTGGCTACTTTCTTTGTACGCTGATTGTTAATACTATATCTTATAACTAGTGTGCATGCCACAGGCCTTGTGATGTCATCAACTGGATAGCGGACCTTATTTCCCATTGACGCGATAGAGCTTGGGATGGTCGTACCCTCGGTGGAAGCTGGCAGTTGAGCTGCTGGAATTATTTGCATATGTGGAGTGGTCATCTGTTGAACAGACATCGCACTCGCCAATTGCTGCATCAATTCTAGAGGAGGATTCGATAGCATTTCAGACATCAGGCCTTTGAACTCTTTCTTGGCCTCCTCCTTAAAATAATTCGCCATCTCTTCCTTGTATCGATCACGTTTCTTATACAGACCTTCCCATTGTGGTTCGAATCCTTCCTTCCATCCTTCCTTAGATGAGATTCCTTGTACACGACCAGGATGCTCAGGGTTACCGAGACCAGCCGTTAGAATGTCTCTCTCCCTTTGCGGCTTAAATGTTCCTTGGCTCTGCTTAGCTGCAATTGCATATATGTTTTTTGCCCGTTTAGAAGGGAAATATCACGATGCTTCCGGAACATTAGCTTTGCCAGAGTTTAGAATACTAACAGAAATTAGTAGACTATCTCTTAGTCGAGATAGATATTAGTAGACTGGCTCTGCTTATCAGAAATGTTCCTTGGCTCTGTTTAGCTGCAATTGTAAAAAACATATATGCAATTGCAGCTAAGCAGAGCCAAGGAACATTTAAGCCGAAAAGGGTGAGAGACATTCTAAACGGCTGGTCTCGGTAACCCTGAGCATCCTGGTCGTGTAAGAGGAATCTCATCTAAGTAAGGATGGAAGGAAGGATTCGGACCACAATGGGAAGGTCTGTACAAGAAACGTGATCGATACAAGAAAGAGATGACGAATTATTTTAAGGAGGAGGCCAAGAAAGAGTTCAAAGGCCTGATGTCTGAAATGCTATCGAATCCTCCTCTAGAATTGATGCAACAATTGGCGAGTGCGATGTCTGTTCAACAGATGACCACTCCACAGATGCAAATAATTCCAGCAGCTCAACCGCCGGCTTCCACCGAGGGTACGACCATCCCAAGCTCTATCGCGTCAACGGGAAATAAGGTCCGCTATCCAGTTGATGACATCACAAAGCCTGTGGCATGCACACTAGTTATAAGATATGGTATTAACAATCAGCGTACAAAGAAAGTAGCCACATACCTTGCGATCCCAGGACGCAAGTTCCATGGAAACGACATTCCAGAAGAATATTGCAAGGTAGAAGTGACGACAGTCGTCCAAGGATCCAAGGACGCCATGCTAGACATCCTTGGGCCCGAAGGTATCGAGGCACTTGGACAAGCTATCAAAAATTTTATCCTTTGGCCTCGAAGGGATGTCGAATTGGTTGATCCACCACGACAGCCGTCGTCGCAGGCCCAACCGTCTCCGCCTTCTCAAATTGTTGTTCCTATTGTACATCCATCATCACCTCCTCAAACTTCACATGTTGCTCCTCATCCTCTTTCTGACCCTCCTTCTCCTCATCCTCATGGTGGCCCACCGTCTCCGCCACATACATCGCCCTTCAGGGATCCACCTTCTCCACAGCCATTAAGGAATCCACGACCATCAAAGAAATCTAAAGTTTCTATACCAAAATTAGTGTCCCCGTTCGAGAAGAAAAAGAAGAGTAAATCCACTGCTGGCACAGCTCGTATTTTGAAAGGGATTGGACGGAGCCTCACGTCAGACACTGTTGATTTGGCCGATCTCGAGGAGTCCGCAAAAAAGCCTGAGGCAATGGCCGCAAAGATAAAGAAGCTAACTAAGGCAGATTATAAAAACGTGCATAAAAATATGTGCCGGGCAGAACACTACTCACTTTTGAGAAACTAAGTAAGATCCCGACTAATATTAAAAGGTTGCATGATTGGTACATGCGGGCATCTTCAGTTGGCATCGACACCATCAGTGTCAATATACCAGCTCATGCTTTTATTGGTTCAAATAAAAATGTCTTTGTTGCATTCGAGGACATGTGGTTAATGATGAACCTTCAGAGACTCGACTGCAACTTATAACCATATGTGTGTTGTAAGTGTCACTCATACTCCACATATATGTGTTATTATTAGTGAGTTGTATAAATTTTCAATATCTGACATGCACGTGTGCGTTGCAGAATGCAACATGATCAGCAGGAGATCCTTTATGGTACCAATCTCAATGCTAGTGCCAGTAAAAGGGTTGGGTATCTCAACCTAATAAAGATATGCGAGGATAGCCACACTTTTAGAATCGGAAAAGACAACGAAGCATTATAGAGACTAACGGACGAAGAAATTGAGGTGCGTATCCAGGATCTGAAGAAGGATTTTAAAGCAAGATACGCCACCTACATAGGACACGCAATGCTTCAATTTCAAGACAGGGAATTCATAGTGGCCCCGTACAACTTTAAGTAAGTGTGATTTTGCATAAATAAAATTAATAATTTCAATACACATGTATCACAAGTTTGATTCGTACAGGGACCACTGGATATGCTTCATCATTTATCCTAAGGTTGGAAAGGTGCTGGTGCTCGACTCCTTGCACATCAAGCCTTCGGCCTATTCAAAATTCCTCATCATCTTAGAGCTGTAAGCCTTTTCTATGCATGCATACTTATATCGATGAGAATTGTAGCATAACATGATGACTCTATTTGAGATCACAGGGCATTTAGGTTTTATAAGCTATAAGATGGAAAGTACGACACGTCCAAAAAAAGCGTGCCACTAAACATCCATTATAACTGGTCGGTAAGTATGTGAATTTATGAATACATATCATACATATACGTACATAAGACAATGTTGCAATTAAATAACCAATCTCCTGTTGTGTAGTGCCACAAGCAACCGCCCAGATCGGTCCTATGTGGGTTCTACGTGTGCGAGTTCATGAGAATGAACAGACGATACATCACGAACCCTGGCAAGGTATTATTAGTAATAGTCACGTATGTATTTATGTCATTAAAGATGCAAATGTGTTATTATTGAGTATAAATATATGATGTTTATAAACTTTCTTTACAGAAATTTCAACAAGAAAGCCCGGAGAACTTGACTGAAGGTGCATTGTATGGCATAGTTGAGTACCTGTGCACATTCATTTTGAAAGAGGTCATTCCCGCAGAAGGGAAATATCACGATGCTTCCGGAACATTAGCTTTGCCAGAGTTTAGAATACTAACAGAAATCAGTAGACTATCTCTTAGCCGAGATAGTTATTAGAGCTTAAGTGAAAACTTTGATGTATATAATGTGTGATGCATACATGGTTGTAAACAAGACTTTGATGTATATAAATGTATGATAGAATTTAATTCCATGTTGCTTTTAATATCAATACTACATGTTTATCAATATCAATATATATATATATATTTGTGTGTGTAAATATATATAAATTTTAGTACTGATTGAAAATTTAAAAAAAGGCGGGAAAACTTCCACTGGCGGCTAAATAAAAAACACCGCCAGTATTTCCACTGGCGGTTTGCTTAAGAAAACCGCCAGTGGAAATTATATTTTCACTGGCGTTTTTAGAATAACCGCCAGTGGAAATGGCGATTTCCACTAGCCCGTAGCACTGGCGGCACTGAAAAACACCAGTGCAAACAGCTCTAGAACCGCCACTATAGAGCCTCTGTGTACTAGTGTACTCTATATATATACTTAAAAATATTTTAGTTCAGTCAAAAAGATTTTTCTCTATACCAGCTTCTTCTGTACCCATGTTACTCTATATCTTTTCCATATATCCAACTACTATATACTTCCAACTATCATCCCTAATTAAAAATATATTTTAATGCTTGTGTAGCATGAATGCAACGATAGACAACCTTGTACCGTAGCACTTTCACTCCGGGCTATGGAGACTACGGCATTTTACCACAGGTTTTAGCCTGTCGTGCTGCAGCCTTTGTTTTAGGCGCTACATGGTGCAACCAAACATTTGGCGTTACTTAGTGCGAATGTCTTAAATCTTTGTTCCTTTTGGCCTTTTTAGGACACTAGAAAATAGTAGCGCCCTATCCGACACTATAGCATAAGCATATTGTACGTGAAATAGAAAAATAAATTAGTATAGCGACATTTTCAAATAGAGGAGTCTAGGAAATGGGCACAACACATAGAGCACACGGATCATGAACAACAACATCAAGGCCGTTTCTGACTTTTGAGGGGCCCGGGATAAGATTATAAACAGAGGCCTCAACACCATAAAACTGTTTATTATTATTATTATTATTATTATTATTATTATTATTATTATTATTATTATTATTATTATTATTATATATATATATATCAACTAATTATACTTGATGTACCACAGAAAGACGTAAGCAGTATAAAATAGAAGTAAGATTATTACCTCAAATATATTGTAGAGATCAACTTAAAAATGTCGTCTAACATTTCTAGATGCAAAATCATCAGATGGCTTCAATATTGACATCATCTAATAATTTCTTCTCAATACATAAAGTTGCTAGCTCGTTTAACCTTTCTTGAGACATTGTAGATCTTAAATAATTCTTCAATAACTTAAGCTTTGAGAAGCTCCTTTCAGCTGATGCCACGTTTATTGGTATAGTAAATAATAGACAAATGTTACTGTCGTAGCTGGACTGGATAAAAAGGTTGCGTTAATAGATCAGAGATACCAAACCTTGATAAAATCAGCCACGATCATTGCTGTTCTTTGTGGGTTGAGTGTGTTTACAGGAGTTGCTCTCATCTCTTGGATGACCCCATATATGCACTGCGGAAAGTAACGGGCCTGCAATTAACTGACGAAGATGGCAATGTCATTAGAAGCTTGTATTAGGTTCTTAATTCCGATAGCAGACAAACTTGCATCATTATAGGGTTCTTCAGCATTATAGCAGGTTCAGATGATATGCAACAATTGAATGCAGTGTGGTAAAAAAACATTCACTCTCTCTGCAGTTGTTTATAGTTATACAGTAACTTCCCGACAAGTAAATTAGGCGGTTGCTAGGTGAACACCAAAAAATGTGTTGTGTCTGGTTTAGCTGAATATTTACATTGGGTACTACAAAAACATCAATAGAGGTATGTTATATAGAGTGGATAGCGTATTTACAATATGGTGAGAACTAAAAACAACTAAATGAACGATTTCTTCTTGCCCTAAAAAGACTACTTTCCTCATGCGCAAAACAGTCCAACAAAAACATTTAACTGATATCCATCATCCCAGCTTGCATTCATGCAATCATGCTAACGGCAGGTAAGTAGAATATAGTTCATCATGCCACAAAATTCATTTGATGCATAGACCGTAATAACATAAATGACGCACTATTTCAGAGGACTTCATAACTTGTTTTGAGTATAGTTGATTTTGGAACTTGGAAATCCATAAAGCACTCGACAATGGTAGACAGAGTTCTCCTAGATAATATACAACTCCGCCAGTAGGGGAAAGATCGCCCCCACGGTATTATGTTAAGAAAAGCTCATTCGGAGCCCAACCAAGAAAGGTCACGAAAGCTGCCTCCCATGTAACATGAGGGTCCCCCTATAGGCTAGATCTTACTCGTGCTTTGAGCCCCGACAGCCCCTACATGAGGATCCTCCCCCCAAAGGTTAGTCTATCTCGTGTGCACACAACTAGAGGAACTAGTAAGTGACTTTTTTTTAATCTCAGCCTGGAATTCGCTCCCACTAGGATTCGAAATCAGGACCTAAAGAGTGCTACTCATACCACCTAACCAACTCAGATAGAGCCCCTTTTGCTCTCCTGGATAATATTAATATAAGCAGAAGTTCATGTACATCTACGCTGGCATGTGGTGTCGTATGGTTGCATTTGCAATGCATGTCAAGTGCAATTTTTCACTGTGTATATTTGCCTGATGATGGTGTAATGGAACAGCTATAATGATAGGATAGACGATGATATGTCATCCTGCAAATATGTACCTTCCCTTGAGTTGTTGAACAAACAGTAGATGCCAATCCAATTCCAGCTCCAATTCCCATGACATTGAAAAGTGTTGATATGGCTTCCCCTTTAGCAAATAAATCACTAAGATTGCCTTCTTTGGCGAAAGAAGAGTAAATTGGAAGCCTCGTTGCTCTTGCTGCAACAACGGCCATTCCCTGCAATAAGAAGTAATGAAACATTTAACATTGCAGCTCAATTTTCAGGCAGAAAAATCAGGGAAATATATTGTCATTGCAATGTTAACCATTCTGTATGGTTATTTGAGTCTATGTTAAGGGAAACATTTCTTACTCGTTCATAAATACTAAAACACAACTTTGCATGCAAAAATGCCAAATAGAAGAAATTCAGTTAGAAAGGCCACCTTCGCAAAATTTCCCAAGCCTGCTACTTCAAGGAAAAGTTGTGGGCACAGCGGCGAAACAACTTCCAATGCAGTACCGAGATCGTAGAGAACATCAGCTGTCAAAATAGAGCAGTAGAGACATAAATAATAAGGAAAATGGTGAAATGACTTCCAAGGCAGTGACAAAACCATAAAGAACATAAGCTGTCAAACCTACAGAAATAGGCATGAATAGCATAATCTGGAGAAACAGCAACAAAAAAGGGAAAACTGTAAATGTATCAATATAAGGTCATGGGATTCGTATCATCATTTCTCACCAAGTATCCTCCAACTCTTTGGTTCAGAATCCATTCTTGCACCCATGCTGCTACAAATGAGCTTTCCTGCGTGCTGCATTCCATCTTTTAGAATCTGAAATACATAGAGAAAATCGGCCAATATGTTTCATAGCAGTACCTGCTTGGACTTTAGCATCTCTGACATCATATGCTTACCCAACTTACAGCAGTTGCTTGCGCCGGGGTAGGTCGCAAACCTGCAGCAAACAGCAAGGACTGAGCCACAGCCCACTTGAGCAGTCAGTTGACGAGCATAATTGAAGTGAGCAGAAGTCAAAGAGCTCAACAAGCTTAAAAGCCTGTTCTGAAAGAGTACCAGGGGCGAAGACAGAATTTGAGTTTGAGAGGAGCAAATCAGATTGAGGGGGGCTGTTAAGAGATATTTTACATTATTTACATGGTGATTAGCTAAAAAAAGTAGTAGCTCTTATGGAATTTGGGGAGGATTAGGGGGGACGTTGCCCCCCTCTGCCCCTCCCTGGAATTGCCCCTGTGAAAGACCAACTGGAATTCATGGAATCAACACACACAACATATGAAAAGGATTTACTGACCTGTGTTGATAGCACATGTAGCATAGCACTCGAGAAATGCTGTAGCACACGGAATTTGGTATAAGTTAAGTAACCTTCATTCACACTGCATGATTAATAGCAGAGACCCAGAGACTTAGCATAATAGGATGTATCCCGGCAGAATTATCTAGAATAGCAACAAGCCTAGGAACTCCATACCTGTATGGATAACCTGATGGAAAAATTTTGTTCAAGAAAGAATCAACAAGTTTGTCATGTATAGGTCTAGAATCCTGAATAACTTTTACCTGCAGGAAAATAAGAGTTATTGACTAATAGCAAATTGAATAAAACCTTTTGATATTAATGAAGTAAGGCTTCACTGATTTCGCTACAGAATCATGCTTGCACACTTAGGTTATATGATTTTAATTTGTCCAAGCAAACATTTAGAGGTTGTATTTCAGGTATCAAGTTGTACATTTCTGAGGTACTGGTACAGCGAGAGAAATGAAGGCCTGTAAATATGTGTGCCATTGAGGCAAATCATTACTATCATCAAAATAAACAGCCTAGCAGCTCAGCCTCAGATACTGTGATTAGTTTTTAAGCTATCTCCATGATCTGTAGTGCAATGTTAAAACTGCAGCTGGCATAACCATTCTGAAGTTATATATAACTTATAATAGGAGTGACAAAGTACATGGGTTCATCAACAAGTTGAACATGTTCAAGCAGGCAAATCATTTGGTTACCCAACAAAAATGTTTGGAATGTTGAGAAGATGGTCTATCACAGCACTGATTGCAATCTGCAAAACTTCAAAGGCAAAACGCCGACCAACCACAAAACCTTTTAGCAGAAAACAACCGTGGCAATCAGGAGAATGCTAGTGCCTAGTTAAAACGCTCTGGTCCCATTTCCCCCTCTGCTCTTCCTCTTGTTTAATGGAAGTGCTAGTGGGGAACACCTACTCTGGTACTTGCTGAAAGAATGTAAAGCATGCTCAGCTAACATGGTGTTAAGTCATCCCACGGGCAGATTTCTGTTCCCCCACAGGAAGGATAAAAGTCTGCGATATAATAGAACAGTATGCGGTGTGGGATTCAGGAAATTAATAGCTCCAGGTAAAAGAGAAAGCTTACAGAGATGCTGCGGCTACCGCTGCCGGCGGCGTCGAAGCTGCAGAGCCGTGAGACGGACTCCGAAATCTCCACCCAGCACTCCGGCCGCGGGGGGCGCTCCGTGGCAGCCGCCCTGTCGCCACCTCCACGTATCCTTTCCTGTGAGATATTTCGCGCAGAGAGGGGGAAGAATAAGGGCGGTTTCATTCAGCACAAGGAAACTATGCATGGCGAACAAGGCGCTGGAGCAACTGGTAGGAGGATCGAGGCGCCTCTGCTTACGAGTATGTTCATCTAGGTTAGCTCGGAGCGCGGCACGGGAGCTCGAGCCTCGACGTCGCCGCCGCTTCAGCGCTGCCTTGACGCCACCCCTTCACGGTTGATGTCTGGTGGCCGTTCTACCTCTCACCGCCCGGTCGCGGTGAGACCGGGACGCCGCCCGAGGCCGAGCTCGGCGGAAGGGTCGAAGGGATATGGGGGGATGGGGGCAGCAGAATCAGAAAGACGGCGGGGTGGGTTCCTTCCCTGACTCGCTCGTCATCCGGCCCGGGGCCGTCACCCGCAGCTGGATTGCGGATTGCATCCGTGTTTCTTTCCTCCGAGTCAGCCCAGATTCTAGCCGGTCAAGTTGGGCCTAAGGGTAGGAGGAGACGGGCAGCCCAGCCGTTTCATTTCCCTTTCGATGAGAGTGTCAAAATGTTTTCTTTTCTATAAGCCTATCTGCATATCTCCAACAGTTAATTCATCCTCATAATTATATTCAAACTATATTCTATGAATATTATAGAATGTAGTATAGAATAGTGTATATGAGTAAACTTTAGATAATCTACTAGAGCGATCTAAAGCATATGAGCTTTTAGAGCATCTCCAACTGCTCATATTATTTTTCTCTCAATATCTATATATTGGGCTCCTCCTAAAAGTCTAAAAGCTCAAAAGTATATCCAACTTCAACAGCTCCTTACAAAAATACCCCAACACAGCCTATCTCGCTGGTGCCGCTAGGTACAACTGCTCGATTTTTTTTATGTTGCCTACTTGATGCCGACTGAGAATTTTGTTGACAAGACAATTTGTTATCTGAAGTTTTCTGACCTTTCTCCAAGTAAGTGACCTAGTGCTATATTAGTTTTTCTATTTTTTGATCAAATCTGTACAGGGCGGCATGATATATGTTTATTGGATTTTTTTTATTTCTTGGCTCGTCCTCAAATTGACAATGTGATTGTCTGATTTTGGGATATCGGAAAAATTGGTAGCATAGATCAGGAGTTTATCCCTAAGACCTAGTTTGACAACCTCATTTTTCTATAGGATTTTCAATTTTCCAAAGGATAATCAACTTATTTTATTTGAAAAAATGAAAAACCCTTGGAAAATTGGGGTTCTCAAACCAGCCCTAAACTATTGTTTTGAAGGTAACAATTAGAAGCCATTGAAGATGCTCTTGCCACTAGTAGAAAAGAGCTCAAAACCTGCGGCACCCATAAATTATCACTGACGGTTTCAGTTACCGCGCGCCAATAGAAAAATCAGGTGGGCCCGGCTTGGGAACCGCCAGTGGAGACCTATTTCCACTGGCGGTTCTCTTAACACAACCGCCAGTGGAAATAGGATATTTACACTGGCGGTTGGTGTAACAGAACCGCCAGTGAAAATCTAATTTCCGCTGGCGGTTCTGTCACTAGCGGTTGTGTTAAGATAACCGCCAGTGGAAATAGGTTTCCACTGGCGGTTTTTCAAGCCAACCGTCAGTGAACTATGTGTTATAAATACCACTCTTCCTCCCCGACAGGAGCTGTAGCTCGCAGCCAACTTCCATTGGAGGCGATTTTGGAGGTCCAGATTTCACAAAATACAAGGGGGAGGTTTTGGTCTTCATTTTTTGGAAGAAGGTGAATAAGAAAGGTTGGTTTATGTTTCTTTGTCAATTTTTGTTCATTCTTGCTCAATTTTAGCCACATTTTGGATCTAAGGTTTTATATGTGAGAGAGAAGAGTATAGCTAGGTTATTTTCTCTATTTCCTCAAATGAGGTTGCTTAAGATGGTTAGATTTTGTCTATTTCTTCTCATTTTTCATGTTTAGTTCTCAAATCAGTTTATCCATGACACATATTTAGTTGCTTAATGAATGGTGAATGTGTTGTATGGAGAGGAAGGATGATAGGTTTGGTAATTAAGATTGTTTTTATTAATTGTTATGAAAGGTTGGTTTAATTATGTTTCAATTACCAATTATTGTTCATTTTGTTCAAATTTAACTACATTTTAAAACTAGGCTTTCACCATGTGTTAGAGATAGGTTTGGGTATTAAGATTTTTTGTTTATTAGTTGCTAGGAAAGTTTGGCTTATGTTTCTTTTGCCAAATTTTGTTCATTTTTCCTCCATTTTAGCCACATTTTGGATCTAGGGTTTCACCATGTGTTAGAGATAAAGTAGTTAGGTTGCCTAATCCAACCGCCTATGACCTTTGTTGTATAAATACCCCTTCATCCTTCTCGACAAAAACTGTGTAGCTCGCGCGCAGCCCAACTTTCATTGGAAGGCCAGATTTCACAAAATACAAGGGGGAGGTTTTGATCTTTATTTTTTGGAAGAAGGTCGCTAAGAAAGGTTGTTCATGTTTCTTTTGCCAATTTTCTTTATCCATGATATATTTAGTTGTTAGGAAATATTGGTATATATTTCTCTTGCCGACTTGTGTTCTTGTGTGTTTTATGTTACTTTTTTTACAGGTGATGATGGAGAGGATATCCTGGATGTATAACTTATCAAGGCTAGATCCATCATACATATCTGAGGTCCATAGGTTTATTGTTGTCGCTACGAACCATGCTTGGAGAACAAAGACAAAGCACATATATTGTCCATGCATGGACTGCAAAAATGCTGTTGTATTTGATGACACAGAACAAATCATATCTCATCTGTTATGCCGAGGATTTGTGAAGAATTACATAATTTGGACAAAGCATATTCTGGAGTCATCTCTTCTCCTTGGGCAGGCTTATGCATACCTACATTAACAATCTCCCAAAGACTAGGATGTACACCGATTAAATGCGACTTCATCTTATCGGCCCACTCATCATAGTTCAACTCACTAAGAGTTGGTAACTTTCCAAGTGGGGCGGAAGAGAAGTTGGTAATAAAATTTCTAGAGTAATCGAATTGAACTTTACTAAACTCGTTACCTTTGCTTTTGGTAGATGATTCTTCGGTGTCGAGACTTACCTTGCTCAACACCTTCGACACCAAAAGATCCACTAGGTCGTCATTGTAATCAAAATTTCCTTTACCTTTGTCTTCTTTGGCCTTTCTTCTTGATTCTTCTTCTTCGGCCTTTTTCTTAGCATCTTCCTCTTTCATCTTGAGGAACATCCTCTTGGCGATCTTCATGGTGAGGTCGAGGACCTTGGGGTCCACTTCCCCACCGGAGGATGTGACGGGAATATCCTCGAGGATAGGATCCACATGGTCCCGTTGAGTAGACATGATCGTTTCCTCACGCGGTTAAGCGTAAAACGAGGTACGTAGCTCTGATACCAATTGAAAGTAGCCTAGAGGGGGGTGAATAGGTTACACCTAGATTTTTCACTAAAAACTTTGAGAAAGGTTAAATTAAAGTTGCACTGGTGCAAATCGGTTCAGTTGATTTTGTTCACAACTGAACAAGTTTGAACCTGCTCAACTTAGATAAACAAATATTACGAAGTAGTAAAAGATTTTGCTAATGACTTGCCCTACGCAAGATCTACTCGAATAGATAATATGAACCAACCAACAAATTTAAAGTGCTTAACAAGAACACACAAGAACACGCGATATAACCCGAGGTTCGGCAACCACCACAAAGGTGTCCTACTCCTCGTTGAGGAGCCCACAAAGGGCCGGGTCTTTTCCAACCCTAATCCTCCACAAGTCGACCACAAAGGTCAAGGCAATCTTTTCTCAAATATGCTCAGAGAGCGGGTGATACAAACTTCTTGGGGTCGTCCACAAATTTGGAGACTCCCAAGCAACCTCTAACCGTCAAGGAACACGAGGTTCCAAGAGTGACAAATCTGCACAAGGTTAAGTTTGCAACGAGCTCAAGAACAAAGAGAATAGGAGAATCGAGATGAAAATGACAGCGTGTTAGATCGGGTTCACCTCACACCAAGGATCCTTCAAGCAATTGAAGGAGATGTGATTGCAGGTGTGAAAGGTGAAATGAATGCACTTGTTGAGAGTTTGGTCAGCCAAAATTTCGTGGGAGGAGCTGAAGTAAATGAGAGAGAGAGTGTGTGAGGGGGTATATAAAGGATCCCCCAAAAGCTGGCAGCCGTTGGGAGAAAAAGAGTAAAAACCGGTTGAACCGGTTTTCAGACCGGTTGAACCGGTTTCTACCAGGGGGATCCCGGTTCACTGACCTACTGAAAGTCGCCTAGAGGGGGGGGGTGAATAGGGCGAAACTGAAATTCTCAAAAATAATCACAACTACAAGCCGGGTTAGCGTTAGAAATATAATCAAGTCCGCAAGAGAGGGCACAAAACAAATCGCAAGCGAATAGTGAAGTGAGACACGCGAATTTGTTTTACCGAGGTTCGGTTCTCTCAAACCTACTCCCCGTTGAGGAGGCCACAAAGGCCGGGTCTCTTTCAACCCTTCCCTCTCTCAAACGGTCCCTCGGACCGAGTGAGCTTCTCTTCTCAAATCAAAACCGGGAATAAAACTTCCCGCAAGGGCCACCACACAATTGGTGCCTCTTGCCTTGATTACAATTGAGTGTTGATCACAAGAGCAAGTGAGAAAGAAAAGAAGCAATCCAAGCGCAAGAGCTCAAAAGAACACGGCAAATCTCTCTCGCTAATCACTAAAGCCTTTTATGGAATTTGAGAGGATTTGATCTCTTTGGTGTGTCTAGAATTGAATGCCTAGCTCTTGTAAGTGGTTGAGAAGTGAAAAACTTGGATGCCATGAATGTGGGGGTGGTTGGGGTATTTATAGCCCCAACCACCAAACTTGACCGTTGGTGGAGGCTTGTCTGTTTGATGGCGCACCGGACAGTCCGGTGCCCACCGGACATGTCCGGTGCCCCAGCCACGTCACCAATGCCGTTGGATTCTGGCCGTTGGAGCTCCTGACTTGTGGGCCCGCCTGGATGTCCGGTGCACACCGGACATGTACTGTTCCATGTCCGGTGCGCCAGTATGGGCGCACCTGCCTTCTGCGCGCGCATTAAATGCACCGCAGGTAGCCGTTGGCGCCGAAATAGCCATTGCTCCGAGGATGCACCGGACAGTCCGGTGCACACCGGACATGTCCGGTGAATTATAGCGGAGCGGCTGCTGCGCGTTCCCGAGGCTAACGAGTTCCGGAGGCCGCGCTTCCTTGGAGCACCGGACACTGTCCGGTGTACACCGGACAGTCCGGTGAATTATAGCGCGCCGGCCTGAGAAATTCCCGAAGGTAGCGAGTTCGAGTTTGGAGTCCTCTGGTGCACCGGACACTGTCCGGTGTACACCGGACAGTCCGGTGCCCCCAGACCAGAGGTGCCTTCGGTTGCCTCTTTGCTCCTTTGTTGAATCCAAAACTTGATCTTTTTATTGGCTGAGAGTGAACCTTTTACACCTGTATAATCTATACACTTGAGCAAACTAGTTAGTCCAAAGATTTGTGTTGGGCAATTCAACCACCAAAATTATATAGGAACTAGGTGTAAGCCTAATTCCCTTTCAATCTCCCCCTTTTTGGTGATTGATGCCAACACAAACCAAAGCAAATATAGGAGTGCATAATTGAACTAGTTTGCATAATATAAGTGAAAAGGTTGCTTGGAATTAAGCCAATACAAATACTTACAAGATATGCATGGATTGTTTCTTAATTAATTTTTTTTAACATTTTGGACCACGCTTGCACCACATGTTTTGTTTTTGCAAAAATCTTTTGTAAATCTTTTCAAAGTTCTTTTGCAAATAGTCAAGGGTAAATGAATAAGAGTTTGCAAAGCATTTTCAAGTTTTGAAATTTTCTCCCCCTGTTTCAAATGCTTTTCCTTTGACTAAACAAACCTCCCCCTAAATGAGATCCTCCTCTTAGTGTTCAAGAGGGTTTTGATGATTCATATTGAAATACTACTTTCTCCCCCTTTTGAACTCAATAAGATACCAATTGAGAAATGCTCTTTGAAAACACTAAGTTTTTGAAATTGGTGGTGGTGCGGTCCTTTTGCTTTGGGCTAATACTTTCTCCCCCTTTGGCATGAATCGCCAAAAACGGAATCATTAGAGCCCACGAAGTGCTATCTTCCCCTTTGGTCATAAATAAATGAGTTAAGATTATACCAAAGACGAAGTCCTTTTGCTCTCTCCCCCAAAGATGGAGAGTCTCTTGGAGCAACGGCGAAGGATGAGTTATGGAGTGGAAGCCTTTGTCTTCGCCGAAGATTCCAATTCCCTTTCAATACACCTATGACTTGGTTTGAAATAGACTTGAAAGACTCATTAGTCATAGCATATGAAAGAGACATGATCAAAGGTATATAGAAGAGCAATGTGTGCAATTTAACAAAAGAAGTTCCTAGAATCAAGAATATTGAGCTCATGCCTAAGTTTGTTAAAAGATTGTTCATCAAGAGGCTTGGTAAAGATATCAGCTAATTGATCTTTAGTATTAATGTATGAAATCTCGATATCTCCCTTTTGTTGGTGATCCCTAAGAAAATGATACCGAATGGCTATGTGTTTAGTGCGACTATGCTCGACGGGATTATCCGCCATCTTGATTGCACTCTCATTATCACATAGCAAAGGGACTTTGGTTAATTTGTAACCGTAGTCCCGCAGGGTTTGCCTCATCCAAAGCAATTGCGCGCAACAATGGCCTGCGGCAATATACTCGGCTTCGGTGGTGGAAAGAGCGACCGAATTTTGCTTCTTTGAAGCCCAAGACACCAAGGATCTTCCCAAGAACTGGCAAGTCCCCGATGTGCT
This sequence comes from Zea mays, assembly GCF_902167145.1. NCBI lineage: Eukaryota > Viridiplantae > Streptophyta > Magnoliopsida > Poales > Poaceae > Zea > Zea mays. Next base: position 31,131,310 of record NC_050097.1, on the reverse strand, counting down.
CTTCCTATTGATTTTGCACCCCGCCCAATCGGCATCAGAAAAACCAATCAAATCAAATGTGGATCCCCTAGGATACCAAAGCCCAAACTTAGGAGTATAAGCCAAATATCTCAAGATTCGTTTTACGGCCGTAAGGTGAGCTTCCTTAGGGTCGGCTTGGAATCTTGCACACATGCATACAGAAAGCATAATATCCGGTCGAGATGCACATAAATAGAGTAAGGAACCTATCATCGACCGGTATACCTTTTGATCCACGGACTTACCTCCCGTGTCGAGGTCGAGATGCCCATTGGTTCCCATGGGTGTCTTGATGGGCTTGGCATCTTTCATCCCAAACTTGTTTAGAATGTCTTGAGTGTACTTCGTTTGGCTAATGAAGGTGCCCTCTTGGAGTTGTTTCACTTGGAATCCTAAGAAATACTTCAACTCCCCCATCATAGACATCTCGAATTTCTGTGTCATAATCCTACTAAACTCTTCACATGTAGACTCGTTAGTAGACCCAAATATAATATCATCAACATAAATTTGGCATACAAACAAGTCATTTTCAAGAGTGTTAGTAAAGAGTGTAGGATCGGCCTTTCCGACTTTGAAACCATTAGCAATAAGGAAATCTCTAAGGCATTCATACCATGCTCTTGGGGCTTGCTTGAGCCCATAAAGCGCCTTAGAGAGCTTATAGACATGGTTAGGGTACTCACTATCTTCAAAGCCGGGAGGTTGCTCAACATAGACCTCTTCCTTGATTGGTCCATTGAGGAAGGCACTTCTCACGTCCATTTGATAAAGCTTAAAGCCATGGTAAGTAGCATAGGCTAATAATATACGAATTGACTCAAGCCTAGCTACGGGTGCATAGGTTTCACCGAAATCCAAACCTTCGACTTGGGAGTATCCTTTGGCCACAAGTCGAGCTTTGTTCCTTGTCACCACACCATGCTCATCTTGCTTGTTACGGAAGACCCATTTGGTTCCTACAACATTTTGATTAGGACGTGGAACTAAATGCCATACCTCATTCCTAGTGAAGTTGTTGAGCTCCTCTTGCATCGCCACCACCCAATCCGAATCTTGAAGTGCTTCCTCTATCCTGTGTGGCTCAATAGAGGAAACAAAAGAGTAATGCTCACAAAAATGTGCAACCCGAGATCGAGTGGTTACCCCCTTATGAATGTCGCCGAGAATGGTGTCGACGGGGTGATCTCGTTGGATTGCTTGGTGGACTCTTGGGTGTGGCGGCCTTTGTTCCTCTTCCTCCTTGTCTTCCTCATTTGCATCTGCCCCTTGATCATTGCCATCATCTTGAGGTGGCTCATTTGCTTGATCTTCTACTTCATCAACTTGAGCTTCATCCTCATTTTGAGTTGGTGGAGATGCTTGCGTGGAGGAGGATGGTTGATCTTGTGCATTTGGAGGCTCTTCGGATTCCTTAGGAAACACATCCCCAATGGACATGTTCCTTAGCGCGATGCATGGAGCCTCTTCAATACCTATCTCATCAAGATCAACTTGCTCTACTTGAGAGCCGTTAGTCTCATCAAACACAACGTCACATGAGACTTCAACTAGTCCAGTGGACTTGTTAAAGACCCTATATGCCCTTGTGTTTGAGTCATAACCAAGTAAAAAGCCTTCTACAGTTTTAGGAGCAAATTTGGATTTTCTACCTCTTTTAACAAGAATAAAGCATTTGCTACCAAAAACTCTAAAATATGAAATATTGGGCTTTTTACCGGTTAGGAGTTCATATGATGTCTTCTTGAGGATTCGGTGTAGATACAACCGGTTGATGGCGTAGCAAGCGGTGTTGACCGCCTCGGCCCAAAACCGATCCGAAGTCTTGTACTCATCAAGCATGGTTCTTGCCATGTCCAATAGAGTTCGATTCTTCCTCTCCACTACTCCATTTTGTTGTGGGGTGTATGGAGAAGAGAACTCATGCTTGATGCCCTCCTCCTCAGGGAAGCCTTCAATTTGAGAGTTCTTGAACTCCGTCCCGTTGTCGCTTCTAATTTTCTTGATCCTTAAGCCGAACTCATTTTGAGCCCGTCTCAAGAATCCCTTTAAGGTCTCTTGGGTATGAGATTTTTCCTGCAAAAAGAACACCCAAGTGAAGCGAGAATAATCATCCACAATAACTAGACAGTACTTACTCCCACCGATGCTTATGTAAGCGATCGGGCCGAATAGGTCCATATGTAGGAGCTCCAGTGGCCTGTCACTAGTCATGATGTTCTTGTGCGGATGATGAGTGCCAACTTGCTTCCCGGCTTGGCATGCGCTACAAATCCTGTCTTTCTCAAAATGAACATTGGTTAGTCCTAAAATGTGTTCCCCCTTTAGAAGCTTATGAAGATTCTTCATTCCAACATGGGCTAGTCGGCGGTGCCAGAGCCAACCCAAGTTAGTCTTAGCAACCAAGCAAGTGTCGAGTTCAGCTCTATCAAAATCTACCAAGTATAGCTGACCCTCTAACACTCCCTTAAATGCTATTGAATCATCATTTCTTCTAAAGACAGTAACACCTACATCAGTAAATAGACAGTTGTAGCCTATTTGACATAATTGGGATACGGAAAGCAAATTGTAATCTAAAGAATCTACAAGAAAAACATTGGAAATAGTATGGTCAGGTGATATAGCAATTTTACCCAATCCTTTGACCAAACCTTGATTTCCATCCCCGAATGTGATAGCTCGTTGGGGATCTTGGTTTTTCTCATATGAGGAGAACATCCTTTTCTCCCCTGTCATGTGGTTAGTGCACCCGCTGTCGAGTATCCAACTTGAGCCCCCGGATGCATAAACCTACAAAATAATTTTAGCTCTTGACTTTAGGTACCCAAACGGTTTTGGGTCCTTTGGCATTAGAAACGAGAACTTTGGGTACCCAAACACAAGTCTTGGAGCCCTTGTGTTTGCCCCCAACAAACTTGGCAACTACCTTGCCGGATTTGTTAGTAAGCACATATGATGCATCAAAAGTTTTGAATGAAATGTCATGCTCATTTGATGCATTAGGAGTTTTCTTTCTAGGCAATTTGGCACGGGTTGGTTGCCTAGAGCTAGATGTCTCACCCTTATACATGAAAGCATGGTTAGGGCCAGAGTGAGACTTCCTAGAATGAGTTCTCCTAATTTTGCTCTCAGGATAGCCGGCAGGGTACAAAATGTAACCCTCGTTATCCTGAGGCATGGGAGCCTTGCTCTTAACAAAGTTAGATAAATTCTTTGGAGGGGCATTAAGTTTGACATTGTCTCCCCTTTGGAAGCCAATGCCATCCTTGATGCCCGGGCGTCTCCCATTATAGAGCATACTTCTAGCAAATTTAAACTTTTCATTTTCCAAGTTATGCTCGGCAATTTTAGCATCTAGTTTTGCTATATGATCATTTTGTTGTTTAATTAAAGACATGTGATCATAAATAGCATTAACATCAATATCTCTACATCTAGTACAAATAGAAACATGCTCAACATTAGATGTAGAGGGTTTGTAAGATTTTAGTTCAACAACCTTAGCATGCAACAAATCATTTTTAGTTCTAAGGTCGGAAACAGTAGCTTTGCAAACATCAAAATCTTTAGCCTTAGCAATCAAATTATCATTTTCTACTCTAAGGCTAGCAAGAGAATCATTCAATTCCTTAATCTTAGTAAGCAAATCATCATTATCATTTCTAAGATCGGGAATTGAATCAATGCAAACATGAGAATCAACCTTAGCAATTAATCTAGCATTTTCATTTCTAAGGTTGTTAATGGTCTCATGGCAAGTGCTTAGCTCACTAGACAATTTTTCACATTTTTCTACCTCTAGAGCATAAGCATTTTTAACCTTAACATGCTTTTTATTTTCCTTGATTAGGAAGTCCTCTTGGGAATCCAAGAGGTCATCCTTTTCATGGATGGCACTAATTAACTCATTTAGTTTTTCCTTTTGTTCCATGTTAAGGTTGGCAAAAAGAATGCGCAAGTTATCTTCCTCATTGCTAGTATCATCCTCATCACTAGAGGTTTCATATTTAGTGGAGGATCTTGATTTTACCTTCTTCCTTTTGTCGTCCTTTGCCATGAGGCACTTGTGGCCGACGTTGGGGAAGAGGAGTCCCTTGGTGACGGCGATGTTGGCGGCGTCCTCGTCGGAGGAGGAGTCGGTGGAGCTCTCGTCTGAGTCCCACTCGCGGCACACGTGGGCATCGCCGCCCCTCTTCTTGTGGTACCTCTTCTTTTCTTTCCTCTTTCCCTTGTTGTTGTTATCTCTGTCACTGTCACTTGATAATGGACATTTAGCAATAAAGTGACCGGGCTTACCACACTTGTAGCAAACCTTCTTGGAACGGGATTTGTAATCCTTCCCCTTCCGTTGCTTGAGGATTTGGCGAAAGCTTTTGATGATTAAAGCCGTCTCCTCATTGTCGAGCTTGGAGGCATCAATTGGTTGTCTACTCGGTGTAGACTCCTCCTTCTTCTCCTCCGTCGCCTTGAATGCCACCGGTTGTGCTTCGGACGTGGAGGGTTCATCAAGCTCGTTGATCTTCTTGGAGCCCTTGATCATACATTCAAAGCTCACAAAATTCCCGATAACTTCCTCGGGGGTCATTTGAGTATATCTAGGATTACCACGAATTAATTGAACTTGAGTGGGGTTAAGGAAAATGAGTGATCTAAGAATAACCTTAACCACCTCGTGGTCATCCCACTTCTTGCTCCCGAGGTTGCGCACTTGGTTCACCAAAGTCTTGAGCCGGTTGTACATGCCTTGTGGCTCTTCCCCTTGGCGAAGTCGAAAGCGACCGAGCTCCCCCTCGATTGTTTCGCGCTTGGTGATCTTTGTTAGTTCATCACCCTCGTGCGCGGTCTTGAGGAGGTCCCAAATTTCCTTTGCATTTTTCAACCCTTGCACCTTGTTGTATTCCTCTCTATTTAGAGAGGCCAAGAGTATGGTTGTGGCTTGGGAGTTGAAGTGCTCGATTTGGGCCACTTCGTCCTCATCATAATCCTCATCCCCTACGGATGGTACCTGTGCTCCAAACTCAACAACATTCCATATACTTTTGTGGAGTGAGGTTAGATGAAATTTCATTAAATCACTCCACCTAGCATAATCTTCATCGTCAAAGGTTGGTGGTTTGCCTAATGGAACGGAAAGTAATGGAGTATGTCTAGATGTACGAGGATAGTGTAAGGGGATCTTACTAAACTTCTTACGCTCTTGGCGTTTAGAAGTTACGGAGGGCGCATCGGAACCGGAGGTCGATGTTGATGAAGTGTCGGTCTCGTAGTAGACCACTTTCCCCATCCTCTTGTGCTTGTCCCCACTCCGATGTGGCTTGTGAGAGGAAGATCTCTCCTTCTTCTCTTTGTGGTGAGAAGAAGATTTCTTCTCCTTCCCTTTGTTGGAGGAGCTCTTCTTCTTCTCCTTCCTCTCGGTGCGGGACTCTTCCGATGAAGTGCTCCCATGGCTTGTAGTGGGCTTTTCGCCGGTCTCCATCTCCTTCTTGGCGTGATCTCCCGACATCACTTCGAGCGGTTAGGCTCTAATGAAGAACCGGGCTCCGATACCAATTGAAAGTCGCCTAGAGGGGGGTGAATAGGGCGAAACTGAAATTCTCAAAAATAATCACAACTACAAGCCGGGTTAGCGTTAGAAATATAATCAAGTCCGCAAGAGAGGGCACAAAACAAATCGCAAGCGAATAGTGAAGTGAGACACGCGAATTTGTTTTACCGAGGTTCGGTTCTCTCAAACCTACTCCCCGTTGAGGAGGCCACAAAGGCCGGGTCTCTTTCAACCCTTCCCTCTCTCAAACGGTCCCTCGGACCGAGTGAGCTTCTCTTCTCAAATCAAAACCGGGAATAAAACTTCCCGCAAGGGCCACCACACAATTGGTGCCTCTTGCCTTAATTACAATTGAGTGTTGATCACAAGAGCAAGTGAGAAAGAAAAGAAGCAATCCAAGCGCAAGAGCTCAAAAGAACACGGCAAATCTCTCTCGCTAATCACTAAAGCCTTTTGTGGAATTTGAGAGGATTTGATCTCTTTGGTGTGTCTAGAATTGAATGCCTAGCTCTTGTAAGTGGTTGAGAAGTGAAAAACTTGGATGCCATGAATGTGGGGGTGGTTGGGGTATTTATAGCCCCAACCACCAAACTTGACCGTTGGTGGAGGCTTGTCTGTTTGATGGCGCACCGGACAGTCCGGTGCACACCGGACATGTCCGGTGCCCCAGCCACGTCACCAATGCCGTTGGATTCTGGCCGTTGGAGCTCCTGACTTGTGGGCCCGCCTGGATGTCCGGTGCACACCGGACATGTACTGTTCCATGTCCGGTGCGCCAGTATGGGCGCACCTGCCTTCTGCGCGCGCTGCGCGCGCATTAAATGCACCGCAGGTAGCCGTTGGCGCCGAAATAGCCGTTGCTCCGAGGATGCACCGGACAGTCCGGTGCACACCGGACATGTCCGGTGAATTATAGCGGAGCGGCTGCTGCGCGTTCCCGAGGCTAACGAGTTCCGGAGGCTGCGCTTCCTTGGAGCACCGGACACTGTCCGGTGTACACCGGACAGTCCGGTGAATTATAGCGCGCCGGCCTGAGAAATTCCCGAAGGTAGCGAGTTCGAGTTTGGAGTCCTCCGGTGCACCGGACACTGTCCGGTGCCCCCAGACCAGAGGTGCCTTCGGTTGCCTCTTTGCTCCTTTGTTGAATCCAAAACTTGATCTTTTTATTGGCTGAGAGTGAACCTTTTACACCTGTATAATTGATACACTTGAGCAAACTAGTTAGTCCAAAGATTTGTGTTGGGCAATTCAACCACCAAAATTATATAGGAACTAGGTGTAAGCCTAATTCCCTTTCACCTACTCAGTCGGAGACTCGACCGGTTTCAAAACCGGTTGAGTAAGGGAAAAATCCGGTTGAACCGGTTTTCCCAAAAAAATCTGCAGCGACTTTTTCTGACAGCTCTGACTGTCAGACAGGTCAGAGCAGGGGTGGCAGAGGAACAGTCCCAAAACCGGTTGAACCGGTTTCAGGACCGGTTGAACCGGTTTCCAGGGCTGAAACCAAATTTTGAGTGTTTTGAGGAGGACAAAAGTGGAGTTTTTGTGGGAAGTAAAATTGGTCTTTCTCAAGGGCATTCATGATCTGGAAAAATATTCTCAAGGATGTTTTCAAAGGGTTTTGAACTTAGCTCATTGCATAACTTACTTAACCATTGCGGATCCCTCTTAATTGTACGACGATTCCTATAACTCAAGAACTGTAAAATGAGTACCGCCGTTGTTTCAAAGCACTTGGAGCACGCCATTTGATGTGGAATTTTAAATCTGCAGTGCTTTTTATTTTTATGTTTCGTAAGATCTGTGCTTCTCCTGTCTGTAGAATTACTGCGTACATGCTAGGAGCAAACTTGTTAGAATCTCTGTTTGTTTTGTCATTTAATCACCAAAACCCTCAATTAGGGTTGATTGCACTTACAATCTCCCCCTTTTTGGTGATTGATGCCAAAACAAACTAGAGTAGAGATAAACATTAAAAATTACGAGTACTTGCGAGATAAAAGCATTTGTGTATGTGTTGCTCCCCCTAAATATGTGCATGAGTTTTATGATATTAACATTGACTTGATATGTCAATTTGCAACATTTTTAGAGAGAGTGAACAATCAACACCATACACAAACCAATGAGGGATGAAACATAATTGTAGACTGTGCAACATTTTTAGAGAGAGTGAACAATCAACACCATACACAAACCAATGAGGGATGAAACATAATTGTAGACTGTGATGATAGAAAGAGTAAAATTACACATACAAACTCATTATTGCATAGCATATGATATGAAAAGTTACTACTGCTATTACAATAATGATATCATATCGCATCACATCATAAAAAGTTTATGGCTGCAGAGCCATGCATGCATCACAAATTATTACAAACCAATGTTCGTTACATAAATAGGAGGAACCGCCATGATGATAAGAAACCGTCATGATGATAAGAAACCTTCTCCCCCTTTTTGGCAACAAGAACCAAAAGAGGAGAGAGCCATCAACACAAGATCACCAGTTTGGAGGAGGCTGATGAGGAGCAAAGAAGTGGTGCGCCAGGTGAGATGCGAAGTGTTCTTCCCCAGACTGATCCGGGGGAGGAGCACTTCCAGAAGGATCCTGGGGCGGAGGGTGAGAGGATGATTGACCTGGATCCCCATAGTAGGGAGGCGGGGCAAACTGCTCGCGGTCATCGAAGTAGGTTTCTTCTTCTTCTTCGTCTTCTGCTGACATGAAGGGCACCCCATAGGTCTGCTGGTGCCACTCATTTATCTCCGGGGGAGGAGGATGGAGATGCACGTCAGGCGAGCGAGGGGCAAAGGGCATACCCATGGAAGAAGCTTGACGACGAAGATTGTCGTCCGTCTCCCGCTGACGCCTGGCCAGCTCATGAACATCCGCAGAAATGTTCCGGCACATGGAGAAAAATGCCGCAATCCCGTGGGCCAAGCGGGCACCCATCCCTCGGCCACGACCTCGACCACGGCCACGACCACATGGCGTGGGAGATCCGCGGCCAGGGGAGGGATGCGAGGCACCGGCAGGAGCAGCAGCAGGACCAGCAGACGGACCAGCAGAGGTATGAGCACGGGAGCTGGAAGGGGCTTTCCTTAAGCGCCCTGCTGGATTGTTGGGGTCAATCCAGAAAGGGGTATATGATTGATGTCTTGTACTTTTATCATATCGAAACTGGGTCACAACTTCAATCATCTTCATGATAAAAGGAGCATGAAGACATCCCTTCAATGGAAAGCAGGCAGCATGAATGATTTCCTGCCAGATCATATCAAAGACGTTGATACTCTCTGAGCTGTTGGGCTTCATGAAAGAGAGCAAAACCTTGCTCTCGCCAAGAATATTCATCTGATTACCCCCTTTTTGGAATGAGGGTCATCCGGTTGAGGGAGTTGATGTATCCGTAATACTTGTGTACGTTGGTGGACTCCCAAAATTTCGTAGACTCAGAGAGATGAAGGTCTCTGGCTTCATCTCTAGTAGGTTGGCGGAAATCATGAATCTTTATCTTATCCCCAGAAATATCATTGTCAGTGAATCCAAGAATGTGAGCAAACCGACGGTACCTCACCTTGTACCAGCTTCCCTCAATGTAGAAGTTAAGATAAGGATAGTTGTATGGACTATCCTCATCCGCCAGCTTAACCCACAGAGTTGAGTAAAACTGGGCAATCACTTCATCATTCCAATCATATTGGAATGTCATTATCTCCTTCATTTTCTTTCTTTCACAGGCCCTCAATGCCTGTGTCATCTCTGGGTCCCCAATTGCCTCACATCCTTCCCAGTTGATATAGCATTGATGTAGGATGGGTTGATGTTTCTTGGGGAGGATCACAGTGTTGTAAAAATCCACATGATGAAACGTCCAAAAACGGTTCCCATCAATCCTGGCATCACGAAGGCGTAATGCAGGATTCTGGAAACGGATGTCCTGCAGAAGAGCAGAACCTCCACTGGCAGTGAAATCAGTCACTGGCTCATTGCCAGCGCGACGGGCCTCCGCCCGGTGGAGGACCAAACCTCGAATAACAGGGGCATGGGCAGGGGGAAGATCAACCTCATCATCTTTCCCACCCTCATCATCACTTGTTGCTTCCCATGCATGAGGGTTTGTCATGGGTCGGGATCGACCGGATGGATTATGGGCCATCCGACCATGACCACCATGAGACCCGGAAGCCTCACCACCCTGCATGACGTTGCCACTTCCTCGCCCACGCTTAGATCTGGCGCGTGGGGGAGTATCTCCATGGATCTCTTCGTCGTCAGAGGAGTCGGATTCAACCATAGAAGGATTCCTTCTACGCACCATCCTTAAAAAGAGAAGATAGAACCTATGATGAGCAAGGATCTTAACAACCACGCTTGAGTAGAGACGTGTATGATATTGAGCATGCACTTCAACCGTTCATGCGAGCGGTTCAACTACAACGAACAATAGCAAACCGCTAAACTCAAACAATGTTCGTGACAAATGAGGATAATCTAAGTGTTGCAAGCACTTAAACTAAAATGTACCCAACAAATGATACACTAGATAATCAAGAATGAGTGGGATTGAGTAAAAAAGAGATGAACTAGACCAATACCTCGATCCGGAGTTTGAATCAAGAAATCCCAACAAGATCGAGGGAGATGATGGAGAACGCCGAGATGAACGGATTTCCAACAAAATTTCCAAAGATTGGATGGCACAAGTGGGTTTTGGAGTGGTGAAAGTGTGGAGGAAAGAGTAGGCGACGTCGGCTGGAATAAGAAACTGAGAAGAAGATAAGAGAGGAAGGGGAGAGAAATAGGGGAGGGGCCGGCCGGTCAACAGACAGAAAACCGGTTCAACCGGTTTCTGGTCAGACTGCGCAGCAAAAGCGCACAGAAAAAGGTATTGACTGCGCGGATTCAGTGGCAGACTGGCAGCGCAGACTGCGAGACTGACGGTGCAGACTGTGGCGCTGACTGACGGCACAGACGCGGAGGAGGGCAAAACCGGTTCAACCGGTTTCCACCAGAGGAAAACCGGTTGAGTGACCTACTCAGCCGATTTACTCAACCAGTTTTCAGATATTGCCCGAAAAGGCTATAATAGCACTTAGCAAAAATGACATGAGTGATTTTAATGAAACAAATAGTGTTTCTCATGACATATTGCGCAAACAATCAATTTATATCCATCAAATTTGATCAAAAAATTTTAGTTTTTTAAGACACGTTTCGAGAATCCAGGATATTTAGTTCACTCTTAAGAAAGCAAAACCTAGTCTCATCAAGTGGTTTTGTGAAGATATCGGCTAGTTGATTTTCGGTGCTCACATGAAACAATTCGATATCTCCTTTGGCTTCATGGTCTCTCAAGAAATGATGTCTAATGTCAATATGTTTGGTTTTAGAGTGTTGCACTGGATTGTTTGCAAGTTTTATGGCACTCTCATTGTCACACAATAGTGGAATCTTGTTAAACTCACAACCAAAATCTCTCAGGGTTTGCTTCATCCATAACAACTGTGCACAGCATGCCCCAGCTCCTATCTACTCAGCTTCTGCAGTGGAAAGTGCAACACAATTTTGTTTCTTGGAACTCCATGACACTAAGGACCGCCCAAGGAATTGGCAAGTCCCAGTAGTGCTTTTTCGATCTACTTTGCAACCGGCATAATCTGAGTCAGAGTAGCCAAGCAAATCGAAAAGGGAGCCTTTAGGGTACCATAAGCCTAGATTTTGGGTGTGCACTAAGTATCTTAGGATTCTCTTAACGGCAACAAGATGGCAATCTTTAGGATTAGCTTGAAAGCGAGCACACATGCAAACACTCAACATTATATCAAGTCTAGATACACACAAATAAAGTAGTGACCCTATCATTGATCTATATAACTTTTGATCTACAGGTTTACCTTCTTCATTTAGGTCGAGGTGTCCATTTGATGACATTGGAGTCTTGGCGTGCTTTGCCTTTTCCATACCAAACTTCTTGAGCATATCTTGCGTATATTTAGTTTGGCATAGAAAAGTACCTTCCTTGAGTTGTTTGACTTGAAATCCCAGGAAGTATTTAAGCTCACCCATCATAGACATCTCAAACCTGTTCGTCATTACTTTGCTAAACTCTTCACAAAATTTTTCATTAGTACTACCAAATATAATGTCATCGACATATATTTGGCACACAAATAATTCATTGTCAACTTTGCGAGTAAATAATGTAGAGTCAGCTTTTCCTATTGTAAACCCATTCTTAATTAAAATTTTTTTAAGGCAATCATACCAAGCTCTAGGGGCTTGTTTAAGCCCGTAGAGTGCCTTGTGAAGTAGATAGACATGATTTAGCTTCCTTGGGTCTTCAAAGCCCGGCGGTTGCTCCACATAGACCCTCTCTTGTAGTGGACCATTTAGAAACGCGCTATTGACGTCCATTTGATATAACTTGAAATCATGGTTAGTAGCATAGGCAATTAATATTCTTATTGACTCTAACCTTACTACCGGCGCATATGTTTCACCAAAATCAAGTCCTTCCACTTGAGTGTAGCCTTGAGCAACCAACCGTGCTTTATTTCTTATAACCACGCCATGCTCATCTTGTTTGTTCCTAAAGACCCATTTTGTCCCAATCACATTTTGCTTGGGTCTTGGAACCAAGGACCAGACTTCATTCCGGGTGAAGTTGTTCAATTCCTCTTGCATGGCAATTATCCAATCCGGATCACCCAACGCTTCTTCAACCTTAAGTGGCTCAAGAGAGGAAACAAACGAGTAAAATTCACAAAAAATTGCTAGACGAGATCGAGTTGTTACCCCTCTCCTGATGCTACCCAGGATGTTGTCCACCGGATGATCTCTTTGAATAGTGTGATGAACTCGAGGATGAGGCACTGATGGTTGTCTTTGAATTTGTTCCTCCTCATCATCTACTTGATCAATAGCCACTTCACCATCAATACTTTCATGTTCATCTTCTACCACCGTTGGCATCCTTTGGGATTGATGATTTTCTTCAAGATTTGGATGACTTGAGGTTGATGGGTTTGCTTGGGTGGAGGATTTGTCACCCACCACCTTTGCACCCACATCAAAAACCTCATTGGTCATCCATAAAGTTCCTTCATCATCATCCTTATCTTGAGGTCTTACCTCACCTATTGCAAGTCTCTTTATAGCCTCACAAGGTGGTTCTTCATTTCCTGCAGTGCCATTAGAAACGTGCCCTTGCGAGCCATTAGACTCATCAAATGTCACGTCTATCGCTATTTCAACAAGACCGGTGGTATTGTTGAAAACGCGATATCCATGCGCATTTGATGCGTAACCAAGCAAGAAACCCTCGTCCACTCTAGGAGCAAACTTTGAGCTCTTGACTTTCTTGTTAAGAATAAAACATTTACAACCAAATACTCTAAAATAATCAACTTTAGGTTTGTTACCAGTGAGAAGTTCATAAGCTGTCTTCTTGTAGATCTTATGAAGATAGAGACGGTTGATTGCATGACAGGCGGTGTTGACCGCTTCTGTCCAAAAGTTGTCAGGTGTCTTGTATTCATCTAACATAGTTATAGCTGCTTCAATTAGAGTTCGGTTCTTTCTTTCCACAACACCATTTTGTTGTGGAGTATAAGGAACCGAGAACTCATGTTTGATTCCTTCTTCACCTAAGAATTCTTCAACACCTGTGTTCTTGAATTCCGTCCCATTATCACTCCTCACTTTCTTGATTTTGAGCTCAAACTCATTTTGAGCCCTTCTCATGAATTTCTTCAAAGTTTCTTGAGTTTCACCTTTATCACTTAAAAAGAAAACCCAGGTGAAACGAGAATAATCATCAACAATGACTAAACCATACTTACTACCACCAATGCTGATGTAAGCCACAGGTCCGAAGAGGTCCATGTGAAGAAGCTCCAGTGGCCTTTTTGTTGTAACCACATTCTTTGATTGATGTGGGACTCCATGTTGCTTTCCTGCTTGGCATGCGCCACAAACCCTATCTTTCTCAAACACAACATTTGTTAGTCCAATAATGTGACCATCCTTTTGAAGTTTGGCAAAGTTCCTCATGCCAACATGAGCTAGCCAGCGATGCCAAAGCCAACCTCTGTCAGATTTTGCCACTAAACAAGTCTCAGGCGTCACTCTACTTGTTGTGAAATCAACAAGATAGAGTTTGCCCTTCAAGCGACCTGTAAAGGCAACAGAGGAATCCTCCCTTCTAAGGATCTTCACATCCACATCAGAAAATAAGCAATTATAACCCATTCCACAAAGTTGTGAAACAGACATCAAATTGTAGCTTAAAGAATCTACCAATAAAACATTTGAAAGTGATTGTTGGTCAGAGATAGGAATTTTACCAATACCAATCACCTTACTCTTGCCACTATCTCCAAACACAATTTCTTGTGCTTCTTGAGTTAGTTGCAAGGAATGAAACATGTCTTCCTCCCCGGTCATGTGATTTGTGCATCCACTGTCAAGCACCCAACTTGACCCACCAGAGGAGTAGACCTGCAAAACAAATTTAGGCTATGCTTTTAGGTACCCAAATTGAGTTGGGTCCTGCAGTGTTAGTTATAGCCTTGGGTACCCACACACTTCTTTTCATGACTTTTCTTTTAGTGTAGGCACCCACATATTTAACAACCAATTTCCCTAAATCCCAAGTCAACATGTAATCACAAAGATAAGAGTGAGAAATGGGAGCATTAAATTTTTCTCCACTTGTTGATGTCGCTTCCTTCATCTTACTCTTTGTGGAACTCAAGTTTACCTTTACTTGAGTTGACTTGTCATTTGAGGAGTGAATCCTCCCCAAGGCATCATATAGGGTGGTTCCCTCTATGAACTTGGGGGATCTCCACCCCTTATGCACTGTGCTAGGGTTTTTCTTGGATGAGTTGAACCCAAGCCCCCTTCTTCCATTGTTGGACTTTAGGGACTTGTACTTGGGTTCAATTTTCTTTAACCCATCATTGCTAGAGCATCTTTTCAATATTTCTTTGACCTTCACCTGTGGGCTCTTTTTCCTTGCATGGTTAGTTAGACAACAAGAAGCATGATATTTGGCACAATGTTTGCAAAAGGTATTATTTGAGGAGCTAGACTTAGATTCAATCAATAAAGATGAAGCATTGATGTTCTTACAATTTTCAAGTTGCACTTGAAGTTCTTGATTTTGGACATTCAAGCTTAATATGCTTGATTCAAGTACATCCTTTTCATTTGCAAGACTAGCTATAGAGGTTTTCATATTGATTACTTCCTTTTCTTTATCCTCTATAGTTATCTTGACTAAAGATACTTCCTTAGTCAAGGCATCTAGCATTTCATCTTTATTGAGTAGCAATCCTTGAAGCTCTAGGTTTCTTTCCTTTTCAAGGATAAGCAAGTCTTCTTGAGCATCAAGAGTTGCTTTTCTTTTATCTAGCTTCTCCATCAATTTTATGATAACATTATATCCATTCAAGCCAAATTCCTTAATCATTTTATTTTTCATAGCAATTTGTTCATCATCATCATCATTTTGAAAATCATTACTAAATAAAGTTACCTTATCTCCTTTTGCCATGAGGCAAGTTGGAGTGTAGGAGTCGTCTTGTAGGTTGGTGAAGAGTTGCGAGCTTGAAGTGGATTGGATGGCAACATTTGCCACCACTTCTTCTTCTTCGGAGCTAGAACTCTCTTCATCGGAGTTCCATTCTTCACCAATATGGGCTTGACCATATTTCTTCTTCTTGAAATGTCCCTTGGTCTTGCCTCCCTTTTTGAACTTGTCCTTCTTGTATTCCTTCTTGGCTTCTTGTTCCTTTTTGTTAGGACAATCCGCTATGAAATGACCGGTTTGGCCACATTCATAGCATGCCCTCTTCTTTCCTTTCCTTTGAAACTTGTCATTTTTCCTTACAAATTTCTTGAATGTTTTGATGAACATAGTTGTGTCTTCATCACTTGAGCTATCTTCATCACTTGACGTCTCGACCACTTTCTTTGCGTTGTGGTCTTTGTTCTTCTTGGGGGTGTCTTGTTCATTTGTGATCAAGGCATGAGAGTCTTTTGTCTTGATGGGGGCTTCTTCGGACTCGTGTTGTTGAATCTTTGCAAATAATTGATGAGGCGTCATATCCTCATAGTCATCACGATCCCTTATCATCCTTGCTAGACTCTTATCCTTTTCTTTGTATGCTCTCATGAATAGTCTTGTGACCTTGGAGTCACTCCAATCTTCACTTCCAAGTACTCTTATCTTGTTTACTAACACCATCAATCGATCAAAGAGTGATTGAAGCGACTCACCCTTGATCCAATCATATCTAGCAAGCTCACTCTCCAAAGCTTCAACTCTATGTCTCTTAGCTTTGGGATCTCCTTCATGTGACATTTTAAGAATGTTCCAAATGTCACGGGCATCTTCTCTTTCTTGAACTTTCTGGTATTCTTCCGGACAAAGACTCCCTTTAATTATGCTCACTGCTTGAGCATTGCGATGAATCTCTTGCATCATTTCTGGAGTCATCTCTTCTCCTTGGGCAGGCTTATGCATACCTACATTAACAATCTCCCAAAGACTAGGATGTACACCGATTAAATGCGACTTCATCTTATCGGCCCACTCATCATAGTTCAACTCACTAAGAGTTGGTAACTTTCCAAGTGGGGCGGAAGAGAAATTGGGAATAAAATTTCTAGAGTAATCGAATTGAACTTTACTAAACTCGTTACCTTTGCTTTTGGTAGATGATTCTTCGGTGTTGAGACTTACCTTGCTCAACACCTTCGACACCAAAAGATCCACTAGGTCGTCATTGTAATCAAATTTTCCTTTACCTTTGTCTTCTTCGGCCTTTCTTCTTGATTCTTCTTCTTCGGGCTTTTTCTTAGCATCTTCCTCTTTCATCTTGAGGAACATCCTCTCGGCGATCTTCATGGCGAGGTCGAGGACCTTGGGGTCCACTTCCTCACCGGAGGATGTGACGGGAATATCCTCGAGGATAGGATCCACATGGTCCCGTTGAGTAGACATGATCGTTTCCTCACGCGGTTAAGCGTAAAACGAGGTACGTAGCTCTGATACCAATTGAAAGTAGCCTATAGGGGGGTGAATAGGCTACACCTGAAATTTTTCACTAAAAACTTCGAGAAAGGTTAAATTAAAGTTGCACTGGTGCAAACCGGTTCAGTTGATTTTGTTCACAACTGAACAAGTTTGAACCTGCTCAACTTAGATAAACAAATATTACGAAGTAGTGAAAGATTTTGCTAATGACTTGCCCTACGCAAGATCTACTCGAATAGATAATATGAACCAACCAACAAATTTAAAGTGCTTAACAAGAACACACAAGAACACGCGATATAACCCGAGGTTCGGCAACCACCACAAAGGTGTCCTACTCCTCGTTGAGGAGCCCACAAAGGGCCGGGTCTTTTCCAACCCTAATCCTCCACAAGCCGACCACAAAGGTCAAGGCAATCTTTTCTCAAATATGCTCAGAGAGCGGGTGATACAAACTTCTTGGGGTCGTCCACAAATTTGGAGACTCCCAAGCAACTTCTAACCGTCAAGGAACACGAGGTTCTAAGAGTGACAAATCCGCACAAGGTTAAGTTTGCAACAAGCTCAAGAACAAAGAGAATAGGAGAATCGAGATGAAAATGACAGCGTGTTAGATCGAGTTCACCTCACACCAAGGATCCTTCAAGCAATTGAAGGAGATGTGATTGCGGGTGTGAAAGGTGAAATGAATGCACTTGTTGACAGTTTGGTCAGCCAAGATTTCGTGGGAGGAGCTGAAGTAAATGAGAGAGAGAGAGTGTGAGGGGGTATATAAAGGACCCCCAAAAGCTGGCAGCCGTTGGGAGAACAAGAGTAAAAACCGGTTGAACCGGTTTCTACCAGGGGGATCCCGGTTCACTAACCTACTCAGCCGGAGACTCGACCGGTTTCAAAACCGGTTGAGTAAGGGAAAAATCCGGTTGAACCGGTTTTCCCAAAAAATCTGCAGCGACTTTTTCTGATAGCTCTGACTGTCAGACAGGTCAGAGCAGGGGTGGCAGAGGAACAGTCCCAAAACCGGTTGAACCGGTTTCAGGACCGGTTGAACCGGTTTCCAGGGCTGAAACCAAATTTTGAGTGTTTTGAGGAGGACAAAAGTGGAGTTTTTGTGGGAAGTAAAATTGGTCTTTCTCAAGGGCATTCATGATCTGGAAAAATATTCTCAAGGATGTTTTCAAAGGGTTTTGAACTTAGCTCATTGCATAACTTACTTAACCATTGCAGATCCCTCTTAATTGTACGACGATTCCTATAACTCAAGAACTGTAAAATGAGTACCGTCGTTGTTTCAAAGCACTTAGAGCACGCCATTTGATGTGGAATTTTAAATCTGTGGTGCTTTTTATTTTTATGCTTCGTAAGATCTGTGCTTCTCCTGTCTGTAGAATTACTGCGTACATGCTAGGAGCAAACTTGTTAGAATCTCTGTTTGTTTTGTCATTTAATCACCAAAACCCTCAATTAGGGTTGATTGCACTTACACTGTGATATTGTCTCCACTGCGAATTCCTGAAGAGATGCAAACTCATCACGGTCAATTACCTTTTGTGAAATTCTGTTGAAAAAGTAGCACAACCGTGTGATTGCCATCTTTAAAAACAAAGGATTTATAGCCCTGATGGCAATAGGTAGGAATGTAGTCAGCATGACATGACAATCATGTGAGTTGTAGTAGGTGACTATCAGGTCTTTCATTGACACAATACTCCGTATGCTAGAGCAGAATCCGGATGGGACTTTCAAATTCTTAAGCCAAACACACA
Organism: Zea mays; assembly: GCF_902167145.1. NCBI lineage: Eukaryota > Viridiplantae > Streptophyta > Magnoliopsida > Poales > Poaceae > Zea > Zea mays. The sequence continues at coordinate 31,112,924 of NC_050097.1, read as the reverse complement.
TCGCATGTTTCTCATCTACATTGAGATTGTAGCTTGCTGCTGGGAGATGGTACTTCCCATTTTCTTGAAGAACAGGATGTAGTTCCTTTTTTATGCCTAAATTTACCAAGTCCATGCGTGAATTGAGCCCTTCTTTTGTTTTGTCCTTTATGTCTAGCAAGGTGCCAATTATGCTTTCAAACACGTTCTTCTGAACGTGCATACCATCGATCGCATGCCGCATATCTAACTCTTTCCAGTAAGGCAAGTACTCGAAGAAAATAGACTTTTTCTTGAATATAGCCCCCGGAGCTGGTCTGGCATCCTTCCTTGTTTTTCCGTCTTTTGTCTTCTTCCCGAAAACAAACTTGATATTCTTGACTATTTCAAAAACTCTATGACCTCTATTGTTACCCGATGGAGCTGTAGAATGTAGTTCACCATTATTGTCAAAGTACTTATCCATCTTTCGCATGCGGTACCTGTGTCCTTCCAATAAAAAACGTCTGTGCCTCATGTACACTATCTTCTTAGATGCAGTAAGGGACACGTAAGCAGTTCCATCAATGCATACTGTGCAGCCAACCTTTCCCTTAAACTGACCTGATAATGTGAAGAGTGCAGGGTAATCGTTGATCGTAACAAAAATAATTGCTCTCAGCGTGAATGAATCTTTACGATACTCATCCAACATTTGAACACCCGTTACCCACAATATTTTCATATCCTCCATTAAGGGCTCTAAAAATACATCCATATCAACTCCAGGTTGTGTAGGTCCAGAAATAAGGATGGTTAGCAAAATGTACTTCCGTTTCTGCATCAACCATGGAGGAAGGTTGTATATGGTGAGGATCACTGGCCATGTGCTATGCTTGTTGTTCCTTTCAGCAAATGGATTCATTCCATCAGTACTCAGTGCGAACCTAACATTTATTGGTTCATCGGCAAAGTCTCGGTGGTTCTCATTGAAATCTTGCCACTGCTTCCCATCGGCTGGATGTCGAAGCTTCCCATCGTTTTTGTGCTCATCAGAAGCATGCCAGCTCATAAGTTTGGCATTCTCAGGGTTAGCGAACAAACACCTCAATCGATCGATGACGGGGAGGTACCACATCACCAAAGCAGGAATCTTTTTGAGCGCATAATAGTCTACTTCTTCTTTTTCTTTGCTCGTGGATTTTGAAGTCTTCTTTTTGGCTTTCTTTCGCTTCTTCCCTTTAGACACAGATGCAACACACTCTTCCTCTCGATAGTCTTTATTCGTCTTGTACCTACTTGCACCACACTTTGGGCAGCTCTCCAAGTCTTTATAATCATCACCTCGATAAAGGATACAGTGATTTCTACATGCGTGGATCTTCTCCACGCCCATAGTGAGTGGTCTGATTAGTTTCTTTGCATAGTACGTGTTAACAGGCACTTTGTTCTCCTTTGGAAGCATGTCTGCGGCAATACTCAAGAACGCATCGAAGCCAACATCAAACAGACCATATCTAGCTTTTAACATCAACAGCTTTAACACAGATCGGAGCGTCGTGAACTCTTTGGTACAGCCCTTAGACTCATCGTACAAAGGCTCTTCTGCTGCCTTCTTCAGGGACTCTATACCTTTCATGAAGAACATCGATGGATCTGTATGACGACGCAACATTGCCTCTAACAACTCTGCATCTTCCTCATCCATAACATTTGGCAGAACATGAGTTCTTTCACGTTCATTTCCTCCAACGTAACCATGATCAGTAACATTTGGCACTACATGTTCGCTCTGTGGAAGAGGTTGTTGTGTCTCGTGAACGAACTGAAAGCTGTCGTTGATGTTCGCAGGGTTTCCAGCTGTATAAGGCGAAGAGCTACCCTCTCCATGCTTTGTCCAAATAATGTAATCCTTCACAAATCCTCGGCATACCAGATGAGATATGATTTGTTCTGTGTCATCAAATACAACAACATTTTTGCAGTCCATGCATGGATAATATATGTGCTTTGTCTTTGTTCTCCAAGCATGGTTCGTAGCGACAACAATAAACCTATGGACCTCAGATATGTATGATGGATCTAGCCTTGATAAGTTATACATCCAGGATATCCTCTCCATCATCACCTGTAAAAAAAGTAACATAAAACACACAAGAACACAAATTGGCAAGAGAAACATATACCAATATTTCCTAACAACTAAATATATCATGGATAAAGAAAATTGGCAAAAGAAACATGGACAACCTTTCTTAGCGACCTTCTTCCAAAAAATAAAGATCAAAACCTCCCCCTTGTATTTTGTGAAATCTGGCCTTCCAATGAAAGTTGGGCTGCGCGCGAGCTACACAGTTTTTGTCGGGAAGGATGAAGGGGTATTTATACAACAAAGGTCATAGGCGGTTGGATTAGGCAACCTAACTACTTTATCTCTAACACATGGTGAAACCCTAGATCCAAAATGTGGCTAAAATGGAGGGAAAATGAACAAAATTTGGCAAAAGAAACATAAGCCAAACTTTCCTAGCAACTAATAAACAAAAAATCTTAATACCCAAACCTATCTCTAACACATGGTGAAAGCCTAGTTTTAAAATGTAGTTAAATTTGAACAAAATGAACAATAATTGGTAATTGAAACATAATTAAACCAACCTTTCATAACAATTAATAAAAACAATCTTAATTACCAAACCTATCATCCTTCCTCTCCATACAACACATTCACCATTCATTAAGCAACTAAATATGTGTCATGGATAAACTGATTTGAGAACTAAACATGAAAAAGGAGAAGGAATAGACAAAATCTAACCATCTTAAGCAACCTCATTTGAGGAAATAGAGAAAATAACCTAGCTATACTCTTCTCTCTCACATATAAAACCCTAAATCCAAAATGTGGCTAAAATTGAGCAATAATGAACAAAAATTGACAAAGAAACATAAACCAACCTTTCTTATTCACCTTCTTCCAAAAAATGAAGACCAAAACCTCCCCCTTGTATTTTGTGAAATCTGAACCTCCAAAATCGCCTCCAATGGAAGTTGGCTGCGAGCTACAGCTCCTGTCGGGGAGGAAGAGTGGTATTTATAACACATAGTTCACTGATGGTTGGCTTGAAAAACCGCCAGTGGAAACCTATTTCCACTGGCGGTTATCTTAACACAACCGCCAGTGACAGAACCGCCAGCGGAAATTAGATTTTCACTGGCGGTTCTGTTACACCAACCGCCAGTGTAAATATCCTATTTCCACTGGCGGTTGTGTTAAGAGAACCGCCAGTGAAAATAGGTCTCCACTGGTGGTTCCCAAGCCGGGCCCACCTGATTTTTCTATTGGCGCGCGGTAACTGAAACCGTCAGTGATAATTTATGGGTGCCGCAGGTTTTGAGCTCTTTTCTACTAGTGGCAAGAGCATCTTCAATGGCTTCTAATTGTTACCTTCAAAACAATAGTTTAGGGCTGGTTTGAGAACCCCAATTTTCCAAGGGTTTTTCATTTTCCAAATAAAATAAGTTGATTATCCTTTGGAAAATTGAAAATCCTATAGAAAAATGAGGTTGTCAAACTAGGTCTTAGGGATAAACTCCTGATCTATGCTACCAATTTTTCCGATATCCCAAAATCAGACACTCACATTGTCAATTTGAGGACGAGCCAAGAAATAAAAAAAATCCAATAAACATATATCATGCCGCCCTGTACAGATTTGATCAAAAAATAGAAAAACTAATATAGCACTAGGTCACTTACTTGGAGAAAGGTCAGAAAACTTCAGATAACAAATTGTCTTGTCAACAAAATTCTCAGTCGGCATCAAGTAGGCAACATAAAAAAAATCGAGCAGTTGTACCTAGCGGCACCAGCGAGATAGGCTGTGTTGGGGTATTTTTGTAAGGAGCTGTTGAAGTTGGATATACTTTTGAGCTTTTAGACTTTTAGGAGGAGCCCAATATATAGATATTGGGAGAAAAATAATATGAGCAGTTAGAGATGCTCTAAAAGCTCATATGCTTTAGATCGCTCTAGTAGATTATCTAAAGTTTACTCATATACACTATTCTATACTACATTCTATAATATTCATAGAATATAGTTTGAATATAATTATGAGGATGAATTAACTGTTGGAGATATGCAGATAGGCTTATAGAAAAGAAAACATTTTGACACTCTCATCGAAAGGGAAATGAAACGGCTGGGCTGCCCGTCTCCTCCTACCCTTAGGCCCAACTTGACCGGCTAGAATCTGGGCTGACTCGGAGGAAAGAAACACGGATGCAATCCGCAATCCAGCTGCGGGTGACGGGCCCCGGGCCGGATGACGAGCGAGTCAGGGAAGGAACCCACCCCGCCGTCTTTCTGATTCTGCTGCCCCCATCCCCCCATATCCCTTCGACCCTTCCGCCGAGCTCGGCCTCGGGCGGCGTCCCGGTCTCACCGCGACCGGGCGGTGAGAGGTAGAACGGCCACCAGACATCAACCGTGAAGGGGTGGCGTCAAGGCAGCGCTGAAGCGGCGGCGACGTCGAGGCTCGAGCTCCCGTGCCGCGCTCCGAGCTAACCTAGATGAACATACTCGTAAGCAGAGGCGCCTCGATCCTCCTACCAGTTGCTCCAGCGCCTTGTTCGCCATGCATAGTTTCCTTGTGCTGAATGAAACCGCCCTTATTCTTCCCCCTCTCTGCGCGAAATATCTCACAGGAAAGGATACGTGGAGGTGGCGACAGGGCGGCTGCCACGGAGCGCCCCCCGCGGCCGGAGTGCTGGGTGGAGATTTCGGAGTCCGTCTCACGGCTCTGCAGCTTCGACGCCGCCGGCAGCGGTAGCCGCAGCATCTCTGTAAGCTTTCTCTTTTACCTGGAGCTATTAATTTCCTGAATCCCACACCGCATACTGTTCTATTATATCGCAGACTTTTATCCTTCCTGTGGGGGAACAGAAATCTGCCCGTGGGATGACTTAACACCATGTTAGCTGAGCATGCTTTACATTCTTTCAGCAAGTACCAGAGTAGGTGTTCCCCACTAGCACTTCCATTAAACAAGAGGAAGAGCAGAGGGGGAAATGGGACCAGAGCGTTTTAACTAGGCACTAGCATTCTCCTGATTGCCACGGTTGTTTTCTGCTAAAAGGTTTTGTGGTTGGTCGGCGTTTTGCCTTTGAAGTTTTGCAGATTGCAATCAGTGCTGTGATAGACCATCTTCTCAACATTCCAAACATTTTTGTTGGGTAACCAAATGATTTGCCTGCTTGAACATGTTCAACTTGTTGATGAACCCATGTACTTTGTCACCCCTATTATAAGTTATATATAACTTCAGAATGGTTATGCCAGCTGCAGTTTTAACATTGCACTACAGATCATGGAGATAGCTTAAAAACTAATCACAGTATCTGAGGCTGAGCTGCTAGGCTGTTTATTTTGATGATAGTAATGATTTGCCTCAATGGCACACATATTTACAGGCCTTCATTTCTCTCGCTGTACCAGTACCTCAGAAATGTACAACTTGATGCCTGAAATACAACCTCTAAATGTTTGCTTGGACAAATTAAAATCATATAACCTAAGTGTGCAAGCATGATTCTGTAGCGAAATCAGTGAAGCCTTACTTCATTAATATCAAAAGGTTTTATTCAATTTGCTATTAGTCAATAACTCTTATTTTCCTGCAGGTAAAAGTTATTCAGGATTCTAGACCTATACATGACAAACTTGTTGATTCTTTCTTGAACAAATTTTTCCCATCAGGTTATCCATACAGGTATGGAGTTCCTAGGCTTGTTGCTATTCTAGATAATTCTGCCGGGATACATCCTATTATGCTAAGTCTCTGGGTCTCTTCTATTAATCATGCAGTGTGAATGAAGGTTACTTAACTTATACCAAATTCCGTGTGCTACAGCATTTCTCGAGTGCTATGCTACATGTGCTATCAACACAGGTCAGTAAATCCTTTTCATATGTTGTGTGTGTGTTGATTCCATGAATTCCAGTTGGTCTTTCAGAACAGGCTTTCAAGCATTTGAGCTCTTTGACTTCTGCTCACTTCAATTATGCTCGTCAACTGACTGCTCAAGTGGGCTGCGGCTCAGTCCTTGCTGTTTGCTGCAGGTTTGCGACCTACCCCGGCGCAAGCAACTGCTGTAAGTTGGGTAAGCATATGATGACAGAGATGCTAAAGTCCAAGCAGGTACTGCTATGAAACATATTGGCTGATTTTCTCTATGTATTTCAGATTCTAAAAGATGGAATGCAGCACGCAGGAAAGCTCATTTGTAGCAGCATGGGTGCAAGAATGGATTCTGAACCAAAGAGTTGGAGGATACTTGGTGAGAAATGGTGATATGAATCCCGTGACCTTATATTGACACATTTACAGTTTCCCCTTTTTTGTTGCTGTTTCTCTAGATTATGCTATTCATGCCTATTTCTGTAGGTCTGACAGTCTATGTTCTTTATGGTTTTGTCACTGCCTTGGAAGTCATTTCACCATTTTCCATATTATTTATGTTTCTACTGCTCTATTTTGACAGCTGATGTTCTCTACGATCTTGGTACTGCATTGGAAGTTGTTTCGCCGCTGTGTCCACAACTTTTCCTTGAAGTAGCAGGCTTGGGAAATTTTGCGAAGGTGGCCTTTCTAACTGAATTTCTTCTATTTGACATTTTTGCATGCAAAGTTGTGTTTTAGTATTTATGAACGAGTAAGAAATGTTTCCCTTAACATAGACTCAAATAACCATACAGAATGGTTAACATTGCAATGACAATATATTTTCCTGGTTTTTCTGTCTGAAAATTGAGCTGCAATGTTAAATGTTAGTATGTTACATTACTTCTTATTGCAGGGAATGGCCGTTGTTGCAGCAAGAGCAACGAGGCTTCCAATTTACTCTTCTTTCGCCAAAGAAGGCAATCTTAGTGATTTATTTGCTAAAGGGGAAGCCATATCAACACTTTTCAATGTCATGGGAATTGGAGCTGGAATTGGATTGGCATCTACTGTTTGTTCAACAACTCAAGGCAAGGTACATATTTGCAGGATGACATATCATCGTCTATCCTATCATTGTAGCTGTTCCATTACACCATCATCAGGCAAATATACACAGTGAAAAATTGCACTTGACATGCATTGCAAATGCAACCATACGACACCACATGCCAGCGTAGATCTACATGAACTTCTGCTTATATTAATATTATCTAGGAGAGCGAAAGGGCTTTATCTGAGTTGGTTAGTGGTATGAGTAGCACTCTTTAGGTCCTGATTTCGAATCCTTGTGTGAGCGAATTCCAGGCTGAGATTTTAAAAAAAATCACTCGCTAGTTCCTCTAGTTGTGTGCACACGAGATAGACTAACCTTTGGGGGGGGGGGATCCTCGTGTAGGGGCTGTCGGGGCTGAAAGCACGAGTGAGATCTAGCCTATAGGGGGGACCCTCATGTTACATGGGGGGGGGCAACTTTCGTGACCTTTCTTGGTCGGGCTCCGAATGAGCTTTTCTTCCCATAATACCGTGGGGGCGGTCTTTCCCCTACCGGCTGAGTTGTATATTATCTAGGAGAACTATGCCTACCATTGTCGAGTGCTTTATGGATTTCCAAGTTCCAAAATCAACTATACTCAAAACAAGTTATGAAGTCCTCTGAAATAGTGCGTCATTTATGTTATTACGGTCTATGCATCAAATGAATTTCGTGGCATGATGAACTATATTCTACTTACCTGCCGTTAGCATGATTGCATGAATGCAAGCTGGGATGATGGATATCAGTTAAATGTTTTTGTTGGACTGTTTTGCGCATGAGGAAAGTAGTCTTTTTAGGGCAAGAAGAAATCGTTCATTTAGTTGTTTTTAGTTCTTACCATATTGTAAATACGCTATCCACTCTATATAACAGACCTCTATTGATGTTTTTGTGGTACCCAATGTAAATATTCAGCTAAACCAGACACAACACATTTTTTGGTGTTTACCTAGCAACCGCCTAATTTACTTGTTGGGAAGTTACTGTATAACTATAAACAACTGCAGAGAGAGTGAATGTTTTTTTACCACACTGCATTCAATTCTTGCATATCATCTGAACCTGCTATAATGCTGAAGAACCCTATAATGATGCAAGTTTGTCTGCTATCGGAATTAAGAACCTGATACAAGCTTCTAATGACATTGCCATCTTCATCAGTTAATTGCAGGCCCGTTACTTTCCGCAGTGCATATATATGGGGTCATCCAAGAGATGAGAGCAACTCCTGTAAACACACTCAACCCACAAAGAACAGCAATGATCGTGGCTGATTTTATCAAGGTTCGGTATCTCTGATCTATTAACGCAACCTATTTATCCAGTCCAGCTACGGCAGTAACACTTGTCTGCAGTACAGAGTGGAAAGGTTTCTAGCCCCGCCGAGCTAAGGTACAAGGAAGACCTCCTGTTTCCCAACCGAGTTATAGAAGAAGCCGGCAGTGTGAAAATCGGTCAGCCACTTCGCAAAGTGTTCAGTCCCCGGCTTGTTGAGCAGCTGAGGGCGACTTTCCCAGGCGAGAAATTTCTGCTCAGCCAGAAAAGCAACAGGACGTACATGGTTCTGGAGCGAAGCGCGAGCGGAGAGGACGCGCTGAGGGGGTGGCTGGTCGCCGCGTTCGCTTCGGAGATGGAGAGGTCAGGCGCCGGCTCACGCGATGACGCGGTTCTGAGCGAGGCCTACGAGAAGATGGAGCGGGTCTTCCCCACCTTCGTGTCAGAAGTTAGGAGTAGGGGGTGGTACACCGATCAGTTTTTGGACGGGAACTGTAGTCGAGTCTCGTTTGCCAAGTTTCGGTAGTCGCAGAGACTGTATATGGTCTATGTTTTTTGGAGGGGAGATGCGGAACCATGAACTCATGCATGCAGGGCAGTGTAGTCGAACTCTTAGGCTATCCGCACTCATACTACTTTAAATTTGTACTCTAAAAGGAATATTCTATCCTCGTCAGCAAGATTATCTACTCTATACCACAATCCTCTGCAGTCATGTTTACTCTATATCTTAACTCTATCCATATATTATACCATTTCTTTTAACTCTATTCTATTCCCACCCACCAATCTCCTGCTGATCGTACGATGGAAAGGACGGAAAGAGATTTTAGAGTACCAGACGCATGCACCCTGTAAATGAAGTTCTGCGTTCGCTCTCCCCGCGTAGAGTAGCAGATACAGTTGACCGCTGCAGCCGTTTTCGGTACGCTAAACCAGCAGCGTTCGCCGTGCAGTCGCCAAGTTCTGCGTTCGCTCTCCCCGCGTAGAGTAGCAGATACAGTTGACCGCTGCAGCCGTTTTCGGTACGCTAAACCAGCAGCGTTCGCCGTGCAGTCGCCAAGTGCGGCTAGCCTTATAGCTACCGAGATGAACCGACCAAGTGTCGAACAGTTTTGGTTCTTATTAGAACTTTTTTTTCGAGTGTTGCCCCCCCTCCCTCGTGCCAACTGTGTTGACTGTCGCTTGTGACCATGGAGATTCCATGTTCGCCAGCTACTCTTATCTATCGTCCGTCCGGTTGTTGGAAATATTAGATAAAACCTTATTTAAAGATATAAATACTGCTAATGTTTTTTTATAAAATCTAATGAAATTTAATAAAATTGGTAGACGCGAACAACACCACGGAAAGTTAGCAGTCAACGGGTGATAGAGTTAGCAGTTAACGAGTGGTGATTGAACAAGGCGAAGTATTTGGATCCGCAGCTAGTCGACAGCTGATCAAAGCGACGTGAGCAGGAGGAGCAACCATCCGCGGAGCGATTGCAACTTGTCGACCGGTTCCAGCTTCTTTTCGACACCGTATGCCACGAAAAATGAAAGTGACGCAAGGTGCAGGGCGAGGTTGGGAGAATCACGCCGTCGACCCGTCTTGCAGAGTTCAGCGAGGCGACGCCGCGACGGTGCCGGTGCGGGCTTCCTTCTCTCTCTCCCCCCAGTCAAGCTTGCCGCCGCGCGCTCTGGCCTTTGGCCACACACAGGACCGGTTCGCATCGCATATTCGCATGGTTGGGTAATTGGGTTGGGGATTCCTCGCTCGCTGCACCAAGCCAAAGCCAAAAAAAAAAACGTTTCCATTGCACCTACTGGTCGTCAACGTTGCATTGCAATGCATCGCATCGACAGCAGCTGCCTGGTAACATGTACCGCCGGAGAGGACAGTCAAAAAAAAAAAAGAAGCAACGGACCAAAATTTATTTAAGGCCTGCGGAAATTACCGTGGCTCTTACGGCGTGCCAGCGCCACACGGCTCCGTCCGATCCGTGGGTAGATTGCCGTGACGAAACAAGGAGCCGGCTTCGTCTACGGCAGACGAGTGACGCGGTAGCGCGCGCGACTCCATGTCTGCACTTTAATTTACCGGCCATGTCTGCATCACCCACCGGTCAATCGGTGCAGTCATTCCATGCACGTGACCAATCGGTGCAGTCCTGACCTTCCGGCCGAAGCGTCACCTAGGACCGTATTGAATTCGGATACAGCTGTAGGAGTACTTGCAAGGCTGTACGTAGCTAGATCCCCGTTCGCTAGTCGTGCCGGTGTGTCCATTACTGGTAAGTGTCGTATAAATAGGTATGGTAATGGATCGTGACTTCACAAAATAGTAGAAATTAAATAATTTTTAGTTTAAAAATAAATGATATATGTTAAAATGTTTTATATCAACTATGTATTATTCTTGTGAGAAACATGCCTGATATAGTCTATGAGCATAGAGAGAAGGTTGACTTGGGTTTCAAGTGTAAGTATTGTAGAGAAACGAAGAGCTGAGGGGTGGTACCATTTGAAGAAGCATCTCGCACATAGAAGTGCAAATATATTCCAGATGCATGCACATATAACTACAAGCAGACCATTGTATTATTTTTTGCTTCACCCATCAGATAGGAAAGGAAATATGGTCAAAATCACCGATCAAATCGAAGAGGAAGAAGATGATGAAGACAGTGATGATAGCACAACTGACCCTAGTACAAGTCATGGCGGAGAAGATGGTAGCCATGGTGATGGGGGGAGGTGATGCTAGATTATATGGTGCAAGAGAGTGGGGCAGGATGGAGTGGTGCAGGAGATTGCAGGTCCACTAGAGGAAGTCGGTTCACCCATGCCACACAAGATACGTACCATGATGCACCTCGTTCACAGCGGGAGACAATAAGCGGTCGACGTCGTTCGATTTCATTTTCTGTCCAAGATAGAATCCGTAGCTCAAGTAGCTCCAGTTCTTCTAACTATCTGCTTGGACAAGACCCAATCTATAACCCTTATGCATGACAATGACAACTCGACAAGGGACTATACCAGGCGAAATACCAGCATCGATCATGTATGGGTATGGACACCCTGCACCGCCATATTCAAATTTGTCACATATGTATCCACCAGGACCATAATATGGGTATGGACAAGTCCCCCTGCACCGGTATGCTATTTTTGCTTCGTCGATAAGTACTTATTTTTTATTCTTGTTTTCTTGCAAATGTATCACATATCTTTTGCATAGAACTATCACTATCACTGTGACAGATTAGAAATATATCACGATCCTTCTAACATGCCTGAGTAATATCACTATGACTCGAGTTGAATATGCGAGTGTTGTGAAACATGTCGACATATGTGTCGTGTCCTCGTGGGAGAACTCTAAAAAAACTTGTATTTAAGTATTGTAAAGCCCGATGGTTGTTTGTTGTATGAGAATTGGAGTTTTTGGTTGCATATGTATGTTGTATGTTATTTTGGTGAATATATATGGTGTGGATCAATTAATATTTACTGTGCAATGTGAATTGAACAAATTACAAATAAATCTCGCTAAAATTTTCCATTTTTACCGGTTCATTTTCGTGAAAAACCAACGGGACAGGTGATTTACCACCGGTTTTTCATTGGTAAATCGATACAAATTTAAGTTTGATTTGAATTACCGAAACCGGAGGAGGCAGTTTTTCTCCTCTAGTTAACCCTGGTTGCAAGCAGTCACTGTACACCTGTAGAAGATTCACTACTGCACGTACTTGGAAAACCGATTCAAAGTATCAGGATCGTACATTCCAAGGATCCATTGTTGAAGGATCGGTGGCTGCTGCCCGGCACGCGTATCTGGTCCTACCGTCCTGACTAATACCTAACTAATTAATCAACTAACAACTGAAATCACTATTTCATAATCAGCAAACTAAAATTACGAAAAGTACGTACTACTTCTGATTATTACTAGCTAACTACTCGCCGAATTAACAGACAGACTGACCAACTTCTTAACCTATAATCGTTAGTAAGTAAATAACTAGCTAATAACTAATCAAACAAGCTATTATATTCAACTAATTAACTAACAGGAGTTACTCTAAATAACTAACTAGTACTAATAAGGGTGGAGTGGAGTCTGGCCTATGTCCACTAGACCACTAAAGAATTAAGACCCCGACTGGTGGAACACCCTTCTTTTTTTAAAATAAAATTAAAAAGGAGGAGAAGAAAAAAAAAACTACGGCAGCCAATTTGATGCATGCCTGAACTTTATTAAGTCAAGATAATTAAATGAAATGTGCAAAGTTCAGAACTTACCTGGAGGGGAAGAAAATCAATATAAGAAAAAGAGAGGCCACCACGCCACAGCCAATAAGAACGACCGCGCGCGCTTTATTACAAAAGGAAAGAAAACTACTATAGGTATGGCAGTCCACGCTCCGGAGCAAAAGGTATTCACGTACCGCAACGTCCCCGTCCCGCTATCATCTTTTGACATCTTGTGACCATCTCTCGTGTTTGATTTGTATAGAATATGTTGATCCATCGCTAGATCTATATGTCACTCCTCAAAAACTACCGGCGGATAATTACTCCTTCCGTTCTATTTTATTTATCGTAATTTAGTTAAAAAAGATTAACTATCAACGACAAATATTTGAGAAGTGAGATATAATATACTATAAGAAGATTGAACGGAATCATATGTAACACCAAATCACACATGGAATAAACTCGTAATAGACCGTTATTCCATTTGCAATGTTTGGTTTCCGAAATCGAATTAATATTCATGTAATGCATGCATGTCGACTGGTGATTGGCAGTCGCTGTCGTCACGGCGTCGCGCGTATGGAACGTACGCGCTTACTACTCCTTTTCTTGTCCAGCGGATGGGCTCTCGATCGAGAGGCGTTTTTCCCTCGTGCTGTAGTATCCTTTCTAAACTATAGAAGTGGTTCTAGTCTTTTTAGGTATAGGTCATATACTCATATTTCGTATAGAAAAGACAAAACAATTTATAGTTTAGAATGAATAGAGTACTCTGCCGAAAAAAAGGACCCATTATTGTTTAGAGAAAACGCCTGTGCGTGGAAAATAAGGGTATTGGTCCGTGTGTCCAAAGATAAGTATGTACTTATTTCTTAGAGTGTGTCTAATAGAGTAAATATAAAAAAATTTAAGATATGTATCTTTATGAAGACACTGTGTGTTAGCTTTATGCTTGAGACTAGCTAGCTGATTAATCAATTTAATTTATTAAATACTTTGATTAGCGTAATGAATATAGTAAGACATAGATATAATATTATATTGTGTTTTAGCTATATCTTTATGTTTGAAGTACTGTGCAACAGTGTCGTTAAAGGTGCAGATTCTATCCTATTTGTTGGCGGACGTACGTGGACACATGAACCGAGCTGCCGAAGCAGGTGTTTACTTCTTTTATCTATCCGTTTCGAAAATGCCGGAAAGGTACGTACGTACGGCGGATCCAGCGCCACGGCTCCCCCGGCCCTTTTAATTCACATCTGGACTGTGGACCGGCCGGCCGGCGACGAGAAGCGAGAGAGATGACGAGCGCATGGCGATCAGGCCACGTCGTAGCAACTCGCAAAGCAAGCTCGGGGGTCGCATCGCAACACGGATGAGCAGCGGCGTCCGGCGGAAAGGCGACTGCACCGTGCACACACGTACGGCGGCACCAAGAACAAGAAATGCTCCAACTTTTAGGCAACAAGGTGGCGAGGTTATAGCTAGTGGATTAAGTGCGTGGTACTACTCCACGTAGTAAGAGCATATATTTCAAGATTGCTGAAATACAACTTTAACCTTATAATAATTTAAAAAAGGCAGAAAATAGGTGTCTCCACAAACGAGGGTCTCTATTCCATCGTCGTCCTGCACGCGTTGAAACTTTGCGCCGGGCAGCCGCGCGCTCACAGCGAGCGCGTGTGGATTGACGTCGACGTGCGCGCCGACTCCGTACCATATGCTGCCGAAACGTTTGATCTGGTGGCTCGATGTCGAGACGATGCAATTAACAAATTTTGTGGAAAGCGAAATCATATCCGATCCGGCCGGTGAAGTGCCGGTTGACAATGAGCTCATTTGTGAACTCGGAGATTGAGATACGAGAGAGGCCGGCCGGAGAGAGCGCGGTCGACGAAATACTTGCCAGCATTGCGATGCCGACGTCTGGATTAAAAAAAAAAAGAGCTGCGTGCCCGCGCGCCCCCGCCCGGCGTTCTTCTGCGTGACCGATTTCTTCCTCGTGCATGCACTTGCAGACTTGTGACTTTTTCCCGCGTGTCGTCGTCGTCGTCGTCGCGCGCACGAGCGATTATGCGTTCTACTTTTATCGGCTTGTTCGCTGCGGCTGCAATCCGGCTGCGGCTGCGGCTTCTACAGTATTTTTCTCTTTATGGATTGCAGCTGCAGCAGTCCAAACAGCTGCAACAGTGTCGGCTTGCAGCCTGCCGAACACGCCCATATATGTAGAGCAAGCTTGTACTCGTTCCATTGTCTACTCGCCTCTGCGTTGGAATAAAATATTACGTCCATTCACCGAGGGAGCTAGGAATATAAAAGCTTATTATACATTATATTGTATATATTTTTAGATTTGGTGAGGTTGTAGTGAGGCTCTATGGGATCCAAAGCGGTAGGAGGGGCTCGAGCCCCGTTCACCCCACCGCTGGATCCGTCCCTGCGTCTATTATCAAATATTCGTCGCTCGCTAATTTATTTTTAAAATAAAACACGATAAATAAATAAAATAATGGAGGAAGTAGGTTGCAACTCCTCCGTGTGATAGTAGCTAGTAGCTAGCAATGTGGGAGTGACGAAACAAGTGTGTCCTGCTCCTGCCTGCCTGCGCCTGTGAAACCAAACATGCATATGTCGACGAAGCAACGCCAGCCCTGATGGACGCACGAAGAACGAACACCGATGAGACCCTAGCTACGACTTGGCTCGATGAGATGAGACCAAAGTACTAATACATACATACACAGTAGCTAAGCTAGCTAGCTAGGAAGGCAAGGCGTCGATGACTCCGAAGTCCAAACCAGCGTCGTCCTTGCTGCTGGTGCTGGCCAACTATAGCGGCTTCCGGCCAGTGGGCCCCGCCCGGCCCGTGAATAATCGTTGACCGTTTGACCCCCGGGGCTAGCTAGGTAGCTAGCTAACTGCCAACTCTTTGGTTCTGGTCAATCTACAAAAACCGCACACAAGCATGCTGTGCAACGACCAGTCTACTAGCTAGGATTTTCCTCTCTCTGTTTTTTTTTTGGTTGCTGTTGTTTTGCATGCGTCGGTCTCAAATCAACGGCGTTTTCCGTTCTCTCTCTCTTTTTTTTTCCAAATGGACGACGTGCACATATATAAAATATATGTAGTTCTGCTATTTCTTGGCTTCAAATTAAACCAACTCCGCCTACAGTCTCTCTTCATCGAATTATTTTAGATCCAACCGATTTCATAAGAAAGAAACAACATCAGTATTCATTATTACGCTAGATCAGTAGAACCAAATATACGTATTAGCGGTAGACAAATATTCGAGAAGCGGAGGTATTAGTTAGTTAGACGAGAACTGCTAGTTTGACTTAAACTGAGGGTTTCAGGACTTGTTGATTTATTATTCTGTGACCGAACAAGAGTAACATTTGGGCTGCGAGCCACTGCGCATGTTAAGAGTAGTGATGCATGCGCATGCATGCGAAAGGATGTGAACAAATTATATATAGTTAAAATAATGATGGGATGGGAATGGGATCATCCGCCGCAAGCATGGCCGCATAGAACGATTGGTTTCCTTCCGGTAGCAAGATTCCACATGAAAGTTTCCTTCCGGCGACCTATATAAAAAGCCGCTTTTATTTGCGAGGAGAAATAAAAAGTCTCTCCGTTCCCATCCCATACGGACCTCATATCTCGATCGTTAAAATATATAGGGCTTGTTTGGTTCAGTTTTTTTCTGACCAGCTTTTCTGAAAATATGGCTATGGGGAGAATCTGGCTGTGGAGAGAATCTGAGTATCATTACGATTATGTGTGGAGGAAGATAAAGTTGTTCATAGGACTAAGGATCTAGAAAGTGACGGATTCCTATTATTACAACGACTCAACCGATTATGTGTTTATGTTGATTTTGGATGGTTTTTGCCCCAACGAATTTTATAGAAGCTGGCTGAAAAGCTGAGCGTTTGGCAGTCCGCAGCAGCTTTTGGTGGCCAGAAGCCACCAGAAGCCAAAACAAACAGGCTCATAATATCGTGCAAAACTTTTAGTTGACAATCTACGTACATCATGACATCCATCCGGTACGCTAGCAGAGGAGAGTATGTTCATCGTGATGTACACAAGAGAGTCGCTTGCGTCACATACCACCTGATTGATTGGTTGCCCGCGTCCTTCGTTCTAATTGCATTGATTTGGTCTGAGCGTATGTTTAATTATCTGCATCTCAAAGGCACGGACTGCACCAAAGGTAGACACCAATTCCCTGCATCGGCGAGTACGGTGAAACCACCGTATCCGAGTCAGCCAGCTTCTCTCGTACATACGCTGCATCGCTGCAAGTAGTACGACTGTCTCCTTTCAACCTTTCGTAGTCTCCTCCTCCTCCCTCGCCCTTAGGCTATCCGCAACCGTTCCCCCTAAATTTTTCCCGCTATATCACTTTTTTGGGTCACATCATCAACATTCCACCCCCTATTTTTTCATCTTCCGCAGTGGTTTCCTCTAAATACTCCCCCTATATCCCACTACACTATAAAATATCATTTTTTATACATACTTTTCATCTACTATAAATTTTTTATCAACTAACAATTGAAAGCGGGCCCACGTGAACAGTGTTTAGAGGGAGAGAGAGGCATACGCCAGAACGAGGGGGAGAGAGAGCCTTACCTCCGCGTAGAGTGCTCGCTAGGGAGAGCCGCTGCAGCACTAGCGGCTGCCCTGTAGCCGCCATGCAGGTACAGTCGAAGGGGAGAGAGCGTTCCGCGGCATCCGTTGCGGACAGCCTTACGTGTGCAGATTTGTCTTTACTTCGTCCATATGGCCGCTTGCTGATTTGCTGTGGTACATGTTTAAGTGGCGACCACGTGAACACGAGGTTGTTTTAAACGATAAATAGTCGGCCCTATAATGTTTACGGACTGTTCACGCTATGTCCTTGTTTGATTATTTCTACACTATAGATTGGATGAGATTGGAAAACATGAATTAGAGATTTTGACTTCCTATGGATTTAAACCCACACAATCTCGTCCAATCCACATGGATTCAGCTGAAAAACGAACAAGTCCTAAGGTGGCGTTTGGTTCGACAACTTGTACCACAATTAGATTTCAGAGGGAAATGTATATCAATACAGTTTGGTTCGGTCTAGCCTGTAATTTGGTACCCTGTAATCCGATAGCGGCCTATTTACTCGTAGCTTGTTCCTAGGGTCCCAGCTAATTAATTCCAAACAAACAAGATACTGGAAATGGAAATAGAAAGCACTAACATAGGTAACCAAACATAATATCTTATTCTATGAGCTGTAACAGGTAGCGACGTTTTCTGTTTCCATTTACCTTACCATCCAGTCCCTGATGCGAACCAAACAGCACGTAAATAGCCACTTAAGCGTACGAGATAAACGCTCGATCAAGCACAAGCAATGTATACCATCGTACAACGTTCAAGCGACATGTAAATGAACTAAACGATGGTTTGGGCAAACATTGCGTATGTCGTGCATAACAAAGCACACAATTGTTGTTTACTATGAAGTCACTTTTATACATCAATGGTGTTAGCATTGAATGATTTAGAACATACTATTCTTTTCGCGAGAGCTGGCATCCTAGCTTAAAACTACCGTACATTTTGTTGAGGTTGATCTCATTCGGTCCGGTCCAGGGTCCGAGTCGTACACATCTATTGTATCTTCGTCTAGAAGGGTGTTATAAACTTATGGTTACAACCTCTTTCATAGCATGTATATAAACAAGAGGAGAGGACCATCATGCGAACCACCGTTCGTTATAGCCTCCTATCCCGCAAACACTAATGAGATCCGATCTCTCCTACACACTGTTAGTGAAGGGAAAGACCACCGCCATACTTTGATGCCTTAGGGTGAAGGTACATTGTACTAATGGCGTCTCCATCCAACCCCAAAGGTATACATATGAGTTCTTACTGAAAGGGAAATACGGTCAAACATTTTCCATAAATAATTTTGGTGGTTGATTGCCCAACACAAATAATTGGACTAACTAGTTTGCTCTAGAATATATATTCCACAGGTGCATAAAGGTTCAACACAAACCAATAAAAAAACTAAAGAAAAGGTTCAAAAAGAAAGGAGCAAAGAAACCCAAGTGTACCCTGGTCTGGCGCACCGGACTATCCGGTGTGCCATCGGACAATGTCCGGTGCACCAGGACCTGTCGGCGTCTCGGACCCGGGGGGGGGGTCCCTTGGATCGACGAGTGAAATCGCTGCGTGCCCCTGCCCAGATGGGTTGGCGCGGGATGGAACACAAGATGTGGGGCAAGCCTTGTATTATCCTGCACCAGGGGTGCCGCTCGTAGTAGGGGTTACAAGTGCGTCGCGAGAGGGAGAGAGAGAGAGAGTTTGTCCGCTCCTTCCCTCGCGCGAACCCCCCTCAGGGTGGCCCTGGACCTCCCTTTTATAGACGCAAGGAGAGGGTCCAGACGTACAACGGGGGGCATAGCTATGCGCTAACGTGTCCGGCAGAGGAGCGCCTAAGTCTTGTGTACATACCAACGTGGCCGTCGGGGGAGAGTTCGAGCCCTGTACACGTGATGACGTGGCCGTCGGAGGATCGCCTAAGTCCTGTAGGAGTACAGCTGGCAGTGCGGCAAGGGTCCTGCTGACGTCTCCTTGCTGCCGTAAGGGGATGAGAGCCACCGGCGTCATGGTACACGCGGGGCACCATCATTACCCGTCGCCGGGGTAAGCCAGATGGGACGCCGGTCTTGTTTCTCCTAGCCCGAGCAGGCTAGGAATAGGGTAATGATGTATCCCCTGTTGGCGCGGTCGGTCCGAGCCCAAGGTCGGGCGAGGCGGAGACTTCTGTCGAGGCCGAGGCCGAGGTCGGGCG
The DNA here is from genome assembly GCF_902167145.1 of Zea mays. NCBI lineage: Eukaryota > Viridiplantae > Streptophyta > Magnoliopsida > Poales > Poaceae > Zea > Zea mays. The sequence goes on along the minus strand of NC_050097.1, from coordinate 31,093,543 downwards.
AGGATGCGATTCCTCCCGAGACCGAGGTCGAGGCCGAGTCCGGGGGTCGGGCGAGGCGGAGACCTCCTCCTGAGACCGGAGCCTGAGGTCGAGGCCGAGTCGGAAACCTCCTCCCAAGGCCAGAGCCTGAGGTCGGGCGAGGCAGAGCTTCCTGTTGCGCCCGAGGCCAAACTCGGTGGTTGATCGTGACTTGTTGTCAGTCTTTGCCTGGGTGGTTGACACGGCAGTCGGAGCAGGGCGAGCAACGCTGTTTTCCTGTCACATCAGTACAGTAAAGAAGAGGGGCGAAGTGACTGCGGTCACTTCGGCCTGGCCGACTGAGGCACGTGTGTCAGGATACGGCGTCAGGCATCCCCTTCATTGATTGCGTCTGCGAAGCGGTCGGTTGGTGAGGCGGTCTGGCCAAGGTTGCTTCACAATGAAGCCTGCCCGAGCCGGGCTTCGGGAGAGCGAAGGGGGCGCCCGCTGCCTGAGGAGGCCCTCGGGCGAGGCGTGAACTCGTCTGGGATTACTGCTCTGGTCTGAGGCTGTGCTCGGGCGAGATCGCGTCCCTTGGGTAGACGAAGCCTTGACTTGAACCGCACCCGTCAGTTGGTCTGTGGGTGTTTACCAGCCATGATTAGGAGCGTTGGGGGTACCCCTAATTATGGTACCCGACAGTAGCCCCCGAGCCTCGAAGGGAGTGTTGGTACTCGCTTGGAGGCTTTTGCCGCATTTTCGGTGAGGGGACCGGCCTTTCTCGGTTTTTGCCTTGTTCTGGTGGGTTCGCGCGAGCGCACCCGCCGGATGTAGCCCCCGAGGCCTCGGAGGAGTGGTTTGACTCCTCTGAGGTCTGAATGCTTTTCGTGGTGCTTCGGCCGGTCTGATCGTTCCCTCATGCGGCCTGGCCGTAGCCCAGGTGTGTGGTCGGGTTCCAAGTTATCAAGCTGGTTTGTTGACGCTGTCAACAGTTTTGGCCGTAGCCGGGTGCAAAAGCAGCCCCCGAGCCTCTGCACGGAGTGAGAGGACGATCAAGGACTTTCTCGACTTTTATCATACGCCCCTGCGTCGCCTTTCCTCAAGGAGGACAGGGGAAAGTGCCATGTTGCCCTCGGAGGGCGCTGAACATGGTATTTCCAGTGAGCTGCTAACGGGTGATCCGAGTGGACGCCCGTGCCCCGTTTCGTTAGGGGTCGGCTGGTGGCCCAGAGGCGCGCTCTAAAAGTACCTGCGGGTGATTCGCCGGACCCAGACCCCTTCAATAGGGTCCGAGGGCTCGATGCCTCCCTCCGGTGGGATTCTGTTACAGATCGTTCCCGCCGGTCTCGGAAATGTTCTAGGGTACCTCAGGAGCGTAGCCCGAGCCTCGGCCATGTATCGGACGTACCCAGAGTCATCCCTCACTCTGAGTGCTCTGGGGCGACTATCGAACCCTTCCGAGAGGCTAGCCTATGAACCCCTGATCAGTAATGGGCACGGAGCCTGAGCGTTCTGGGGCGGCTGTCGAACCCTTCCGAGGGGCCAGCCATCGAACCCTTGATCAGTAATGGGTTTGAAGTTCGAGTGCTCTGGGGCGGCTGTCGAAACCCTTCCGAGGGGCCAGCCTTCGAACCCCTGATCAGTAGGAGGGCTTGGGGCCCGCTTCCTTCGCCGAGAAGGATCCTTTCCACAACATCCCCTTTCCCGGTCCCTGTAGCAAGAGAGAGAGAGAGGAGGAGGAGGGGAAGGATATGAATTTAAATAAGGTGGCACACCTTTTTTGACGCGGTCATTATGGCGAAGGCGAAGCGACGCCCGCCTCGCCTGCCAGAGGTGTCGCCTGCTCCGCCGGGGAGTTAATGCGGCGGGATGGGCGATTCGCGTAGCGCCCGTTGCGTGTGCGAGCCGTTCGAGGAACGAGAAGATTGCTTTATCTTCGAGTTTTGAATTTTGCGGCGAGTTCGGGCAAAGTTTTGAACGGTCCTCGCCTGGGCCTTTATATATTTGGAAGGGAGGCCGGCAGTGGTTCGTCACTCTGCCATTTGCGCCTGCTTTTGCTCTGGTTTTCGCAACCTAAGAGAGTAGCCAGGGAAAAGGAAACTGCGCACCTCATCTCCTTCGCCTCCACCACCTCCGTTTGGTGATGGCTGACAGGGTGACCGTTGTCCCGCCGCGCGACCCGTGGCCCTCCTCCACCGTCGTCGCGAAGGATCTGGAGGCCCTCGTTGCTGATGGTCTGCTCCGTCCCCTCTCTGGTGGGCGCAGCCGAAGTGGATGGCCCCGAGCGAGGCCGTCCCTTCCCCGCTGCTGGGGTACGTGGTTAGCTTCATCGCCTTCCATGAGCGGGGGTTTGGAGTGCCAGCAAGCCGCTTTATGCGGGCGCTCCTGCACCACTACAGGGTGGAGCTGCACAACCTCAACCCCAACTCCATTGCGCAAGCGGCCATTTTCGTGGCGGTTTTGAGGGTTTTCTGGGGATCGGGGTTCACTGGGATCTGTGGACCCACCTCTTCTCCGCGGAGCTCTTCGCCCTAACGACGGACGCGAAGAAGGTCCGTATGGCGGTGCGGGCCGGTGGCTGCACCCTCCAGCTGAGGCAGGGGCGCGCGCAGCAGTACATCCTTGCCATCCTCGTGTCTTCGAACAAGGGGTGGCAGCGCCGATGGTTTTATCTCCGGAACGACGATGGGAGGCTTCCGTCGTTTTCTCAATGAGTGGTGACCGCCGCCGGCAGCAACTGGTGCTGGGGTGCCACGCGCGAGAAACAGGAGAAGCTCCAGCCTATTCTGCAAGCCTTGCAAAAGTTACGAGACGGGGGCCTTACCGCTGCGGGGGTTGTTGCCGCCATCCATCGCCGGAGGGTGCTCCCTTTGGTAGAGCGGCGGTTGCAGCTCTCGGAGATGAGACCGGGGGTCGATCTGGAGGGCTCGCAGATGTCCTCGGCCTCCCTCCCTGACGACGACCTCCACAGGCGGGTAGCGGGTACGGTAGGGAGGCTGGAGGCCGGCGCCCTTACCTAGCCTACGATGTGTCCCGACCATGGGTATGTTTCCCTAGTAAGTATCCGATCCTTCTCCCGTACTGCGCCGAGTTGCCTCCGATTCCCACTATTGGGGTCTTTGCTCTTCCAGGGGTTAAGTTTTTACAAACCCACCCCGCCGCGGGTCCCGGAGGACGCGGTGGACCGAGCCATGCGGAGGGTCGCCGCGGAGGAGAAGAAGAAGGACGCCGAGAAGGCTCAGGCTCGCGAGCGGATGCGAGCTCGGGACGCCTTGGAGAAGCGTCGTCGGAGACAAGAGAGGGACAGGCTCCCGATGGAGCCATCGCCGGAGACGCCCGACGACGATGATGACGATGATGATGACGAGGATGACGACATGGTGGCTGAAAGTCGCCTAGAGGGGGGGTGAATAGGGCGAAACTGAAATTCTCAAAAATAATCACAACTACAAGCCGGGTTAGCGTTAGAAATATAATAGAGTCCGCGAGAGAGGGTGCAAAACAAATCGCAAGCGAATAATGAAGTGAGACACGCGGATTTGTTTTTACCGAGGTTCGGTTCTCTCAAACCTACTCCCCGTTGAGGAGGCCACAAAGGCCGGGTCTCTTTCAACCCTTACCCTCTCTCAAACGGTCCCTCAGACCGAGTGAGCTTTCTCTTCTCAATCACTTGGAACACAAAGTTCCCACAAGGACCACCACAAGATTGGTGTCTCTTGCCTCAATTACAAGTGAGTTTGATCGCAATGAAGAATCAAAGAAAGAAGAAAGCAATCCAAGCGCAAGAGCTCGAAAGAACACAAGCAAATCTCTCTCACTAGTCACTAGGGCGTTGTGTGGAGTTTGGAGAGGATTTGATCATTTTGGTGTGTCTAGAATTGAATGCTAGAGCTCTTGTAAGTAGTTGAGAAGTGGAAAACTTGGATGTAATGAATGGTGGGTGGTTGGGGGTATTTATAGCCCCAACCACCAAACTAGCCGTTTGGTGGAGGCTGTCTGTTCGATGGTGCACCGGACAGTCCGGTGTGCACCGGACAGTTCGGTGCGCCAGCCACGTCACCAAAGCCGTTGGGTTCTGACTGTTGGAGCCCTGACTTCTGGGTCCGCCTGGATGTCCGGTGGCGCACCGGACATGTACTGTTGAGTGTCCGGTGCGCCAGCATGGGCGTGCCTGACCTCTGCGCGCGCTAGCGCGCATTTAATGCGTCACAGGTAGCCGTTGGCGCCAGAAGTAGATGTTGCCCCGCAGTTACACTGGACAGTCCGGTGTACAGCGGACAGTCCGGTGTACACCGGACAGTCCGGTGAATTATAGCAGAGCAGCCGAAGTGAATTCCCGAGGCTGGCAAGTTCCTTAGGCCGCTCTTCCTTGGAGCACCGGACATGTCCGGTGTACACCGGACAGTCCGGTGAATTATAGCGGAGTTGCCTCTGGAATTTCCCGAAGGTGACGAGTTTGAAGTTGGAGTCCTCTGGTGCACCGGACACTGTCCGGTGGTGCACCGGACAGTCCGGTGCACCAGACCAGGGTGCCTTCGGTTGGCCCTTGCTCCTTTGTTTGAACCCAATACTTGATCTTTTTATTGGCTAAGTGTGAACCTTTGGCACCTGTATAACTTATACACTAGAGCAAACTAGTTAGTCCAATTATTTGTGTTGGGCAATTCAACCACCAAAATTAATTAGGGACTAGGTGTAAGCCTAGTTCCCTTTCAATCTCCCCCTTTTTGGTGATTGATGCCAACACAAACCAAAGCAAATATAAGAGTGCATAATTGAACTAGTTTGCATAATGTAAGTGCAAAGGTTGCTTGGAATTGAGCCAATATAAATACTTACAAGATATGCATGGATTGTTTCTTCATTTTTAACATATTGGACCACACTTGCACCACAAGTTTTGTTTTGCAAATTCTTTTGTAAATTCTTTTCAAAGACTTTTTGCAAGATAGTCAAAGGTAAATGAGTAAGATTTTTGCGAAGCATTTTCAAGTTTGAAATTTTCTCCCTTTGTTTCAAATGCTTTTCCTTTGACTAAACAAAACTCCCCCTCAAATAAATTCTCCTCTTAGTGATCAAGAGGGTTTTAAGATACTAATTGCTCCCCCCTTTAGAACACAAAGAGATACCAATTTGAAATTTACCAATTTGAAAATTATTAATTTCAAAAATTAGGGTGGTGGTGCGGTCCTTTTGCTTTGGGCTCATACTTTCTCCCCCTTTGGCATGAATCGCCAAAAACGGATACTTTGAGTGAAATATAAGCCCTTACCTAACAATTTTCTCCCGTTTGGCAAATAAAGTATATGAGTGAATATTATACCAAGGATGGAGAAATGCTCGGAGCGACGGCGAAGGATGAGTAGTAGAGTGGAGTGGAAGCCTTTGTCTTCGCCGAAGACTCCAATTCCCTTTCAATATACCTATGACTTGGTTTGAAATATACTTGAAAACACATTAGTCATAGCATATATAAAAGAGATATGATCAAAGGTATACTTATGAGCTATGTGTGCAAATTAGCAAAAGAAGTTCCTAGAATCAAGAATATTGAGCTCATGCCTAAGTTTGGTAAAGATTGTTCATCAAGTGGCTTGGTAAAGATATCAGCTAATTGATCTTTAGTGTTAATGTATGAAATCTCAATATCCCCCTTTTGTTGGTGATCCCTAAGAAAATGATACCGAATGGCTATGTGTTTAGTGCGGCTATGCTCAACGGGACTATCCGCCATGCGGATTGCACTCTCATTATCACATAGAAGGGGAACTTTGGTTAGTTTGTAACCGTAGTCCCGCAGGGTTTGCCTCATCCAAAGCAATTGCGCGCAACAATGGCCTGCGGCAATGTACTCGGCTTCGGCGGTTGAAAGAGCGACGGAATTTTGCTTCTTTGAAGCCCAAGACACCAAGGATCTTCCCAAGAACTGGCAAGTCCCCGATGTGCTCTTTCTATTAATCTTACACCCCGCCCAATCGGCATCCGAATAACCAATCAAATCAAATGTGGATCCCCGAGGGTACCAAAGCCCAAACTTAGGAGTATAAGCCAAATATCTCAAGATTCGTTTTACGGCCGTAAGATGGGATTCCTTAGGGTCGGATTGGAATCTTGCACACATGTAAACTGAAAACATAATGTCCGGTCGAGATGCACATAAATAAAGCAATGAACCAATCATCGACCGGTATACCTTTTGATCCACGGACTTACCTCCCGTGTCGAGGTCGAGATGCCCATTGGTTCCCATGGGTGTCTTGATGGGCTTGGCATCCTTCATTCCAAACTTGGTTAGAATATCTTGAGTGTACTTCGTTTGGCTAATGAAGGTGCCCTCTTGGAGTTGCTTGACTTGGAATCCTAGAAAATACTTCAACTCCCCCATCATAGACATCTCGAATTTCTGTGTCATGATCCTACTAAATTCTTCACATGTAGATTCGTTAGTAGACCCAAATATAATATCATCAACATAAATTTGGCATACAAACAAATCATTGTCAAGAGTTTTAGTGAATAAAGTAGGATCGGCCTTGCCGACTTTGAAGCCATTAGCAATAAGGAAATCTCTAAGGCATTCATACCATGCTCTTGGGGCTTGCTTGAGCCCATAAAGCGCCTTAGAGAGCCTATAGACATGGTTAGGGTACTCACTATCTTCAAAGCCGGGAGGTTGCTCAACATAGACCTCTTCCTTGATTGGTCCATTGAGGAAGGCACTCTTCACGTCCATTTGGTAAAGCTTGAAGCCATGGTAAGTAGCATAGGCTAATAATATGCGAATTGACTCAAGCCTAGCTACGGGTGCATAGGTTTCACCAAAATCCAAACCTTCGACTTGTGAATACCCCTTGGCCACGAGTCGAGCTTTGTTCCTTGTCACCACACCATGCTCGTCTTGTTTGTTGCGGAAGACCCACTTGGTTCCTACAACATTTTGGTTAGGACGTGGAACCAAATGCCATACCTCGTTCCTCGTGAAGTTGTTGAGCTCCTCTTGCATCGCCATCACCCAATCCGAATCTTGGAGTGCTTCCTCTACCCTGTGTGGCTCAATAGAGGAAACAAAAGAGTAATGCTCACAAAAATGTGCAACATGAGATCTAGTGGTTACCCCCTTATGAATGTCCCCGAGGATGGTGTCGATGGGGTGATCTCGTTGTATTGCTTGATGGACTCTTGGGTGTGGCGGCCTTGGTTCTTCATCCTCCTTGTCTTGATCATTTGCATCTCCCCCTTGATCGTTGCCGTCATCTTGAGGGCGCTCATCTCTTTGATCTTCTCCTTCATCAACTTGAGCCTCGTCCTCATTTTGGGTTGGTGGAGATGCTTGTGTGGAGGAGGATGGTTGATCTTGTGCATTTGGAGGCTCTTCGGATTCCTTAGGGCACACATCCCCAATGGACATGTTCCTTAGCGCGATGCACGGAGCCTGTTCTTCACCTATCTCATCAAGATCAACTTGCTCTACTTGAGAGCCGTTAGTCTCATCAAACACAACGTCACAAGAAACTTCAACTAGTCCTGAGGACTTGTTAAAGACTCTATATGCCCTTGTGTTTGAATCATATCCTAGTAAAAAGCCTTCTACAGTTTTAGGAGCAAATTTAGATTTTCTACCTCTCTAAACAAGAATAAAGCATTTGCTACCAAAAACTCTAAAATATGAAATATTGGGCTTTTTACCAGTAAGGAGTTCATAGGATGTCTTCTTGAGGATTCGGTGTAGATATAACCGGTTGATGGCGTAGCAAGCGGTGTTGACCGCCTCGGCTCAAAACCGATCCGATGTCTTGTACTCATCAAGCATGGTTCTTGCCATGTCCAAGAGAGTTCGATTCTTCCTCTCCACTACACCATTTTGTTGTGGGGTGTAGGGAGAAGAGAACTCATGCTTGATCCCCTCCTCCTCAAGGAAGCCTTCAATTTGAGAGTTCTTGAACTTCGTCCCGTTGTCGCTTCTAACTTTCTTGATCCTTAAGCCGAACTCATTTTGAGCCCGTCTCAAGAATCCCTTTAAGGTCTCTTGGGTATGGGATTTTTCCTGCAAAAAGAACACCCAAGTGAAGCGAGAATAATCATCCACAATAACTAGACAATACTTACTCCCGCCGATGCTTATGTAAGCGATCGGGCCGAATAGGTCCATGTGTAGGAGCTCCAGTGGCCTGTCGGTCGTCATGATGTTCTTGTGTGGATGATGAGTTCCAACTTGCTTCCCTGCTTGGCATGCGCTACAAATCCTGTCTTTCTCAAAATGAACATTTGTTAGTCCTAAAATGTGCTCTCCCTTTAGAAGCTTATGAAGATTCTTCATCCCAACGTGGGCTAGTCGGCGATGCCAGAGCCAACCCATGTTAGTCTTAGCAATTAAGCATGTGTCGAGTTCAGCTTTATCAAAATCTACCAGGTATAGCTGACCCTCTAGCACACCCTTAAATGCTATTGAATCATCACTTCTTCTAAAGACAGTGACACCTACATCAGTAAAGAGACAGTTGTAGCCCATTTGACATAATTGAGATACAGAAAGCGAATTGTAATCTAAAGAATCTACAAGAAAAACATTGAAAATAGTATGGTCAGGTGATATAGCAATTTTACCCAATCCTTTGACCAAACCTTGATTTCCATCCCCGAATGTGATAGCTCGTTGGGGATCTTGGTTTTTCTCATAGGAGGAGAACATTTTCTTCTCCCCAGTCATGTGGTTTGTGCACCCGCTGTCGATGATCCAACTTGAGCCCCCGGATGCATAAACCTACAAAACAATTTTAGTTCTTGACTTTAGGTACCCAAACGGTTTTGGGTCCTTTGGCATTAGAAACAAGAACTTTGGATACCCAAACACAAGTCTTGGAGCCCTTGTGTTTGCCCCCAACAAACTTGGCAACTACCTTGCCGGATTTGTTAATCAAAACATAAGATGCATCAAAAGTCTTAAATGAACTGCTATGATCATTTGATGCACTAGGAGTTTTCTTTCTAGGCAACTTAGCACGGGTTGGTTGTCTAGAGCTAGATGTCTCACCCTTATACATAAAAGCATGGTTAGGGCCAGAGTGAGACTTCCTAGAATGAGTTCTCCTAATTTTGCTCTCAGGATAACCGGCAGGGTATAAAATGTAACCCTCGTTATCCTGAGGCATGGGAGCCTTGCCCTTAACAAAATTTGACAATCTTTTAGGAGGGGCACTAAGTTTGACATTGTCTCCACTTTGGTAGCCAATGCCATCCTTGATGCCAGGGCGTCTCCCATTATAGAGCATACTTCTAGCAAATTTAAATTTTTCATTTTCTAAGTTATGCTCGGCAATTTTAGCATCTAACATTGCTATATGATCATTTTGTTGTTTAATTAAAGCCATGTGATCATGAATAGCATTGATGTCAACATCTCTACATCTAGTACAAATAGAAGTGTGCTCAACGGTAGATGTAGAGGGTTTGCAAGACTTTAATTCTACAACCTTAGCATGCAACATATCATTCTTAGTTCTAAGGTCGGAAATAGTAGTATTGCAAACATCAATATCTTTAGCCTTAGCATTAACTTTTTTTCATTTTCAATCCTAAGGCTATCAAGAGAAATATTCAATTCATCAATCCTAGCAAGCAAATCAACATTATCATCTCTAGGATTGGAAATTGAATCAATACAAACATGGGAATCAACCTTAGCAATTAATTTAGCATTTTCATTTCTAAGGTTGTCAATGGTCTCATGGCAAGTGCTTAGCTCACTAGATAATTTTTCACATTTTTCAACTTGTAGAGCATAAGCATTTTTAACCTTAACATGCTTTTTGTTTTCCTTAATAAGGAAGTCCTCTTGAGAGTCCAAGAGATCATCCTTCTTATGAATAGCACTAATCAACTCATTTAATTTTTCCTTTTGTTGCATGTTTAGGTCGGTGAAAAGGGTACGTAAATTATTTTCCTCATCACTAGCATTATCATCACTAGAGGACTCATATTTAGTGGAGGATTTAGATTTAACCTTCTTCCTTTTGCCGTCCTTTGCCATGAGGCACTTGTGGCCGACGTTGGGAAAGAGGAGTCCCTTGGTGACGGCGATGTTGGCGGCGTCCTCGTCGGAGGAGGACTCGGTGGAGCTCTCATCGGAGTCCCACTCCCGGCAAACATGGGCATCGCCGCCCTTCTTCTTGTAGTACCTTTTCTTTTCTCTCCTCTTTCCCTTCTTGTCGTCGCCCCTGTCACTAGATATAGGACATTTTGCAATAAAATGACTGGGCTTACCACACTTGTAGCAAACCTTCTTGGAACGGGATTTGTAATCCTTCCCCTTCCGTTGCTTGAGGATTTGGCGAAAGCTTTTGATGATTAAAGCCATCTCCTCATTGTCGAGCTTGGAGGCGTCAATTGGTTGTCTACTCGGTGTAGACTCCTCCTTTTTCTCCTCCGTCGCCTTAAATGCCACCGGTTGTGCTTCGGACGTGGAGGGTTCATCAAGCTCGTTGATCTTCTTTGAGCCTTTAATCATACATTCAAAGCTCACAAAATTCACAATAACTTCCTCGGGAGTCATTAGTGTGTATCTAGGATTACCACGAATTAATTGAACTTGAGTGGGGTTAAGGAAAATGAGAGATCTTAGAATAACCTTAACCACCTCGTGGTCGTCCCACTTCTTGCTCCCGAGGTTGCGCACTTGGTTCACCAAGGTTTTGAGCCGGTTGTACATATCTTGTGGCTCCTCCCCTTGGCGAAGACGAAAACGACCGAGCTCCCCCTCGATCGTTTCCCGCTTGGTGATCTTGGTGAGTTCATCACCCTCGTGCGTGGTCTTGAGAAGGTCCCAAATCTCCTTTGCATTCTTCAACCCTTGCACCTTGTTGTATTCCTCCTTACTTAGAGAGGCGAGGAGTATGGTTGTAGCTTGAGAGTTGAAGTGCTCGATTTGGGCCACTTCGTCCGTATCATAGTCTTCATCCCCTACGGATGGTACCTGTGCTCCAAACTCAACGACATTCCATATACTTTTGTGGAGTGAGGTTAGATGAAATTTCATTAAATCACTCCACCTAGCATAATATTCGCCATCAAAGGTTGGCGGTTTGCCTAATGGAACGGAAAGTAATGGAGTAGGTCTAGATGTACGAGGATAGTGTAAGGGGATCTTACTAAACTTCTTGCGCTCTTGGCGCTTAGAAGTTACGGACGGCGCATCGGAGTCGGAGGTCGATGTTGATGAAGTGTCGGTCTCGTAGTAGACCACTTTCCTCATCCTCTTGTGCTTGTCGCCTTTCCGATGCGACTTGTGAGAAGAAGATTTTTCCTTCTTCTCTTTGTGGTGTGAAGAAGAAGATCTTTTCTCCTTCCCTTTGGAGGAGTCCTTCTTCTTCTCCTTCCTCTTGGTGCGGGACTCTTCCGATGAAGTGCTCCCGTGACTCGTAGTGGGCTTGTCGCCGGTCTCCATCTCCCTCTTGGTGTGGTCTCCCGACAACACTTCGAGCAGTTAGGCTCTAATGAAGTATCGGGCTCTGATACCAATTGAAAGTCTCCTAGAGGGGGGTGAATAGGGCGAAACTGAAATTCTCAAAAATAATCACAACTACAAGCCGGGTTAGCGTTAGAAATATAATAGAGTCCGCGAGAGAGGGTGCAAAACAAATCGCAAGCGAATAATGAAGTGAGACACGCGGATTTGTTTTACCGAGGTTCGGTTCTCTCAAACCTACTCCCCGTTGAGGAGGCCACAAAGCCGGGTCTCTTTCAACCCTTACCCTCTCTCAAACGGTCCCTCGGACCGAGTGAGCTTTCTCTTCTCAATCACTTGGAACACAAAGTTCCCACAATGACCACCACAAGATTGGTGTCTCTTGCCTCAATTACAAGTGAGTTTGATCGCAATGAAGAATCAAAGAAAGAAGAAAGCAATCCAAGCGCAAGAGCTCGAAAGAACACAAGCAAATCTCTCTCACTAGTCACTAGGGCATTGTGTGGAGTTTGGAGAGGATTTGATCACTTTGGTGTGTCTAGAATTGAATGCTAGAGCTCTTGTAAGTAGTTGAGAAGTGGAAAACTTGGATGCAATGAATGGTGGGTGGTTGGGGGTATTTATAGCCCTAACCACCAAACTAGCCGTTTGGTGGAGGCTGTCTGTTCGATGGTGCACCGGACAGTCCGGTGTGCACCGGACAGTCCGGTGCGCCAGCCACGTCACCAAAGTCGTTGGGTTATAACCGTCGGAGCCCTGACTTCTGGGCCCGCCTGGATGTCCGGTGGCACACCGGACATGTACTGTTGAGTGTCCGGTGCGCCAGCATGGGCGTGCCTGACCTCTGCGCGCGCTGGCGCGCATTTAATGCGTCGCAGGTAGCCGTTGGCGCCAGAAGTAGCCGTTGCCCCGCAGTTACACCAGACAGTCCGGTGAATTATAGCGGAGCAGCCGAAGTGAATTCCCGAGGCTGGCGAGTTCCTGAGGCCGCTCTTCCTTGGAGCACCGGACATATCCGGTGTACACCGGACAGTCCGGTGAATTATAGCGGAGTTGCCTCTGGAATTTCCCGAAGGTGACGAGTTTGAAGTTGGAGTTCTCTGGTGCACCAGACCAGGGTGCCTTCGGTTGGCCCTTGCTCCTTTGTTTGAACCCAATACTTGATCTTTTTATTGGCTAAGTGTGAACCTTTGGCACCTGTATAACTTATACACTATAGCAAACTAGTTAGTCCAATTATTTGTGTTGGGCAATTTAACCACCAAAATTAATTAGGGACTAGGTGTAAGCCTAATTCCCTTTCAGTGGCCCATCTTGGCCTCAGCCCGAACCTGGGGCCAGGCCAGGGGTTGCCGTGCCAGCCTCCAAGTGGGCTGGTACCATCAGTGCCCGAGGCCGGGACATCGGGATCCCAGTCCGAGGAGCGGAGGCAGGCCGAGGGGGCACCTGACCCCTCGGCCGAGGTGGCTGTGTCGACTCCGGGGAGTCAGGCCGACCCTTCTGTCCTCCAGGGGCAAGTGCCCGTGCCGGCTGCGCAGGAGGTCAACCCTCCGGCTGCTGCGGCGACACCTGGGCAGGCTGCTCCTTTGACGCCTCGGGCGCCCGAGGTGGGAGCGGTGCCGAAGTCGGTGGCGGGGCAACCATTGGCAGCGCCCGTGGGGACCGAGCCCCAAGGGACCTCCCCGCAGGCACGATTGGCCTTGGTCCGGAGCGGGTAAGTGTCTGAGAATGCCTCTGTTTTAGCTTCTTTCGTTGCGTGTCTCGAACTTGCTTTCTCTCTTCCCTTTAGCAAGCGGAGGCAGGGTCTGACCGGCCTGACCGCCACAAAGGCCCTTAAGACGGTGCCGGCGTCTGCAGCCGGTGCCGCGGCGCGCCATGCTGGTTGGGTGGCCTCCGCACAGGATGCTCTCGAGCGAGGGCCCCAGGCGGCACGAGCTGCCATGGAGCTAGCCTCCCAGGCCGACCCCTTCGTCGGGGCGGTCGTCGTGCCGGGGGGGTGGGGGGCTGCTGACGCAGCCGTGGCTCCAAGCCCGCCTGACGTGTCACCGGTGACGGCGTCGACTTCTGCCGTGGTCGTTGCTGATTAGCCCGCGGAGCCGTCCACCGTCCCCGACCTCCCCGTTCCTGGCCCTGAGGAGGGGGCCAACACTATTGCCGAGGTCGGCGACCGGGATCCCGCCACCTTAGCCGAGGGGGAGCCCAGCGCGTCGGTGGCGAGGGTGCCCGACGTGTTGACTGCAGGGGCACCCGATGCCTTGGCGGAGGAGCACTCAACGCCGCGGCCCTTCTCAGGGGGCGGCGTCCTCATCCCCGTGCAGCGCAACCCCAATGAGTGGTGTGGGCAGGCGTTCCGGTTCTAGAGCCGTGGCGCCTCGAAACCCCTCCTTGTCCTCAACGATGAGCAGGAGGAGCAGTCTCGGGATGAGCTCCGTGAGTATGCCGAGGCGGCGATGGGGTCTCTTCGGTCGACCATGGAGATCCTTTCCAGGGACGTTCCCAGGGTCCTCCAGGTAAGGATTTCAGTCGCGTACCTTGCGTGGCCAAGGCATTCTTTGTAATATCTTGTCTTCCTTGCTCAGGAACTGGCGGATGTAAGCACCGCCAAGTCGCTGTTCATCCGCTGCGAGAGCGGCGTCTGGGGTTCGCTGTGGTCCCAGAGGGCCGCGCTTGCCCAGGCTAATGAGCGCCTTGCCCAACAGAGCACCGAGCTGGCGGACCTTCGGCTGCTTTGTGATGATCTGAAGGCGGAGGCAACGGCGGCGCGGGCAGAGGCGGCGTTGGCACGGGCGGAGGCACAACAGCGGCAGCTGGAGCTTGGCCAGGCCATCAACGAGCGGGACTAATCTCGTAACCAGGCTGCCCAGGCCGCGGGCCGGGCGGAGGCCCTTAAGGGTCAGCTGGCCGAGGTGTCTGCTCGGGCCGGGGCCCTTGCGGTGGACCTGGCCGTGGCCATCGGATCTGCCCAGTCGGCCCAAGTCGTGGCCTCACAGGAGCGTGCCTGGGCTGAAGGTATGTCTCGCCTGCTTCGCGACTTCAATTCCGCTTCACTCTTCAACTCGTGTCTGAAGAATTTTGATCGGCTATCTGCAGAGCTTGAGAGGGCTCTTAATGAGTCCGCCAAGGCGCACGCCCGGGCGGCTGAGCAGAATGAGGCCGACCGTGTGGCTATGTCTGAGGCTATCTCGGGCTTTTGCCGAGCCTTTGACCTCGACGACGTCCCCTCGGGTAGCTCCCCCCAGAGTCATCTGCGGGCCTTGGGCGGCCATGTGCGCAGCAGACTCCACGGGGCGCTGCATCACGGCGTTAGGCGGGCCTTCGCCGTGCTCGCTTCCCACTATGATGTGGACTTGGAGTGGGTCAGCGAGGGGTACTGTCTACCCGACGAAGACGAGGCCGCCTTAGCCGAGGTCCAGAGGCTTGACGCGATCGCCGAGGGCCCGAGCGCGATGCTGCCTCCTCCTTCGAGGTGGAGATCCTTCCACCCACGTCGTCGTCTGAGGCTGGGCCAGACCTCGCCGAAGGCGGGAACGGCGCCTAGGGCGCATCTGCTTCCCCTGCAGATGCCTGATCCTGCTGGAGCAGTTTATTTGTAGCATGCGTGTGTTCTTTGCGGCCGCCGAGGCCTAAACACTTTCATCGTCGTGCCATAAAGTTAGGCTTTCTTTTCCTCTTGTTTCGTGTGCCATGACTTGTTCGTTGGCAGCAGAACCACTTGTCCGAGCGAGAGTTACTTTTCGCGGAAGGTGACGAGTGGGGTATCCGTATCCCGGAGGCGTAGGAGTCCCTCGGCTCGGTCGGCCTTGCTGCTTACGTGTAATCTCGTCGTTTTTAGGATCCCGCTATTGATACAGAAGTCGAAGGCATGAAAGGTCGTTTTGGTAGAAATTTTTTCCGAGGAAAATTTTGACGCAGAGGGGGTTCCCCCCTTCTAGCCCCCGAGGGAGGGTCGGGCTTTGCTGAGGCAAGGCCGACCCTTCCTTGACGGTTAGACTTTATGTATGTAAATGAGGTACATGAATGACTTAAAACACCTTAAGGGTAGAAGCGACGTAGCTGTTAGATGTTCCAAGCGTTGCTGTAGACCTCGCCTTGGTTGTTGGCTAGCTTGTATGTTCCGGGCTTCAAGATCTTGGCAATGATGAAGGGCCCTTCCCAGGGAGGAGTGAGCTTGTGGCACCCTCGAGCGTCCTATCGCAGGCGAAGCACCAAGTCTCCCACTTGGAAGCCTCGGGACCGAATGCTTCGGGCGTGGTAGCGCCGCAGCGACTGCTGGTACCGTGCCGAATGTAGTAAGGCAACATCCCGAGCCTCTTCGAGTTGGTCCAGCGAGTCTTCTCGGCTGGTCTGGTTGCTTCAGTCGTCGTACGCCTTGGTCCTCGGGGAGCCGTATTCTAAGTCCGTGGGGAGGACGGCCTCGGCCCCATAGACTAGAAAGAACGACGAGAAACCCGTGGCGCGGCTTGGCGTCGTCCTCAGACTCCAGACTACCGAGGGTAGCTCTTTCACCCACTGCTTGCCGAACTTGTTGAGGTCATTGTAGATCCTCGGTTTGAGTCCCTGCAAAATCATGCCGTTGGCACACTCCACCTGCCCATGCGTCATGGGATGAGCTATGGCGGCCCAGTCCACACGGATGTGGTGGTTGTCGCAGAAGTCCAGGAACTTTTTTCCGGTGAACTGCGTGCCATTGTCGGTGATGATGGAGTTTGGGACCCCGAATCGATGGATGATGTTGGTGAAGAACGCCACCGCCTGCTCGGACCTGATGCTGGTCAAGGGTCGGACCTCGATCCACTTGGAGAATTTGTCGATGGCGACCAGCAGGTGCGAGAAGCCCCCGGGTGCCTTCTGCAAGGGACCGACGAGGTCTAGACCCCACACAGCAAACGACCAGGTGATGGGTATCGTCTGCAAGGCCTGAGTGGGCAGATGCATCTGCTTTGCGTAGAATTGACACCCCCGACAGGAGCGCACAATCCTAGTGGTGTCGGCCACCGTGGTTGGCCAGTAGAAACCTTGTCGGAAGGCATTTCCCACGAGGGCTCGAGGTGCTGCATGGTGGCAACAAGCCCCCGAGTGTATTTCTTGCAACAGTTATTGTCCCTGGGCAATAGATATGCATCGTTGGAGGATGCCCGAGGGGCTGCGGTGATAGAGCTCTTTTTCATCACCCAGCAAGACGAATGACTTGGCACGCCGAGCCAGCCGCCGAGCTTTGGTCTTGTTGAGGGGAAGCTCTCCTCGGAGGAGATATTCCAGGTACGGCGTCTGCCAGTTCGGATCTGGCGTGACCCCATTCTGTTCCTCCTCGACGGGCAAGGCCTCTTCCTCGATGGCCGAGGGTGCCTCGGGTTCGGCCGAGGGTACCACGGGCTGGGCCGAAGCTTCCTCAGTCTCGGGCGCATCGTCGATCTTGACGGATGGTTGATGTAGGTCTCTGGAGAAGACGTCCGAGGGAACCGTCGTTCGCCCCGACGCTATCTTCGCTAGCTCGTCCGCAGTCTCGTTGTACCGTCGAGCGATGTGGTTGAGCTCCAGCCCGTAGAACTTGTCTTCCAGGCGCCGGACTTCGTCGCAGTAGGCTTCCACCCTCCAGTCGCGGCAGTGGGAGTTCTTCATGACTTGGTCGATGACAAGCTGTGAGTCGCCACGAGCGTCGAGGCGCCGGACCCCTAGCTCGATGGCGATGCGCTGCCCGTTAACCAGGGCCTCGTACTCGGCCACGTTGTTTGATGCCGGAAAATGAAGGCGAATGACGTAGCAGAGATGCTTTCCGAGGGGTGAAACGAAGAGCAAGGCAGCGCCTGCTCCTGTTTTCATGAGTGACCCATCGAAGTACATGGTCCAGAGCTCGGGCTGGATTGGAGTTGTCGGTAACTGAGTGTCAGTCCACTCAGCGAGGAAGTTTGCCAAGACCTAGGATTTTATGGCCTTCCGAGGAGCGAATGATAGCGTTTCACCCATAACTTCCACCGCCCACTTTGCTATCCTACCCGAGGCCTCACGACACTGGATGATCTCCCCCAGGGGGAAGGATGACACCACAGTCACCGGATGAGACTCAAAGTAGTGTCGCAACTTTCGCCGTGTCAGAATCACTGCGTAGAGTAGCTTCTGGATCTGTGGGTAGCGAACTTTGGTCTCGGAAAGCACTTCGCTGATGAAGTAGACTGGCCTCTGGACAGGCAGTGCACACCCTTCTTCTCGTCTCTCGACTACGATCACGGAGCTGACCACCTGAGTGGTCGCGACTACGTAGATCAAGAGGGCTTCTCCTGCAGCGGGGGGCACCAGGATGGGTGTATTTGTAAGGAGCGCCTTAAGGTTTCCGAGGGCTTCCTCGGCCTCGGGGGTCCAAGTGAAGCACTCGGCCTTCCTTAAGAGGTGGTACAGAGGCAAGCCTTTCTCGCCAAGGCGTGAGATGAAGCGGCTCAGAGCCGTAAGGCATCCCATGACCCTCTGTACTCCTTTTGAATCTTTGATCGGTCCCATGTTGGTGATGGCCGCGATTTTCTCCGGATTGGCCTCGATGCCCCGCTCGAAGACGATGAATCCAAGGAGCATGCCTCGAGGGACTCCGAAGACACACTTCTCGGGGTTGAGTTTCACGCCTTTCGCTCTCAGACACTTGAATGTCGTTTCAAGGTCAAATAGGAGGTCGGAGGCTCTCTTCGTCTTGACAACGATGCCATCGACGTAAGCCTTGACTGTTCTGCCGATGTGTTCTCTGAACACGTGGTTCATGCACCTCTGATAAGTGGCACCTTCATTCCTCAAACCAAATGGCATTGTAGTGTAACAGTACATGCCAAAAGGTGTGATGAAAGAAGTCACGAGCTGGTCGGACTCTTTCATCTTGATTTGGTGATAGCTTGAGTAGGCATCGAGGAATGACAGGGTTTCGCACCCAGCAGTGGAGTCCACGATTTGATCGATGCGAGATAGAGGATAGGGAACTTTCGGACATGCCTTGTTTAGACCAGTGTAGTCTACACACATCCTCCATTTCCCACCCTTCTTCCTTACAAGAACAGGGTTAGCTAACCATTCGGGATGGAATACCTCTTTGATAAACCCTGCCGCGAGTAGCTTGTGGATCTCCTCGCCTATGGCCCTGCGCTTTTATTCGTCGAAACGACGTAGGGTTTGCTTCACGGGTCAGGCTCCAGCTCTGATGTCCAGTGAGTGCTCGGCGACATCCCTCGGTATGCCGGGCATGTCCGAGGGACTCCACGCAAAGACTTCGGCGTTTGCGCGGAGAAAGTCGACGAGCACTGCTTCCTATTTGGGGTCGAGCTTGGAGCCGATCCGAACTTTCTTGCTGGCGTCGTTGCTGGGGGTCGAGAGAGACGGACTTGACCGCCTCAACTGGTTCGAAGTTGCCGGCGTGCCGCTTCGCGTTGGGCGCCTCCTTGGAGAGGCGTTCCAGGTCGGTGATGAGGGCTTCGGACTCGGTGAGAGCCTCAGCGTACTCCACGCACTCCACGTCGCATTCGTATGCGTGGCGGCACGTGGATCCGATGGTGATGATCCCGTTCGGGCCCGACATCTTGAGCTTGAGGTAGGTGTAGTTGGGGACGACCATGAACTTGGCATAGCATGGTCTTCCCAATACCGCATGGTAGGTTCCTCGAAACCCGATGACCTCAAAGGTGAGAGCTTCCTTTCGAAAGTTAGAGGGAGTTCCGAAGCAGACGGGTAAGTCGATCCGCCCGAGGGGTAGGATTCGCTTACCGGGCGCTATCCCGTGGAAGGGTGCCGCACCGGCCCGGACCTCGGACCGATCAACCCCTAAGAGTTCCAGGGTCTCGGTGTAGATGATGTTAAGGCTGCTGCCTCCATCCATGAGGACCTTGGAGAGCCTAACGTTGCCGATGATCGGA
The DNA here is from genome assembly GCF_902167145.1 of Zea mays. Lineage (NCBI taxonomy): Eukaryota > Viridiplantae > Streptophyta > Magnoliopsida > Poales > Poaceae > Zea > Zea mays. The sequence continues at coordinate 31,074,241 of NC_050097.1, read as the reverse complement.
TCGACGACGAGCAGGTACCTTCCTGGGCTTGGCACGAAGTCAGGGTGGTCGCCCCGGTCGAAGGTGATAGGCTTGTCGGACCAGTCTAGGTAGACGGGCGCTGCCACCTTCACCAAGCAGACCTCCCGGCGCTCCTGCTTGCGGTGCCGAGCCGAGGCGTTCGCCGCCTGCCCGCCGTAGATCATGAAGCAGTTATAGACTTCCGGAAACCCCTCTTCCTTGCCGCCCTCCTTCTTGTCGTTGTCATGGCCCTTGTCATCTTCCGCCGGGGGCCCGGTCTTATGGAAGTAGCGTTGGAGCATGACACATTCTTCGAGGGTGTGCTTGACGAGCCCCTGGTGATAGGGGCACGGCTCCTTGAGCATCTTGTCGAACGCGTCGGCCCCTCCAGGAGGTTTCCGAGGGTTCCTGTGCTCGGCCGCAGCGACGAGATTCGCGTCAGCGGCGTCGCGCTTCGCTTGCGACTTGTTTTGGCCTTCTTCTTCGTGCCCCGCTGGGCGGACACCTCGGGGGCATCTGTCTTCGGCTCTCCCTGAGGCTGCTTGTCCTTTCGGAAGATGGCTTCGACCGCCTCTTGACCTGAGGCAAACTTGGTGGCGACGTCCATCAGTTCGCTCGCACGGGTGGGAGTCTTGCGCCCCAGTTTGCTCACCAGGTCTCGGCAAGTGGTGCCGGCGAGGAAAGCCCCGATGACATCCGAGTCGGTAACGTTGGGCAGCTCGGTGCGCTGCTTCGAAAACCACCGAATGTACTCTCGGAGGGACTCCCTTGGCTGCTGGCGGTAGCTTCGGAGGTTCCACGAGTTCCTAGGGCGCACGTACGTGCCTTGGAAGTTTCCCGCGAAAGCTTTGACCAGATCGTCCCAGTCGGAGATCTGCACAGGAGGCAGATGCTCCAGCCAGGCTCGGGCGGCGTCAGAGAGGAAAAGGGGTAGATTACGGATGATGAGGTTGTCATCATCCGCCCCTCCCAACTGGCATGTCAGTCGGTAGTCCGCGAGCCACAGCTCCGGCCTCGTCTCCCCCGAGTACTTGGTGATGGTAGTCGGGGCTCGAAAACGGGCAGGGAACGGCGCTCGTCGTATGGCCCGGCTGAAGACCCGCGGACCGGGTGGTTCGGGCGAAGGACTGCGATCCTCCTCGCTGTTGCAGCGTCCCGCACGCCTGGGATGGTAGCCTCGGCGCACCTTCTCGTCGAGGCGGGCTCGATGGTCGGGATGGTGGTGCTCATTGCCGAGGCGTTCCCGGTGGCAGGCGCCTCATCCCGCACGTGCTCGGGATGGACCGAGGCTTCCCGAATGCGTCGGGAGGACACCGCGTGATGCTCCGAGGGGTCAGCTCGCCTACGAGAGGTGGAGCTCTCGGCTTGTCGAACCGCGGCGCCTTCTAGGAGATCCTTGAGTTCGCCCTGGATACGCTGTCCCTCGGTGGTGGATGGCTCCGGCATGGCTCGAAGTAGCATAGCCGCTGCAGCTAGGTCCTGGCCGGACCCGCTGACGGCCGGGGGCAGCGCTGCCCTGGCATTGTCGACGATGCGGTGCCGGATGTCTTGGGGCCAATGACAGGCTTCTCCGGCGAGTGTTCGGCCTGCCCACTCCTGTTTGATGTTCTGTCGGAGCTGCACAAGCCGGCCTGCTTCCCCATCGACCTGGGCCTGCATCTCGCGGATTTGCTCGAGCTATGTGTCCTGACCCCCCGCAGGGACTGGGACCACAGCTAGCTCCCGTAGGATGTCAACGCGAGATGCGGGTCCAGGAGGATCATCAACCTCTGGCATACCAAGGTGGTTGCCTTCGTTGTGATCTCCTAGATCGACGTGGAAACATTCGCGACTTGGGCCGTAACCCTCGTCGCCAAGGTCATGGCCATCATCAGAACAACCAGAGAGGCAATGGTCACATGCGGACATGAAGTCCCGCATGACACTGGGGTCATTGAGGCCAGAGAAATCCCAACCGGAGTCGGGGTCGTCCTCCTCCTCAGAACCCGCCGGTCCGAAGGTTGAGACGGCTGTCAGTCGGTCCCAGGTCGACCACATGTGGTACCCCCGGGAGGTTTGGATACGCCTTTACGAAGGCGCTCACCGCAGCGGGGTCGCTAGGTGGATCGAAGCTGAACCAAAAAGGTACGAGATAGATAACAGACGGTACCTCTTGGCCGATGGACGGTGGTGAAGTCGCGTCGGGGGCGGAGCACACCGTCATCTCAGGTACGAGAGTAACGCCCAGCAGGTCCTTTGCGAGGGTGCTGGCGTCATCAGTCCGCTTGGGGCTGACACGTTGCAGGGAAGTGATACCCGCTGTCGTCTCAGGTGCGAGGACAATGCCCGACATGTCCCCCGGGGGAGTGCCGGCGTCGTCGACTCGCTCTGGTGCGACAGCGGACAAGGTGCCACCTCCTGCGTGGCCATGGTTGCCTCATCTCCGCCTCCTCCGGTGAGGAGGGTGGCGGGGATGACCAGAACGCTCCTCTTCCGCCGCGGGGAGATGTTGTCGTAGAGCTCGCCGTCGTCGGGCGAATCGGAGACTGTCGTTGTCGTCACGCCGCGGGGGGAGGAGTACCATGTCGTAGCTGCCGTCGAGGGACATGAACTCGAGACTCCCGAAGCGGAGCACCGTCTCGGGCTGAAGAGGTTGCTAAAGACTCCCCATCTGGAACTCAACGGGAAGGTGTTCGTTAACACGCAGCAGGCCCCTACCTGGCGCGCCAACTGTCGGCGTCTCGGACCCGGGGGGGTCCCTTGGACCGACGAGTGAAATCGCTGCGTGCCCCTGCCCAGATGGGTTGGTGCAGGATGGAACACAAGATGTGGGGCAAGCCTTGTATTATCCTGCACCAGGGGTGCCGCTCGTAGTAGGGGTTACAAGCGCGTCGTGAGAGGGAGAGAGAGAGAGTTTGTCTGCTCCTTCCCTCATGCGAACCTCCTCAGGGTGGCCCTGGACCTCCCTTTTATAGACGCAAGGAGAGGGTCCAGATGTACAACGGGGGGCGTAGCTATGCGCTAACGTGTCCGACAGAGGAGCACCTAAGCCTTGTGTACATGCCAAAGTGGCCGTCGGGGGAGAGTTCGAGCCTTGTACACATGATGGCGTGGCCGTCGGAGGAGCGCCTGAGTCCTGTAGGAGTATAGCTGGCAGTGCGGCAAGGGTCCTGCTGACGTCTCCTTGCTGCCGTAAGGGGCTGAGAGCCACCGACATCATGATGCACGCGGGGCACCATCATTACCCATCACCGGGGTAAGCCAGATGGGATGCCGGTCTTGTTCCTCCTAGCCCGAGCAGGCTAGGAATAGGGTAATGATGTATCCCCTGTTGGCGCGGTCGGTCCGAGCCCATGGTCGGGCGAGGCGGAGACTTCTGTCGAGGCCGAGGCCAGGGTCGGGCGAGGACACGATTCCTCCCGAGACCGACGTCGAGGCCGAGTCCGGGGGTCGGGCGAGGCGGAGACCTCCTCCTGAGGCCGGAGCCTGAGGTTGAGGCCGAGTCGGAAACCTCCTCCCGAGGCTGGAGCCTGAGGTCGGGCGAGGCGGAGCTTCCTGTTGCGCCTGAGGCCGAACTCGGTGGTTGATCGTGACTTGTTGTCAGTCTTTGCCTGGGTGGTTGACACGGCAGTCGGAGCAGGGCGAGCGGCGCTGTTTTCCTGTCACATCAGTACAGTAAAGAAGAGGGGCGAAGTGACTGCGGTCACTTCGGCCTGGCCGACTGAGGCGCGTGTGTCAGGATACAGCGTCAAGCATCCCCTGCATTGAATGCGCCTGCGAAGCGATCGGTTGGTGAGGCGGTCTGGCCAAGGTTGCTTCACAACGAAGCCTGCCCGAGCCGGGCTTCGGGAGAGCCGAGGGGGCGCCCGCTGCCTGAGGAGGCCCTCGGGCGAGGCGTGAACTCGTCTGGGATTACTGCTCCGGCCCGAGGCTGGGCTCGGACGAGATCGCGTCCCTTGGGTAGACGAAGCCTTGACTTGAACCGCACCCGTCAGTTGGTCTGAGGGTGTTTACCAGCCATGATTAGGAGCGTTGGGGGTACCCCTAATTATGGTACCCGACAGGACCGTACAACTCCGAACTCGCTACCTTTGGGTTTCTCTGGCCGCGCTCCGCTATAATTCACCGGACTGTCCGGTGTGCCACCGGACTGTCCGGTGCACCAGCGGAGTAACGGCTCTTCGGTGCAACGGTCGACTGCAAAAGCGCAGGACAGCGCTACAGTGCATGAACAGTGCGTGCAGAGTCAGAGCGCAGAAGTCAGAGGGGCACCAGATAGTGAACAGTGCATGTCCGGTGCCGCATGAAGACAAAGCCCCAACGGTCAACTGCTCCAGAATCCGAACGGTTGGGTGATGTGGCTGGTACATCGGACAGTGTCCGGTGGTGCACCGGACTGTCTGGTGCGCCCATTGATAGCAGCCATCCCTAATGGCTGTTTTGGTGGTTGAGGGCTATAAATGCCCCCCAACCATGACCACTCGAAGCATCCAAGTTTCCAGCACTTCACATTTAATACAAGAGCTAGTTCATTCAATACTAGACACAATTCAAAAGAATCAAAGCCTCTCCAAGTCCTGAATTCACTCCAAACACCTAGTGACTAGAGAGAGTGTTTTCTTCATGTTCTTTGAGCTCTTGTTCTTGGATCGCTTTCTTCTTCCTCTTTCTTGTTCTCAAAGTGACTTTTAATCAAAGCAAGAGACACTAAGATTGTAGTGGTCCTTGTGGGGTCTAAGTGACCCGTTTGATTAAGGAGAAAGCTCACTTGGTCTAGGTGACCGTTTGAGAGAGGGAAAGGGTTGAAAGAGACTCGGCCTTTGTGACCACCTCAACAGGGACTAGGTTCTCAAGAACCGAACCTCGGTAAAACAAATCACCATGTCATCCACTTTATTTATTGGTTGATTTGTTTTCGCCCTCTCTTTCGGACCCGAGTCTAATTCTAACGCTAACCCCAGCTTGTATTGTGTGCTTAAGTTTGTAAATTTCAGATTCCGCCTATTCACCCCCTCTAGGCGAATTTCAATTGGTATCAGAGCGCAGTACTTCATTAGAGTCTAACCACTCGAAGTGATGTCGGTAGATCACGCCAAAAGGGAGATCGTGACCGGCGACAAGTCCACAAGCCACGGGAAGGCTCCATCAAGGGAGTCCGGCGCCAAAGGCAAGGAGGAATCCCCTCCCCACATCAAATCGCATCGGAGTGGCGACAAGAAGAAGAAGATGAAGAAAGTGGTCTACTACGAGACCGATTCTTCGTCGCCCTCCACCTCCGGCTCCGACGAGGCGTCCGTTACTTCTAAGCGCCATGAGCGCAAGAAGTATAGTAAGATGCCCCTTCGATATCCTCGTATCTCTAAGCTCGTTCCTCTACTTTCCGTTCCATTAGGCAAACCTCTATTTTTTGATGGTGAGGATTATTTTATGTGGAGTGATAAGATGAGGCATCACCTAACCTCACTCCATGCAAGTATTTGGGACATTGTTGAGCTTGGAGCGCAGGTACCTACGGTGGGGGAAGAGGGCTACGACTCGGACGAGGTTGCCCAAATCCGACACTTTAACTCCCAAGCTACTACTATACTCCTCGCCTCTCTATGTCGAGAGGAGTATAATAAAGTGCAAGGGTTAAAGAGCGCCAAGGAGATTTGGGACGTGCTCAAGACCGCGCACGAAGGAGATGAGGTGACCAAGTTCACCAAGCGAGAGACGATCAAGGGGGAGCTCGGTCGATTTGTCCTCAACCATGGAGAGGAGCCACACGCCATGTACAACCGGCTCAAGACCTTGGTAAACCAAGTGCGCAACCTCGGAAGCACCAAATGGGATGACCATGAAATGGTCAAGGTTATTCTAAGATCACTCGTTTTTCGCAATCCTACACAAGTTCAATTAATTCGTGGTGATCCTAGATATAAGCTAATGTCTCCCGAGGAGGTAATAGGGAAGTTTGTGAGCTTTGAATTGATGATTAAAGGCTCCAAACAAATCATCAACTTGGAGCAAGGTGGCACCTCCACACCCGAGGTGCAACCCATCGCATTCAAAGCAACAGAGGAGAAGAAAGAAGAGTCTACACCAAGTAGACTCCCCATCGATGCCTCCAAGCTTGACAATGAGGAAATGGCGCTCATCATCAAGAGCTTTCGCCAAATCCTCAAGCAAAGGAAGGGGAAAGATTACAAGCCCCGTTCCAAAAGGGTGTGCTACAAATGTGGTAAGCCCGGTCATTTTATCGCTAAATGTCCTATGTCTAGTGATAGTGACAGGGGCGACAACAAGAAGGAAAAGAGGAAGGAAAAGAAGAAGTACTACAAGAAGAAGGGTGGCGATGCCCACGTATGTCGGGAATGGGACTCCGACGAGAGCTCCACCGACTCCTCCTCCGACGATGATGCCGCCAACATCGTCGTCAACAAGGGCCTCCTCTTCCCCAACGTCGGCCACAAGTGCTTCATGGCAAAGGACGGCAAAAAGAAGAAGGTATAATCTAAAGCCTCCACCAAATATACAACATCTAGTGATGAGGCTAGCTCTAGTGAAGATGAGGATGATTTGTTTACACTTTTGCCAATCTTAACATGCAACAGAAAGAAAAGTTGAATAAATTGATAGGTGCTATTTATGAGAAGGATGAACTTTTGGATAGCCAAGAGGAATTCCTTATTAAAGAAAATAAGAAGCATGTTAAAGTTAAAAATGCTTATGCTCAGGAAGTAGAAAAATATGAGAATTTGACCAAAGAGCTTAGCATATGCCATGACACTGTTTCCAACCTTAGAACTGAGAATGCTAATTTAATTGCTAAGGTTGAGAAGTTAAATGCTTGCAATGATTCAATTGTCAGTCTTAGGAATGAAAATGATAGTTTAATTGCTAAGATTGATAAATTGAATGAATTAATTTCTAGCCTTAAAATTGAGAATGATAAATTAATTGCTAAGGCTAAAGATTTAAGTGGTTGCAATGATGCTATTTCCAGTCTTAGAAATGAGAATGCTATTTTACATGCTAAGATTGATGAATTAAATACTTGCAAACCATCTACATCTACTGTTGATCATGTTTCCATTTGCACTAGATGTAGATATGTTAATGTTGATGCTATTCATGATCACCTTGCTTTAATTAAACAACAAAATGATCATATAGCACAATTAACTGCTAAAATTAATGAGCATGAAATTGAAAATGAGAACTTTAAATTTGCTAGAAGCATGCTCTATACTGGGAGACGCCCTGGCATTAAGGATGGCATTGGTTTCCAACAGGGAAGCAATGTCAAGCTTAATACCCCTAAGAGATTGTTTAATTTTGTTAAGGGCAAGGCTCCCATGGTTCACGATAATGAGGGCTATATTTTGTATCCTGCTAATTATCCCAAACATAAGATTAGGAGAACTCATGCTAGAAAACCTCACACTATTTCTCATCATGCATTCATGTATAAGAATGAGGCATCTAGCTCTAGACAATCAACTCATGTTAAATTGCCTAAAAAGAAAACTCCTGCTGCATCAAATGAACCTAGCATTTCATTTAAAACTTTTGATGCATCTTATGTTTTAGCTAACAAATCAGGCAAAGTAGTTGCCAAATATGTTGGGCCAAACACAAGGGCTCAAAGACTTGTGTTTGGGTACCCAAGGTGCTTGTTTCTAACGTTAAAGGACCCAAGACTGTTTGGGTACCTAAGAACAAGGACTAAATTGTTTTGCAGGTTTATGCATCCGGGGGCTCAAGCTGGATAATTGATAGCGGATGCACAAACCACATGACAGGGGAGAAAAAGGATGTTCTCCTCCTACGAGAAAAACGAAGATCCCCAATGAGCTATCACATTCGGGGATGGAAATCAAGGTTTGGTCAAAGGACTTGGTAAAATTGCTATATCACTTGACCATTCTATTTCCAATGTTTTTCTGTAGATTCTTTAGATTACAATGTCCTTTCAGTTTCTCAATTATGCAAAATGGGCTACAACTGTCTTTTTACAGATGTAGGTGTTACTGTCTTTAGAAGGAGTGATGATTCATTAGCATTTAAGAGAGTGTTAGAGGGTTAGCTATACTTAGTTGATTTTAATAGAGCTGAACTCGACACTTGCTTAATTGCTAAGACTAATATGGGTTGGCTCTGGCATCGCTGACTAGCCCATGTTGGGATGAAGAATCTCCACAAACTTCTAAAGGGAGAGCACATTTTGGGACTGACAAATGTTCATTTTGAGAAAGACAAGGTTTGTAGCGCATATCAGGCAGGAAAGCAAGTTGGTGCCCATCATCCACACAAGAACATCATGTCGACCGATAGGTCGCTTGAACTACTCCACATGGACCTATTCGGCTCGATTGCTTACATAAGCATCGGCGGGAGTAAGTTTGTCTTGTAATGTTGGATGATTATTCTCGCTTCACTTGGGTATTCTTTTTACAGGAAAAATCTCAGACCCAAGATACACTCAAAGGATTCTTGAGACAAGCTCAAAATGAGTTCAGATTAAGAATAAAAAAGATAAGAAGCGACAATGGGACGGAGTTCAAGAACTCTCAAATCGAAGGCTTTCTTGAGGAGGAGGGCATCAAGCATGAGTTCTCTTCTCCCTACACACCTTAACAAAATGGTGTAGTGGAGAGGAAGAATAGAACTCTACTGGACATGACAAGGACCATGCTTGATGAGTACAAGACACCGGACCGGTTTTGGGCCAAGGCGATTAACACCGCCTGCTACTCCATCAACCGGTTATATCTTCACCGAATTCTCAAAAGACATCATATGAACTCCTCACTGGTAAAAAGGCCAATGCTTCATATTTTAGAGTCTTTGGAAGCAAATGTTTTATTCTTGTTAAAAGAGGTAAAAAATCTAAATTTGCTCCTAAGGCTGTAGAAGGCTTTTTACTAGGATATGATTCAAACACAAGGGCATATAGAGTCTTTAACAAATCCACTAGATTAGTTGAGGTTTCTTGTGACATTGTGTTTGATGAGACTAACGGCTCCCAAGAGGAGCAAGTTGATCTTGATGAGCTAGATGATGAAGAGGCTCCATGCGTCGCGCTAAGGAACATGTCCATTGGGGATGTGTGTCCTAAGGAATCCGAAGAGCCTACACAAGCACAAGATCAACCGTCATCTTCCAATCAAGCATCTCCACCAACTCAAGATGAAGAACAGGCTCAAGGTGATGAAGAAGAAGATCAAGAAGATGAGCCACCTCAAGAGGAGGACAAGGATCAAGGGGGAGATGAGGTTGATCAAGACAAGGAAGATGATCAAGAAATTCAGGGTCAAAGACCGCCACACCCAAGAGTCCACCAAGCGATTCAAAGAGATCATCCCGTGAACTCCATCCTCGGTGACATTCATAAGGGGGTAACCACTCGATCTTGAGTCACTCATTTTTGTGAACATTACTCTTTTGTGTCCTCTATTGAGCCATACAGGATGGAGGACGCACTAAGAGATTCGGATTAGGTGCTGGCAATGCAAGAGGAGCTCAACAACTTCACGAGAAATAAGGTATGACATTTGGTTCCACGTCCTAATCAAAATGTTGTAGGTACCAAGTGGGTATTCCGCAACAAGCAAGATGAGCATGGTGTGGTGATAAGGAACAAAGCCCGACTTGTGGCTAAAGGTTATTCACAAGTAGAAGGTTTGGACTTTGGTGAAACTTATGCACCCGTAGCTAGGCTTGAGTAAATTCGTATATTACTTACCTATGCTACTTATCATGGCTTCAAGCTCTATCAAATGTGATGAGGACATCCTCCACTATTACCCGTTGGCAAAGACGCAATTGGCCCAATTGTAGTCAGACGGCGACCATGTGAGCCTCAGAATTATCCCACCTCACTTAACTTGGGAGGAGGAAGCCACTTTAAAAGGGAGAGCCACCCTTCTCCCATTGGACTAGTCTTTTGGGGCGATTGAGCCTTTCCTTGAGTTGGGTGTGCTTAATGAACTGTTGGGCTCCGGGCAACCCTAATTTGTTGGGCCTCAGCCAACCCCACCTGGGCTAGGTGTATCATTTGGTATCAGAGCTAGGGCCTATTTTATGAAGGTGGGAATGATGAGGACACCCTCTACTATTACCCGTTGGCAAAGACGCAATTGGCCCAGTTGGCCCAATTATAGTCAGACGGCGACCGTGTGAGCCTCAGAATTATCCCACCTCACTTAACTTGGGAGGAGGAAGCCACTTTAAAAAGAAGAGACACCCTTCCCCCATTGGACTAGTCTTTTGGGGCGATTGGGCCTTTCCATGAGTTGGTTGTGCTTAATGAACTGTTGGGCTCTGGGCAACCCTAATTTGTTGGGCCTCGGCCAACCCCACCTAGGCTAGATGTATCAAAATGGATGTGAAGAGTGCCTTCATCAATGGACCAATCAAGGAAGAGGTTTATGTTGAGCAACCTCCCGGCTTTGAAGATAGTGAGTACCCTGACTATGTCTATAAACTCTCAAAGGCGCTTTATGGGCTCAAGCAAGCCCCAAGAGCATGGTATGAATGCCTGCGAGATTTTTTAATCACTAATGGCTTCAAAGTCGGCAAAGCCGATCCTACTCTCTTTACTAAAACTGTTGCAAATGGTTTGTTTGTATGCCAAATTTATGTTGATGATATCATATTTGGGTCTACTAACAAATCTACTTGTGAAGAGTTTAGTAGGATCATGATACAAAAATTCGAGATGTCTATGATGGGGGAGTTGAAATATTTCTTAGGATTTCAAGTCAAGCAACTCCAAGAAGGCACCTTCATCAGCCAAACGAAGTATATTCAAGACATACTCAACAAGTTTGGAATGAAGGATGCCAAGCCCATCAAGACACCCATGGGAACAAATGGGCATCTCGACCTCGACATGGGAGGTAAATCCGTAGATCAAAAGGTATACCGGTCGATGATAGGATCTTTACTCTATTTATGTGCATCTAGACCGAATATTATGCTTTCCGTATGCATGTGTGCAAGGTTCCAAGCTGACCCTAAGGAAGTTCACCTTAGGGCCATGAAGCGAATCATGAGATATTTAGTTTATACTCCTAAGTTTGGGCTTTGGTACCCCAGGGGATCCACCTTTGATTTAATAGGTTATTCTGATGCTGATTGGGCAGGGTGTAAAATTGATAGGAAGAGCACATCAAGGACTTATCAGTTTCTGGGGAGATCCCTGGTGTCTTGGGCTTCAAAGAAACAAAACTCAGTAGCTCTTTCTACCGCCGAAGACGAGTATATTGCCGCAGGCCATTGTTGTGCGCAATTACTTTGGATGAGGCAAACCCTCAGGGACTATGGCTACAAATTGAGCAAAGTCCATCTCCTATGTGACAATGAGAGTGCTATCCGCATGGCGGAGAATCCCGTTGAACACAACCGCACTAAGCACATAGACATTCGGTATCACTTTTTGAGGGATCACCAACAATGGGGGGATATCGAGATAGCCTATATTAACACCAAAGATCAATTAGCCGATATCTTTACCAAGCCACTAGATGAGAAACTAACTAGTTTGCTCTAGATTATATATTCCACAGGTGCATAAAGGTTCAACACAAACCAATAAAAAGACTAAAGAAAGGGTTCAAAAAGAAAGGAGCAAAGAAACCCAAGTATGCCCTGGTCTGGCGCACCGGATTGTCTGGTATGCCACCTGACAGTGTCCGGTGCACCAGGACCGTACAACTCCAAACTCGATACCATCGGGTTTCTTATGCCGCGCTCCGCTATAATTCACCGGACTGTCTGGTGCACCAGCGGAGCAATAGCTCTCTGATGCAACGGTCGATTGCAAAAGCGCAGGACAGAGCTACAGTGCATGAACAGTGCGCACAGAGTCAGAGCGCATAAGTCAGAGGGGCACCGGACAGTGAACAGTGCCTGTCCGGTGTGACACCGGACTGTCCGGTGCCGCATGAAGACAAAGCTCCAACGGTCAACTGCTCCAGAACCCTAACGGTTGGGTGACGTGGCTGGCGCACCGGACTGTCCGGTGCGCCCATTGACAACAACCATCCCCAACGACTGTTTTGGTGGTTGAGGGCTATAAATACCCCCCAACCACCATCACTCCAAGCATCCAAGTTTCCAGCACTTCACATTTAATACAAGAGCTAGTGCATTCAATACTAGACACAATTCAAAAGAATCAAAGCCTCTCCAAGTCCCAAATTCACTCCAAACACCTAGTGACTAGAGAGAGTGTTTTGTTCGTGTTCTTTGAGCTCTTGTTCTTGGATCGCTTTCTTCTTCCTCTTTCTTATTCTCAAAGTGACTTGTAATCAAAGCAAGAGACACTAAGATTGTAGTGGTCCTTGTGGGGTCTAAGTGACCCGTTTGATTAAGGAGAAAGCTCACTCGGTCTAGGTGACCGTTTGAGAGAGGGAAAGGGTTGAAAGAGACCCGGTCTTTGTGACCACCTCAACGGGGACTACGTTCTCAAGAACCAAACCTCGGTAAAACAAATCACCGTGTCATCCACTTTATTTATTGGTTGATTTGTTTTCGCCCTCTCTTTCGGACTCGAGTCTAATTTTAACGCTAACCCCGGCTTGTAGTGTGTGCTTAAGTTTGTAAATTTCAGATTTCGCCTATTCACCTCCCTCTAGGCGACTTTCACTTACGTATCTAGGAGCTAGGTTTTGTGTACAAGGACCTACAATCTTCTAGCGATGGTAACAAAGCAAGGTTGGTACCCTAGATATGTTTAAATCCTTCGGAATTATGGATGAACCCAAGCAAACCTTATAAAAGGCTCGGATTCATCCATTAGAAAGCAAGAGAAAGACGGGGAGGAAAGAACCCTCACCGGTTCTCCTCGAACCCTAAACCTAACCCTAAATATCACGAGCACATAAAGAGAGAGAAAAGGAGTAAGGGTAAGACATTACATGGTTGTCGCCCACTAGGACAGAAGGCAACGTGATCATCGAGCTAGAGCATGACACTACGTGCAGGCCCTTAGGGAACCATCAAGAGGTCGTTCAATGGTGGTGCGCTCAGCCTAATGTGGAGCACACGCACTGGCAATAGGGACCCATGGGCGGTGGCAGGACTTCGCCATTCCTCTCTCTTCCTCGTTGGAGTTTGGGGAGAAGGCAGTGGAAAGGATGCGCTCGGGAGGGAGAGGAGAGCGGAGATCGCTGCACGGTGAGATGTGAAAAATGATTTAGGGTTCCCTCCCTCGGCCAACATGATAGAGGTCCAATCTGACCTGGTTTGGATGACTAGAATGGGGAGTGTTAGCCAGTTCTATTATGATTGAATCTGGTGTTGTTTGGGTGACCAAGTCGGGGACTCAAGTTGGGGGGATTGGGGTGGCCAGTTCCACCCTGGTCATGGCTACCCTCGGGGTCATTCTAGGCCATGTAAAGCTCTTTATCTTTGAGAGTGAACTTTTTTATGCTATTCTTAGGGTATCCTAGGTACGGATACAGATACACATCAACAGGGCTCGATGTGACTGAAACGGCCTGGAGCTAGGGTGACACTGGGTCTGACACTCCTTTGTTGGAGTCTGATGCCTCTTTGGCTCCTTCCATCCATTTTGCAAACATGCCAACTCCAAAAGTGTTTAAACACTTGTGCAATGAAGTTTGTATTTTCATAAATATTTTAAAGGGCTTTTTCACATCCTCGTTAGGTCTTATGTACATGCAATAAATTGATTCACGTGTGACAATTAGATAACAGTTTTGAACTTTGAGTATGGCTATGTATCCCAAACATGATCACCCACTCTATTGTGTATCTTGACTGATAAAAAAATTCTAACTCATACCTTTGCCATGAGCCTATGTATTTTTATTTTTCTCTTTCTTCTTTTCCATGTTGAACACTTGATCATATTGTGGCCATCATCACCTCCATTAGTGCCATGCTTGCTCAACCTTAGTGTGAACTTATCCTATCTCAATCACAACACTAGAGTACTACTCTAGTTATCTCAACGACCAAAAATCAAGCCTAGGGTATTCACCCGCTCCATTTTCGCACACGCACACGGGAGTTTAGAACGGATTTACTTTTGCAACGCTCGTATAAAACAATTGTGACATGCTGTCTAAACAAATAAAATATTTGGAACATACAACTCTACTTCTGTCACATTAGAACAAAATATTGTAAAGATACTTATGAAATAGTTGAAACATATAATTGCTGTGTAATACTTGCAACGTATGTTTGTAATGTAAGATCACCTCGTTGCTTGGGTGAGTAAAGTCTCGCGGCGGCCGGCGTGTGGAGCTCAACGACCAACGACATGTGGAGGTGCAGAGGTCATTGGTGTGGAGCTCGGCGTCACGAAGCTCTCCAATAAATGCTGCTCTATGCAGTGTGTGTGTCTATAATGCGGCGCGCTAAAAAGGTTTCGGAAAAAATAATAAATCACAAACGCCAAAAAAAAAAAATTACAGCCCCACTTGGCCCAGCTAGAGGATCCACTTGCCCGGAAGTTGCGTGGGCTTACGCATTCGAGCACGTGTCCGTTTGAACTCTCAAAAGCTCTATGTCATCGCTCGCCACCACCAAGATAAATACCCGGGCAAGGCACCCTCGCCGACGATCCACCCTTTGCCTTCAGCACAGCACGACCAGGACACAGTGCTCCCTCCCCAAAGACAAACAGGCGAGCAGCAAACACACACGCTCGAACCGAGACAAGCCAATCTAATAATGGGGAGGGCTCCGTGCTGCGAGAAGATGGGGCTGAAGAAGGGGCCATGGACGCCCGAGGAGGACAAGGTCCTGGTCGCCCATATCCAGAGCTTCGGCCACAGCAACTGGCGCGCGCTGCCCAAGCAAGCCGGTGAGCAACCCACGCACGTACTCGACCCTCTGATTGCTTCTCGCCGTAGCTAGCTAGCTATCTATCCTATGATCCTATCCTACCCCGCCGGCCGGCCGTCGGAGCGCTAACGAGACGCACGTGCTGCTGGTGCAGGGCTGCTGCGGTGCGGCAAGAGCTGCCGGCTCCGGTGGATCAACTACCTGCGCCCGGACATCAAGCGCGG
Source organism: Zea mays (assembly GCF_902167145.1). NCBI lineage: Eukaryota > Viridiplantae > Streptophyta > Magnoliopsida > Poales > Poaceae > Zea > Zea mays. Next base: position 31,059,233 of record NC_050097.1, on the reverse strand, counting down.
CAACTTCAGCAAGGAGGAGGAGGACGCCATCATCAGCCTCCACGAGCAGCTCGGCAACAGGTACTTTTTACTCACGCCGCTGTTCTTTCCCTTCCTCGCATTGCTGTCTTCTCGGGTGTAAAAATCGGAGAATCAATGATTGTTTGCATGTTGCTTCAAACGCAAATTACTATTCGTCTTCGTCTGAATTGTTCCTGTCAGTGGGGTAGGGCATACAATACATTATCCCCGTGGGCCCCGCCTCGAGGCCCGCCCGACGAAGGGAGAAAGAAAATCCAAGTGTGCTGACCACTTGGTCGCTAGTTAATTCATGGCGTCAGACGTCAGTGATGCATGAGCATGATGATACGCGAGATCTGCCGGAGATTTCCACCTCCTCTAGTTTGTCCGTCGTCTAGCTTGTCTAGAGCTCTCAGTGCAGTTAAAAAAAAAGAATGGGGATTCCGCTCCGCCGTTAAACAAGTGCATGTGATCCCTCCCGGCGGCAAGGGGAATCAAATCACGCAGCAGCAGAGATACTAGGACTCAGGAGTAGATCTAGCATGGATCATGCATGTCATGTCATCTCGCAGATAGAGTAATCAACAATTCCTTTCCTTTGACAAAACATAAAAGCTGTGCGCTGATGCGATGAGCTCTGAATTGCTAGGTGGTCCGCCATCGCCGCCAGGCTGCCCGGGCGGACGGACAACGAGATCAAGAACGTCTGGCACACGCACCTCAAGAAGCGCCTGGATCCCACCAAGCAGGAGCAGCAGCAGCAGCACGGGACGACGCCGGCGGCTGGCGCCGGCAAGAAGCACAGGCCCGCGGCGGCGGCGAAGCGCGGGGGCGGCGGAGCCAGGAAGGCGACGGCCAACGCCGACGCCGTCGTCGTCCCGGCCCCGGCCCCGGCCACCGCTGCGCCGGCGTCTCCCGAACGGTCGGCGGCCTCGTCGTCGGTGACCGAGTCGTCCATGACGGAGCAGGAGCAGGAGCACGGCAACACGGGGAGCTCGCCCGCGTTCCCCAAGGAGGAGAGCCTCACCACCTCCTCCTCGGACGCCGAGGAGTTCCAGTTCGACGACAGCTTCTGGTCCGAGACGCTGTCGATGCCGCTGGACAGCCTCGACGACGTCGTCCCCATGGAGCCCTCCGACGACGACGCGTTCGGCGACGTCGACGTGGCTGCCGCCTCCTCCTCGTCCGTCGGCGCCGACGGCGACCTGGACTACTGGCTCAGAGTGTTCATGGAGTCCGGCGACGCGCACCCAGAACTGCCGCAGATTTAGACCGCTCGCGCGAGAATTTTCGGCTCCTAATTGATTCATCGTTCTTTTGTCTCTATCTCTCTCTGCACGTCTTGCATCGGAGGGGACGGACAAGGACAGCAGCAGCTGATTAACAGAGAAGGAAATCAGGCAGAAACAACGCGACACGCCGTTGCAACTTGGATCGATCTTGTTTGCCTTCTTGTTGTATAGATACTAGAATCCATCCAAGCCTATGCGTTCTGAGAACAGAAGCACGCTGTGCTGTGCATGCAGATTCCCATGTATGTACAGTAGCCACGGCCGCCGCCAGAACAGAAATGGATCCGGCCTCTTCCAAATTCCAATTCGTTGAGTTAATTCATCTAGCTCGTGCTACTCGTGTTTCGGTCGGTTACGAAATCACGTCATGGCGATGCTGTACGCCTCCAGTCCCGCGGTCTGTTCATCTCCAGTGCACGCTTCGTCTCGCAGCACAGCTGAGGTTGAACTAGTGGTAACTGCTGCCTGCCTGCCTTTGAGAAAGAGAAAAAAAAAAGGCTGGAACACGTGTGCAGAGGAACCGGACAAACCAAAGGAGGATTTTTTTGCGCCATTGACAGTTAAACAATGCCAATCACAGATCTGGCTGTCTCCTGATTGATTCTGCGTCACCTTTGTTGTGGCTTTGTTTGATCTGGAAAAAAAAAGTAAACGAAGAACATGTGGGCTGCTATGCTGATCCATGTACAAGTGCGTATTGGCGCCGCCATTTTCTATTCCAACCTGTGCCTTTCATGCTTAATCAAGCTAACAGTCTTCAATTGCATAAGCAGGTCTCCTGCCGTTGTCTACGCGATAGGGTTCAGATACTATACTACCGAGGGTACCTTTTGAGCTGTGCTAGAGATGAGTGGAACACGCTGGTACTTATCGCCCGGCGACGACAGCTTGATGAGCATCGCAACAAGGGGCGCTTAATGATCATATACGCCCTATATATAGGCCAATTACGTTCAAAAAACATATAAGCTCTATAAAAAAATAAATGAATACATACAGTAAGTATATGTTGCAGCAAAACGTAAATATTACTATTTAGAACATGTTTAGGCCAATTACGTTCAAAAAACATATAAGCTCTATAAAAAAATAAATGAATACATACAGTAAGTATATGTTGCAGCAAAACGTAAATATTACTATTTAGAACATGTTTGGAATCATCCAATTTTTAAGAAACTTGTTTATAAAAATTGAGTTGGTTCCAAACATACCATTTTATAACTCAGTTTATAAAAATTAGATTCTCACTCGCTTAAAAACTAAAAAACTTGTCTCTTCTAACTAAAAAAGAAAAACTGGTTTTTTAAAAACTGAGTTGCTTCCAAATAAGGCCTTAGACTCCTTATATCTTTACTAATTTAAAGAATAGAGAATTAGAGATTTTAATAGAAAAAAAAAATCATCCAACGGTCTCTTCAATTGGATATGCAAATATAGACACCCTCTATTCTGGATTTCTCACTAGCCAAATATAAAGAACAAGGATAACTCCTTAGATCATGCACAAGATATAGAAAAACTGTTGGAAGAGTTAAAGATATAGAAAACGATCCTTACTAAAAAGTCTCTCTAAAAGGTAATTTAGAGAATGTATTTTAGAAAAAGGCTCTTGAAGATGCTCTTAATTCTTCCAAAACAAGATGTGAACACTTCCGCATTGCATCCCATATTTCTAGTCAAGTCAAAGTATTTGTCCGAGTAGACGAGTACCACAGTTTAGGACATGGAATTTATCCTTTGACTGAAGGTTTCAAAAGGCAATTTTCGTATATGACTGCAGGACATAAGGAATTAGTTCCATATCTAGAAGGGGAAAATTATATGCAGAAAACATATCACTTAAGTGCATGCGGACGTAAATATGACATACTGCTGGCGTAAAGAAACTGCTGCGTGTTTACAACCCCATTAAATTAATAGGTGTCTTTTGTGGGATCTCTAAGGTGATAAGTGAAAAAAATTAAGAGACGATTTTTTCGTAAAGAGTCTGTCTCTACACAACTATCTATACATACTATGTCTTGACTACATTTATTATCAAGAGGCTCATAATTGTATCATGCAAACTCTTAGTTGACTCTTGTATTTAGAAAACCGTTGTAGGGGCTCAAGGTTGTACATGTCATAACAGCTCAGTAATCCCCTTACTAAACAGTGGTGGAAATCAAATTACTATTTCCCCCTTTTTTATTACTCTGAATTTACTATTTTAGTGGATATGGACCACCTTTATTTAGCTTTACTTTAGATCGTTAGGCAATCATAAATACAATATATTTTTCTTCTGATTAATCTCATAACTTCTAGATGAACATGGTGTCTCCTTTTAATATTATTGTATACTGATAGAACATATTAGTAACAGTATAGTTTTGGTTTGCTAAATTGCACAATCTAAAGCAACAAGGATAACAAGTGTTGGATTCTCCGTCTCGTTGATTCAATGGTCTACCATGCTGTTTATTCCTTCAATCACATAAAGCTACATAGAGGCCTGCTTTACATACTGTAAATAATTAAATAGATAAGACAAGAAAGAAAGATACTTTTGAGGCAGTTATCAACTTACCAACACAAAAGGTGTTCTACAGCTGGTCGCAACTGGTCGCCTTATCAGTGCCATGGCAACTAGGGTCGATTAGATCATTTGAAAACATTGCATGGCACCATAAACAACCGATCGTCGTCCCGAACAGGGAGTTTCTTTCACCTTTGTTGAATCTATCCTTCTCGTTCTTCTCTGGTTTTGTTTTTTCGTTTTTTTGATGCCATTTCTCTAGAGAGATTTTATTAACATCTTGCTGGCTTCATCCATCAGGGGAGTTTCTTTCACCTTTGTTGAATCTATCCTTCTCGTTCTTCTCTGGTTTTGTTTTTTCGTTTTTTTTTCTATTGCTTTATGCCAAATAAGTTTCGTGTGAGGCGGTTGACTCTGGCTCCGCGCTCCGCTTCTAAGCTTGTTCATGAGAATAGTGAGTTGGAGCATGAGGTGGATCAAATCGTGGATTACGAGCGGTTCCATCGAGTTAACGAACTCGTGGCCGCATCGTCCAACGGATCTCGGCCTCATGTTCATGGTTTGGAAGATCTCCACGGGAATAGATTCTGGGCAATTTCGAGCGACGGCGCGGATTCTGAGTTAGATGTCGATGAGGAGATTCACGTACCTGATACCCTGGAAATTTTAAAGGCTGCCGTCCAGGGGTGTTCTATGCATGATCTACGGGAGGCAGACGATGATGAGCGGTGTAAGATGGGAAAAAAAATTATTGATCTAGTTGCCGGGCACACTAGGAAAAACCCAAAGGCCAGTGGCTTGATGCCGTGGGTTGGTGTCCTGCCGGGTCCTCGGGTTTCACCAAAGATAACATTGGGAGATGCCTTAGAAAAGGCAAGGTTCATGCCCTTGAAACACACTTCGTCGGCGTCGTTCCGGCCTGATGGTGTAGCTGAAAGGTTTACCACCTCGCCGGGCAGCTCGCCGGAGTCAGGGGCTGGGTACATGCATGAGAATCACGACGTTTGCGCAAGATGGCTACAGGATTCGAATTCAAACAGTGCCGAGTTAACGGAACGGGAATCACGGCAGCAGAGCATGCTGCGTGACGGGCGCCCGGGGCCTGACAGTGCGGCTAGATGCAACTATGTTCTCGGCCCCAGGTCACACTTTCGGCCCATTCCCGGTCTGGTTTCTTTGTTTGCTAGAACCGGCACTTCACGCACTGGGCCGCGTGCGACACTGTTCCGTAAGCCGCACATACCAAGCAGGAAACCTATCTCCTACGCTGACGTGCTGAGGGCGGCGGACATGGACGGCGGCCGGAGTTCTCAGGGTGGTGCTGGTGGCAGGGGAGCGGGGCCTGGCGGGTCTCGCACTGGTCTCGGTGCGGGGCCTGGCCGCGCAGGTGCAGACTTGGGGGACGGGTGGGTCACTCAGGGTGGTGCTCGCAGCCGTGGCGCAGGTCTTGGCGGCCGTGGGTTCCGCCATGGGCAAGGTGCTGTGCCTGGTCGTGCGGGCTTTCAGCAGGCACACAGGCAAGGATTTGATGCTAGGCGGGGAAGCTTTAACCAGTTCGGCCGTGGTATGAATCATTTCTCCAATTCCAGGGTTGTCCGAGGATCTAGTGCTTTCAGGGGGAGAGGGGCTGGTGTGTTCAATCGATTTGGAGGTCAGGAACCAAGGAGTGGGCAGCGTGCAGGTTCTCAGGTGAATTTTTCAAGGGCGGAGGCGGCCTCTTCTTCTGCAGCAGTGCCGCCGTCGGCTGAGGCTCTGGCTCAGGCTGTGGCCTTGATTAACCAGGCGTTTTCGAAGCAGACACCTTCTGTTTCAGGTGTGTCTTTCCCTGCAGTTGTGCAGCAGGTTTTCGACTCAGGGGATAAGTTGGTGGGGGATGCGCGGGAGGAAACTGTGCTGCCAGGGAAGAATAGTGAACAGGAGGATGTGGTGGTCCGGGGTGCAGCACAGGGTAAGACCAAGGATGGAAAGCCTCCGTATTGCTGGAGATGTCTGACAAAGGGTCATGTAATGCAGGGTTGTACTATAGAGCTGTGGTGTGATATATGCAATTGTGATGCCCATAACACTGAGAGATGCCATCAGTTTAGAGGGGTAAAACCAAATGCTGTGACTTGTGGGTATGCAGTCGATGGGCTCGGTTTTTTTCACATCCCTTACACTCCTTCGCAGAAGCATAGAGGGGATTCAAAAAATGCTATAATTAAGGTTTCAGGGGGTGCTCTGTCCACAGCACAGGTGTCATCAGAACTTGAGCGTCTGGTGCCGGTTAGGTGGAAATGGGAGGTGGAGTCTGTTGGTACCAATGTGTTCAAGACTCAATTTCCATCTCGTGCCGATCTAGAGCATATGATAGAATGGGGTGTGGTCCAAACAAAATTCAATGCGTCAATGTCAATAGAGGAGAAGGTGTTGCCAGTGGAAGTGAAATCAACTTTGGGCAAAGTTTGGGTTCAGTTCACTGGCATCCCCAAGGAGATGATGGATTTTCTGCTTATTTGGGCGGTGGGTTCCATCCTCGGGGTGACAAAGGCGGTGGACATGAAGTTCACAAATAAGTATGAAATTTGTCGTTTACAGGTGTTAGTTTTGGATGCGAGTTTGTTACCTCAGTTTGTGGATGTAGTGATAGGTGATAACTTGTATGAGCTTCAGTTCAGAGTGGAAGAGAATATGGACAATGATAATCCGGAACCGATGGATATGGAAGACTTGGATCTGGAGGTTGGTGATGAAGATCAACAGAACAATGGAAACAAAGGCATTGGTAATGCATTGGCTGATCCAAATGTGGATGCCACAAAATCAAAGCAAAGTAGCACACACGGAATGCAGGACAATGCAGGAAAATTTGCGGGGAAGAAGGTAGTGGATCTGGACTCGATTTTGGAGGATGGAAGTTCAGGGTCGGGTATATTCCAGGGGCTGGGTTTGGGTGACGAGTTGCAGGAGGGTTTGGGAGAGGAGGAAGTTGGCAGAACTAGGTCGCAGCCAGAAGGTGTGCCAGGTAGTCTGCTCTCAGCTTATGAAATGGTAAAAAAGAACGGTCAGGTTACTCCAGAGGTGGCGGTTTGTGCTGCTGTTCCGGCAGTGTATACGGGTTCATCCGTGTCATATCGTAGCAAGAGGAGGGCTGCAACTTCAGCGGGAGACAGTTTGGAGAGGGCTTCCAAGTTGAAGGCGTCTCGCAACCTCGACTCCGACTTCATGGAAGGTAATGAGTCGCTTGTTTTATGCAGTATGTCGGTTCAGCAAGTTGTTGATAAATTACGTCCTTTGGGTTTTTTTGGTAATAAATCTGAGGAGTCTGTGCATAAGTTTGCAAATTTCCTAGTTAAGTTGGAACAAAGTAAAAAGTTGGATTTTAAACAACAGGCGAGGTCTAGGGCCTTAGATAAGGAGGAGCGAGAGAGAGCAGATGAGGCGGAACTGGATAACTTTATCTTGGGGGTTCTTTCTGAGGATAATACAGATGAGGTGATGGACATGGAAAGTGGACATATAGTAATGTCTCGTACTGACATGTCCGAAGTCACAATGGGTTCCATGAGGAGAATTAAGTCAAATTCTTTTGAGTCTAAATGAAAGGGGTGTTTTGGAATTGTGATGGGTTTAGAGACCCTTTAAAACATAGATTTATTTCAGAGTTAACAAAGGAGCAAAATTTATCTTTTATTGCTATTTCAGAAACAGTTAAGAGATCGTTTGCAGAATCTTTTTTAAGGAATTTATGTGGAGGGAGAAATTTTATTTGGCATACAAAAGAACCTTCTGGTCATTCAGGGGGAATTCTAATGGGTATTGATATGGATATTTATGACATAGGAGCTATTGATGAAGGGGATTTCTACGTTAAGTTCATTTTGTGCAACAAAAATGATTGCTTCAAATGGGCTTTAACTGTAGTGTATGGTCCTGCTCAGAATGATAGGAAAGATGCTTTCTTGACAGAGCTTGTTCAATTAGTGAGTCGTGAGACCTTGCCTATAGTAATAGGTGGTGATTTTAATATTCTTAGATGTCCAAAGGACAAGAATAAAGACAATTTTCAAAGTAGATGGCCTTTTATGTTTAATGCAGTAATTGATAGTTTAAACCTGAAAGAGATTGAGATGTCTGGAAGGCAGTTCACGTGGGCTAACAGGTTACCTAATCCGACATATGAAAAGCTGGATCGTGTCCTAGTAGCTACTGAATGGGACAATAAATATCCTTTATCTACAGTAGTAGCTCTGAACAGGGATATTTCTGATCATACGCCCTTGTTGTTGAACACTGGAGAATCTAATGATTGTGCACATCCACATCCTTTCAAATTTGAATTAGGATGGTTACTTCGTGATGGTTTCTTAGATATGGTAAAGAATACTTGGGCTTCAGTTACAGTGGGAAATACCCCGTTGGAAAGGTGGCTGGCCAAGATTAGACGGGTGAGGCAACACCTTAGGGGTTGGGCAAAAAATTCCAGCGGAGCGTACAAAAAAGAGAAGAAAGATATTCTGAATAAACTAGATTTCTTGGATAAAAAGGCAGAGGGGGTTGGTCTGGCAGTTGATGAAATTGATTTGAAACAATTTCTTCAGAATAAGTTAGCCCATATGCTTAGAGAGGAAGAAATCAAGTGGTATCAAAGAGCGAAAACTAAGGAACTTCTTCAAGGTGATTCTAATACTAAGTATTTCCACCTTGTTGCTAGTGGGAAACATAGGAAGTCTAGGATTTACCAATTGCGGGATGGAGACAATGTCATACATGGGGAAGAAGCTTTGAGGAAGCATATAACGTCCTATTACAAAAGGTTGTTCGGTCCACCGGAGGAAACAGATGCGGGTCTAGATGAGAGCCATAGACAAGACATACCTCAGGTCTCGGAAGTAGAAAATGATCTTTTGATTTCACCTTTTACTGAGGACGAAATTCGTAAGGCTCTATTCCAGATGGAGCATAATAAAGCTCCTGGTCCGGATGGATTCCCTGCGGAGTTTTACCAAGTGTTTTGGTCTACAATAAAAGATGATCTAGTTGCTATCTTCCAGGACTTTCATAGAGGCGACCTACCTCTTTATAGTCTGAATTTTGGCACGATCATACTTTTACCAAAATGTAGGGAGGCGGAGACGATTCAGCAATATAGACCTATCTGTTTACTTAATGTAAGTTTTAAAATCTTTACAAAGGTGATGACAAATAGGCTCTCTTCGGTTGCTTCGAAAGTAATTTCTCCGACCCAAACAACTTTTATCCCTGGCAGGAACATTATGGAAGGGGTGGTAGTTTTGCATGAGACGATTCACGAACTTCATAGAAGGAAAAAGAGTGGGGTAATATTTAAAATTGATTTTGAAAAGGCATATGACAATGTTAAATGGAACTTTGTGCAGCAGACCTTACGTATGAAAGGTTTCTCCAGTACTTGGTGTTCATGGATTAATTCTATTATGACAGGAGGCCATGTCGGCATTAAGGTAAACGATCGAATTGGGGCAAATTTTCAAACTAAAAAGGGATTAAGGCAGGGGGATCCGTTGTCCCCTATTCTCTTTAATATAGTGGTGGACATGCTTGGTATTCTAATTAAAAGAGCAAAAGAGGAGGAACAAGTTGTAGGATTGGTGCCTCATTTAGTGGAGGACGATTTATCTATCTTGCAATATGCAGATGATACTGTCCTATTTTTGGAGCATGACTTGGAGAAAGCCAAGAATATGAAATTACTTCTGCTGGCCTTTGAGCAAGTCTCGGGGTTAAAAATTAACTATCACAAAAGCGAGATTTTCTGCTTTGGTCAGGCCTCCGATGTTAAGGATCAATATCAACGTTTGTTCGGTTGCAGAAATGGGGACTATCCGTTTAAATATTTAGGGATACCAATGCATTATCGGAAGTTAAACAATAGTGATTGGAAAATAGTAGAGGCAAAATTCGAAAAGAAGCTCAGTGGATGGAAAGGGAAGCTTATGTCTGTTGGAGGCAGATTAGTACTAATAAATTCAGTGCTTACCAGCTTAGTTATGTTTATGATATCTTTCTTCGAGATACCCAGAGGGGTTCTCGAGAGAATAGACTGCTTTCGGTCTAGGTTCTTTTGGCAAGGAGGGAATCATAAGAAGAAGTACAGACTTGCCAAATGGAACATCCTATGCCAACCTAAGGATCAAGGAGGGTTAGGAATTCAGAACATAGAAGTTCAAAATAAATGCTTGCTAAGCAAATGGCTTTTTAAGCTTATTAATGAGGATGGGATGTGGCAACAATTGGTGCGTAACAAATATCTTAAGAGATATCCATTGTCGAATGTGAAACTTAAACATGGTGATTCACATTTTTGGTCGGGGTTAATGAAAGTAAAGGATACCTTCCTTAACCTAGGAAGTTTCATTATTAAAAATGGAGAACAAATAAGGTTCTGGCAGGATATTTGGATGGGTACTCAATCCTTTATGATTTGTTACCCGTCTCTTTATCATATTGTGAGACATAAAAGTGCCACGGTTGCTACAGTTTTGGCTACAGTACCTTTAAACGTATCATTCCGTAGGGCGCTTATCGGTCAAAACCTCACTTTGTGGTATAATTTAGTGGCGAGTATTTTACATGTTCAGTTGAGTGTCGATAGGGACATTTTTAAATGGAGTTTAACTAATTCTGGGCAGTTTACAGTTCAATCTATGTATATGAGTATTATTAATAATGGGAATGTTTTTAATCATAAGGAAATCTGGAAACTTAAACTGCCACTTAAGATTAAAATCTTTATGTGGTACTTATTAAAAGGAGTAGTGCTGACGAAAGATAATTTAGCAAAACGCAACTGGCAAGGTAGCAGTAAGTGTGGCTTTTGTAATTTGGATGAAACCAATCAGCATTTATTTATTGACTGTCATGTTGCTCACTTTATGTGGCGGTTGATATCAATCTGTTTTGGTTTACCAGGACCTAGATCTGTTAAACATTTCTTTGGGAACTGGTTGATGGGAGTGGATTTAAATACTAAGAATCTCATTATTACAGGTGTCTCAGCATTGTGTTGGGCTATCTAGATAAGTAGAAATGACTTAGTATTTAATAGAGCACAAATGTTTACTTATTTGTAGGTTCTATTCAGAGGAACTCATTGGCTCAGACTTTGGGCGCAGCTGCAAAGAAGTGACGATTCAGCGAATCTGTTAAGAAGAGCTTGTCGACATCTGGAGACGATGGCCATGCACTTTTTTGCTTATCGGGGTTGGAGATTTTCTAATAGGATTACGTTGTATTGATCATTTTCATTTTTTAAGTGAGTGTTGAAACGGTGAGGAGTAAGAGAGAGTTTAAGTCTTTTAGGCTAAATGTTTTGGCCTTATTTTGCGAGTACTTGGAGTTGTTATTTGGTGTCTGACCTTGGCCCTACCCTCGAAAGAGGCGAAAGCCGGATTTTGTTCCATTATCTAAAAAAAATAAAATCTAAAAGGCAATGTGTAGGCATTACCAACAGCAATACGATCATAGCTAGAAAAGGCCAGGGCCGCCTCGGGTACCATCTCTAATTATTGGTCTAAGCAACATCTGAGATTCAAATTTGGCTACGGGATGTGGATAGGTTAGATCAACTTTATAATATTCCACAATCCTTCAAACTGGCTATAGCCGTAGGTTCTGGTTAAATCCCATTTCCAAATGCCAGTGGAGATATATAGCTGGCTGGTCGCTATTAGCTCAATGATATGCTTCTAATTAAAGGTTTGTACGTATCCTTTCGTGTGTTTTAGTTCGTACTATATTGATCCTAATAACAGTAACAAAGCCACGAAAAAAAATGTCCAGCTTTTCCTCAGACAAGTGAACATGTGCTCTTACACTCGCAAGGCTGGTTCCGACCCCTTTCGACTATATCCACTAATGCATCATTATCGATTAGTCTATATCTATCTACCACAACTTTTTGATACACAGCCTTTACCATCAGCCTATAGCCACAATAACTTTTCTTAATTTTATAGGTTTTTGTTGCAAATAAAATGTGGTGTTTTATTGAAAAAAAATCATTGAACATGTAAATAAGCAAATAAAAATTATGTACTTCATAAATATAATTAGACAATACATAGGTCAAATTAAAATAAAAATTACACAATACATAAAACTTACATTACTTTAAAAAGTCAAAATCACATAACTGATACAAATAAAATCTAATTTCTATGGTACAGATCCAAATATACTTCACTAAATCATTTTAGAGATGATCAAGTAACGGGCTTGCATGTAGTCCGACCTCACGCCAAAGAATGATTGTAATGCCCATCGATGCTTCGGGGATGATGGTTGGTACTGCAAAGGAGGACTCGACTGCCTTGTAGTCATCTATATCGTATGATCCTATGCACCCATCTTCAATGATTATATTGTGCAGAATGATACAGACGCATGATCACACTGAGTACCTTGTGGAGAAAAGAACAACATGAGATTGCGAGAATATGAAATCGATCCTTGAACACTCCAAATATCATCGCCATGTCCTTATGTGCCCTCTTGGCATGCAACAAACATCCATCGCTTCGAAGTCTGTAGGAGCAAAATGGTCTTCACGAACACCAACCACCAAGGGTAGATGCCATCGACGAGGTGCTACTCCTAGTTGTACTCGTGGCCATTCACTAGAAGTTCATGTTTGGTGCTTCACCCTTGAGCACGTTAGTGAACAACGATAATTGTTTGAGCATGTTTACGTCGTTATTCGATCCCGCTGCCCAAAAAAAGCATGCTAGATTCAGAAGTCATATGAGACAACTGCCTCTCGAGCTTGATGGTTCGGGATCCAATGTCTCCTCTTGTTAGTTGTCCTCTCCATCCAATGGGATATTTACTCTACTTCTAGTGTATGCAATCTATACTCTCTGTCCTACTAGCATATAACCCATGTTAATAAAGCTACTAGCATATAACCTAGGGAGGGAAGGGGTCGACGACGGAGATGGCGCGAGAGGGGTTGACAGCGGCAACGACGATAAGAGTGAGGGGGACCGACGGGGTTGCGAGGGAGGGGGTAGTGATGAGGGATGATCTAAATAATATTATCCATTGGATTCGAGTGAGTAAGAGAGAGAGAGGAGGCTATGAGCAATCTGAACTGTTGGTTTTGATGGTGTGTTAAGTCTAGGTGCAATTTGTTTGGTAGATTTAATGGAGGTTATGGTCATTGTGTGGGTGATGTGGTTGGATGAGTTTACAAAATTTAAACTGGTGGATTATATAGTGGTATAGACTAGGAAGTTCCCTTTCTTTCCCTTAACTAACATACACCTAAGGTCATCAGCAACGACACAATGATTTTAATCATAAAAAAATATGATTTGTTGATGTTCTCGTCCCATTTCATGTAATGTAGAGAGAGTGAGGTGCTAATGACGCCAAACCATCATCACTAGAAAGTAGACAGTGACATCGTGAATAGGAGCCCACCAAAAGTAATGGAATTAGTTGATCGTTGTCACCATATATTCCAATACTAGAAATAGGAGAGATGAAGCGAGTAGTTGCACCGATGAGCCAACGACACCAGAGCCATTTCCACTACCGAACATAGTAGTTTGTTGATATAGTCGTCCCATTCGATGTAGTGCAAAAATATCGCAATGCTGATCACATAAGGCCACTGTCACTGGGAAGTAGACAATGACGCTGTGAATAGGAGGGCACTGTAAAGTAGGGGAAGTAGTCGATCATTGTTACCTTGTACTTGAACACTAGAAATAGGAGTGTGACCAACAAGCGAGTAGTCGCATCAATGGGCTACCCAAAAACTTGATCAACCGCCTATCCATGCAAGTACATCTGCAGACAGAGTTTTTGGAGGCCTCCTCTTTCAATAACCTATGCATGTAGGAGGTCTAAACAAAGATGATAGATAGAAACACAACAACAGTTTGGTAGTTTTCTTATCTATGTGTTCTCACTCGCTAACAATGGGAGGGCCTGTTTTATATAGCAACAAAGGAAGACGGAGATGAAGAGTGAGACACATGAACTTATGAAAGTGACAAATTAATTATCTCTTACTAGTAACAAAAACATCATGACCCACTAGCACATAATAGTCATCATGAATACTAACACATAATGGTCATCATGCACTTAACACTTATCAAGCCATAAGTTACATTCAGTGAAGAACTGGTGCATATTATACATGACATTAGTTGTAGTCTTGTTCTTTGATTTAATTGCTTAATAAAAATATGGTAAATCCAATTAAATATAGAAGTTTACGCCGGATGCAACAGTTGCTTAATTATACATTCAATCGAAGGACGAAGATGCATGGAAGCTAGAGAAGGGATTCCTAATAAGTGCCACGATTCGATAGTTGTAGTCAGCTTCAAGCTTTCGATACGTAAGGTGATCAGTATCTTCTCGAGAGTATAGTGTGGTTACACCACTTACCACTACGTCTAACATGTGTATGCATAATTAGTCTAAAGTCCAAAATAATGAAATAATGATTGCACCACTCGTGCCAGCAAAAAAAAAATGTGATCCCAATGCAAGTAGCCATTGCCTTTTCATAACAAGACTACTGGACCTTTTGGTCCATAATAAATTTCTAAATGTGCGTGCTTGGTTTTTGTCGGTTTCTCATGGTTTTTTTGTCAATATGATGCTTTTTAGTGTTACATAAAAAGCCATGATGGTGTACCCTAACCTTTCTAAAAAATGTACTACAATGACACACCCGAATGATTAAAATACCAAGTAAAATTGTACTGGCAATCGTGTAGTTGATGTTAATCAGGGAACCGCGCAACCGGTTTTTGTACATTTGTTTGGTTCGTTTCTGGTAAATTATTGGAAGCAGGTGCATGCTTGGTGCAAACAATAGGAAGTTGTTCAAAAACCTTTAGAAAGCAGTTGGGAACATGGTTGACAGATGGACACATGTGCCAACGCACACATGTAATCACAGGAACAGGATCCAATAGCAGCCATGTTTCACCATCGTCTACTAGTCCCTCCATAAAAAAAAGAATATGCTTCTCGCTTTTCCTTTAATCAACCAACCAATTTCAAATTTAACTAAATATTGAAAATACTAAATTGTTTATGGTACCAAATAAAAAGTATTCAATTAACCACAAAATATATTTTATACTCTATGTGTACCAAATTATTAGTCGTTATAGATCTTTATTTTTATGTCTATTTTAAATAAATGACAATGAATCTAGACACATATACGAAACACATACATCAATTATTGAGTGAATTTGTTAAAAAGCTAAGACAACTTCTATTTTGAGATGAATGAAGTAGTATATCTGTTTGAAGATATAAAATATATTAATATTTTATAGTATTTTTGGCGGCTACAAGAAACCGCCAAAATTAAGTCTTTTAATTTTGGCGGCTCGAAAAAACCCACCGAAATTAATGTTGTCCGCTGAAAGTTGTTGATTTTCGTGCAGGGTATGGTACGATTTTCATTGCATATACTGGCTTCAAATAGCAGCCGTAACACGTGGAAAAGCAAACTGACGATCTACCTTCGCTCCACCATGCTTCTCGGTCAAACTCAGGCAAACTCGGCACACCACAACTCGACAACGCAGAGGGATGGACGAACGGCAATGGAGCTGCAAAGCAGCTCGCGTAAAACATTGATTTCAACCGTTTGTAACTTTACAATGACATGACGATAGATAGGTCCTCTTTTTAGGCCCTGTTCCAATCTGACGAGATAAACTTTAGCAACTTTTTAGCTACTTTTAGCCATTTGTAATCTAAACATGAGAGCTAATGGTGGTAATTGAAGCTAAACTTTAACATTTCAATTTATATAGCTAAATATTGCATGAAGTTAAAGTTTATCTTATGAGATTGAAACGGGGCCTTATTCATATATAGGGCATATAATGAAGGGTGTCATGTCATGTGGCGACCTACACGTTGAGACTAAGGGGTTGTTTGGTTTCTATAACTAATTTTTAGTCTATCTATTTTATTTTATTTTAATTTCTAAATTGCCTAATAAGTAAATTAAAACTCTATTTTATTTTCCGTATTTTATTTTATATTTTAGAGACTAAAATAAAATAAAATGGATGAGCTAAACAATAGTCACTAGAAACCAAACACCGATAAAGCAGTTTCAGGTCATAGTTGTTGAGCTTTCAGGCCAAGATACGGCTAGATCAGACTTATCGGAAATTTCAAAGCATCCGACGACGATATGCTACTACTTTTATGAACAAAAAACAAGAAATTGCAAAAAAACAAACAAACAACGGACGATCTGGTGATACTGATCAGAAGTCTACCGGCGTGCAGCTGTACAACGTATCTGAACTTTAATGGCGTGTTCCGGCGTACGGCACGTACTTTCTTCCCCTCTGTTTGTCCACTACCGGGCCTGAACCTGAACGAACCCAACCAAAAGGAAGTATAAAAGACGCACAGAGCCGAATATTTGCTAGTGTTCGTTTCGTGTAAAAGGGAAGAACTAGCTTTAACAGATGATGCGGACGCGCGGCTAGCTAGATGACTAGAACCCAGAACTTAGCGTCCAGGTTTTGTTTTGTTCTGCCTAGAAACAAAACAAAACAAAACAAAACAAAAAACGAGTTTGACGAGCCGAACTCGGGCTGTATTTTTCTTCTTCTCGATAAAGTATGCATGCACAGGTTGGCGGAAGCACAAAAACAATGGACGACACACACCGCCGCCGCAGCCCTTTCGTTTCGTCGTTGAAACGTATACGCTGTCGGCGAGGTCAGACACGGATCGGAGGCATCACAGCTGTATAAATGACCAGCAGCAGCTTGAGGTTTCGGGAGTTGAAAACTCTTTTCCTTCCCATTGTTCGTCCTGATGTTTCCCAGTTAAAACATTCCTTTTTAATTTTATTGGTGTCCCGAAGCTGTTTTGCATGCTAAGACATCGTTTTCTGCATGCCATTACATATAGCAGCACCGTATGAGATTAAGCCCAGTTTGGTTTGTCCATTTTAGTCACGTTTAGTCTTAAAATAGCCAAACAGTAGAACTAAAATAGGGACTAAACTGTTCTTGTTTAGGCCTTGTTCGTTTCCGCCGGATTGGTGGGTCGGAACGATTCCTAACCGGATTGATTCTCTAATTTATATAAACTTTGATTAGGTGGAACGATTCCGGGTGCAATCCGACACAAACGAACAAGGCCTTAATTGTGTGAAGGCATGTACGACAGCCGGTTTATTGTATGTATGTTTTTTTTTCATGCATATAAATACCTAAACGGACAGCTTTATATAATGGGCCTTTGGTTTGTTTACCTATAAAGTAATGAACGCTTACATGTAGCCACGATCCAGCATGAATATAATTTTTCTGTATATTATTGTGTTGCTTATTGATAAAAAAAACAAACCAAGCATAAGTAAAACAAACATGATTAGAATATTTTTTTTGTAGAACCTTCAATATGAATAATAGCATGTTAATATATTTATATAGTTGTAACCCTTTCGAGCACCCATAGTTGCAACTAGCACACCAGTTCCGATCTTTTCCTTCCTTCCAGAAACTCTTCTTGTTCCTGCTGGTTGATGGTGGTGAAATTGGAGAGTGAACTTGACGGGAAAATTCTGCCAATCAGTAAGCCCAACATGAGATGAGATCAATCCACGTTAGCATGCCAATCAATATAAATCAGTAAGCAACATCCACATGCAGCTCGACACAGACTACAACGTGAGACTCTCTGTCATCTACAATCGCAAGCAAGCACATGCAGCTCAACACTGACGGGGGTAACAAGCGCTAGCACAGTTACATAAACGTGGTTCAGGACAGGACATATAGACGAATTCAGTGTAGGGGGGGGGATGCTACCTGTACATTGAAATTATGAACAAGCGTGAAATTCTGTAACTCTGCAGGAAACAACTACATCTAGACTTTCTAGTAGTGCTCAACTGTTACCTGAAACTTTGCAAGAAACAGTCATTATATATAAACTTCCCATTAATGCAAAAAAAATGCAGATCCTATATCAAATCACCTGCAGACAGTCATGCAAATTTTAATGCAGTTCTTTGAGTGCCAAAGACAAGTAGTACTGTTTTCCATCAGAAACCCCTTTCGCATCTGGCATAGCATGATTATGAACGCAGGAGGTTGGCAAAGTACCATCAGAAGAGTCCACAGAATTTCCGACTAGAAGGCGACAATGAACACAGTAAAGTAGTAGACACGTTCGTTTTCGGAATTTTTTTTTGCCACCGTCGTGTGCACTGGACCTGATTGCGCTGAAGAAAGGTACAGTGCCGAGCTGGACGTCCGTCCATGGTGGATGGATGGATGAGCATGGATGGCTACGTGCAATGTAGAAGACGATGATGTGTGCTCGATCGAGCAGAAGACGACAGGGGACGTAACAGTGACAGCTAACGCTAGCAGTCGTAACGGGGGCGGCGGCAACTGGCAACGCGTGCCGCGAGATGGATTGTCTGCTGCACTTGCACCGCTCGGCTGCTTGTAGCCGCCTGCTTCTCTGAACTGTCACGCAACTTTGGCCTGGATTTATAGCTGGAGGTGTTTGATGATAGAGGTTGTGTCGAACCTGCATTCCTGGACGGCTGGACTTTCGTCGTACAGATACAGTGAACACGTCGTCTATTAGGCAATATACAACTCTAACTCTAAATGACCCGTATTTTAAGCGGTATTAAGAGAGTAAGTGTAAAAAAACAAAAGAGACTGTATCTTAATAAATGAACATATATACCCTAGTTCTCTAGGTCTAGATACGGTTCTAGTCATATAACCACGTAAATGAGTTGTATGAAGGGTTTTTTAGATGTATCTAATGGTTAGAGAAAAACAACGTAGTATCTAGGCTGAACTGGCACAGTTTTCGTGGTCAAGAGGGAACTTTTTTTAAAAAAATAGTGCAACGTAGACATTCATAAATTAAATATGTGTATCTATTCAGCGAATCCTTAAAACTGACACCAGACACCTCGTCAAGTCTCACTGTGTTGACAGGAATGTCGTCTACTATTAAAAAAAGACAACCCCGCTAAATCATAAAACGTTCACTCTCAACAAGAGTCCAACACTAAGGTAACCATTAGGCTGTAGATCCTTTCACAGTGAAACGGGGAATTTATTACTTGGCCTCATGCATGTTTACGAGCCTGTTTAGAAGCAGCCATATATATAAAATGCGAACCTTTGTCGTATGAGGAGATGAAAAATATGGGGGAAAAAATACTTAACGCATTTATGCGTTGTAATAAAATCAGCAAGTCCTTGGATCTTCTAAGAAAGACAAAAAAAAAACAATAAGATGGAAAAATGAGAAGAAGATCCAGATGTTCGGATTCTAGGTAGAATCAACCTATCTAATTAAAACTCGTCTCGCCACCGTTTCTGTTTGCTCGCATAAAAAATTTACTGTGGCACTTCTGACCGTACGTTTGTTAATGCAAAAGATTTGTGGGTGCTCCATGGTTTCAAATTTATGATTCTTCGATGAGCGTACTTCATTAGCATTATATATTTTGAAGCATCAGAAAGGTTGTTTGGAACAAAAAGGGTGGGGGGGGGGGCACGATTGGTGACAAGTAAATGAACGGAGACAATCACTTCTCGTTTTCCAATCCAGACTTCAGATTATATACTCGTTGTGAAAACAAGAGCCAAAAAGGTCCGAAATTACAGGCTCAAGTCAACACATCTTTTGTGCCTTCGGCGGCAAATTTCGCTCTATCTTTTGCGTAGCCCAAATAAAATATGAGGTCCAACGCCCCACCCCATCTCACGACCTCGTTTCTCCACTCGGACGCCGACGAGAGACGCGCAAGCCCACATCCCCATGCCGGCCCGTTGGGGTCCGCAACGGAAAATCCGCGATGAGCCCAGCCGCCCGCAAAAGTGGGGCCAGGCCACCACAGCCAGCCCACGCCCCACGGCTCCAGTTCACCACTCGCTCGGTAGCTTCGTGGGATTGGGCGAACACGACGAACTGGCGCGCGGGCGCCATGGCAGACGGCACCACTGGGGTGGCCGGCTTGGGGTTGGGGCCTGTGTTCTCGGCGCCACGCAGACTCCAATCAGGGCACGGTAGCAAGCATGACGAACACGACGGTGCGTGCGACAACATAGAACTTCCATTACCATTGAAATAGTAAAAAAAAAATCACGGTCCGTAGATTACAACCTACTACACATCAGTGCACACAGCATTACACAAAGCCCGGCATCTAGAGAAACATGCCGACTTGGACAGAGTTGCGGCTTCAGAAACCTCAACGCCAAAGTCACAGAAGTGGTGACCAACCAGGAACACGATACTACAGCGGCACCATCGTTGCATCTTCATCCATCGAAGATCAAACGCAGGACTCGTTGGCCTGCTCAAACCGCTCCGCCTGGACCACAGCGGCATCCTCGGACACCAGCGCCTCCAGCAGCAGGGCCTTCACCTCCCAGGAGTCGAAAGGGAACCCTCTCCTCGCGTAGGCGTTGAGGAGGGCGGCGCTCCCTTGCTTCACGAGCTTCACGAAGGCGCTGCCACCGGCATCGTCGGTCCTCATGGTAGCTTCCAGCAGGGTGAGGCGCGGCCCGTAGCGCTCCACGGACCTAGACCCGAACACCTTCGCCACCGCCGCTTCCTGTGGGACGATGTTGGGCCAGGGCTCGGCTCCGCTGCTCCAGAATCTGCAGTGTGTTTGCAGACGGTAATGTGATATTGATACGAGGATCTCGCCAACATCTTAATAAACAGTTATAGTGTTTGGCAGACACTCACAAATAGATGTTAGTACTGAGGAAAAACAATCCAAAAAGGAAGTTGTGTTCCATACAGAAAGAGCATCAGTAGGCCAACAGCTAATAACTACTATGATGTAAAGGAAAAGGAACGTGTTCCCAAGTTTTATTTGATTGCCAGATGTATAAAACTGATCAAGAACTCTTTTTATTCCCTAGATGTGTTTTTCCTTCCCTAGATTCATGGAAGGACTCTTTTGGACTCGATATTGTTTAGCAATTAGCTGGTTGTCAGTACCCATAAGGCCATAACTATGATTATTTTTTAAAAACTCACCATGGATGGGATTTTTTTTTTTACCAAGCTGCACCAGCAGGTAGTTGTAGCCATTTTGCTGACTTGTCGCCATAAAAATCGTATGTAGAAAGGCGTGATCCACAGAACTGGATCACACAGATGTTATGATAGCAATGCATCTATTGCAGAGAACGCCCCCCAAGGCCACAAGCCCAAACAACTTCTCTTAATAACAGGACGCCCCACAACAGGACAACAACGACAACCAAAGCTTGAGATCGACGAAATGCTCATAGATTTGTATAATTAATGAAACCAATGTGGATGGTCCTAATGTCATGGGACTAGGCCAGGACAGGAGCTGTTTTATGATGGTTGAGCACTCACAACAACCAACTCAAAAAATGGAAAATTGCGCCACATACAGATACTGCAAATAAGGAGTGACATGATTACCAAGGAAGAACATTGTTACAACTTACAACGACATCATCTGAGAAATTTGCTATTTTGCCACTCTCAATTTTGGCTGCCTGTTATTATGCCATCCCGTGTCTATGACTGGTGGGACCGTCTGTGTCTATGATTTGTGGGTCTGATGGCATACTGGCGAAGCCCACAAATGATAATGGCAAAATTGCCAATGGCTCAACGACATCTCTACCTGACCAGACAACGTCCTAACTTCTTGTTCAAAAGCCGAAACGTACTCGATGGAGCAAGTGCTGTACAGCCTACCAGGACGATTCCATGGGATGGTTTGCTTAGGAATTTTAGCTCGGGATGGAGTGTACGACAAGGTATTTCAAGTAAGGACGTTTGAGGTGGTGGGCTCGCAAAGGGTTGCGCTGCAATAGTATAAGTACGAAAAAACTGGAATTTTATGGCTGAAGCGGCAATTATTTGAGATCTACCAATCCCCAGAAGATTAAATTTTTGGGACACATCTTGCATCAACCAACCAAAAAGGCTCTCATTTTCATGCCTTCTCATTCTCTGCATCCTGAACTTAAAAGGTTCGGTTTAGTACGCTACAGAGCATCCAGCTCCTACAGTGTCAGTGTGTACTCTGGAGGTATCTAAAACCACCGACTTCCTTGACCAGGAAAGATTACACGCAGGAACATCCCAAGATGCAGCCTCTTATTCATTTACTTCCTTGACCAGGATAGATTCAATGTCTTCCTAAAACATAGTGCCTATTTTACTTTTAACCTCTTCCATATGAAACCGTAGGATCTAGATTGGATGCTCTGGATAGTTTGATTGCACGCTTGCACCAAAATGAGTGATTGCACAGGATATGTGCTCGACATATGTGCTCGACACAATGAGCAACAAAAGTTGCTGGACTAACCAACTGAAAGCTAGACCCTCTTAACATCGACCTAAGGAAGGCACTACATTTGATTCCAAGAACGGGACTGGGAGTGGTTTGAGTTGCTTACTGGGGTGTGCATCTCCCAACTGCTCGGGTGTAGAGGTACCCAGGCCACGCGTGCGCGTCGCCGCGGCTCCCGTCGGTGTGCAGCCGCATCCTCCTGCTCTCCCCATCTGACGCCGCCGCACCAACCCTGTCGTACATCCCATTTGCTGCGCAGAAGGATGAGCAAAGGAAGATGAAGCAGGCGAAAGCTAGAGGAGGACGAAGCGGCGCTTGAGAATCCATCCCCCCTCTCTCTCTCTCCCCTCCGCTGCCTGCTGCTACCCTACACCCTACAGGTCACAGGCGAGGCGACAGAACTTTATGGAGCCCAGTTTGAAATGCGGACACTGTTCTGTTTTTGAGATCGGCTCCTTTTGGAAGGAGCGTGCACCGGGCCCATGCCTGTCTTTATTTGTCATGCCATGGGTATGAGATTTTCATCTCCTCCCTTGGACTTTGAATATATTTTGTCTAGAACCAGCTCGCAGGTGATGGTATGGGATAATGGGCCTCGAGGGAGACACGTTGAGAATGTGAGGTGTGCTGAGCATTTTATTTATTTATTTATATAGATATGGGCTGGATATTTTTAAAGTTAAAATTTAACTACATTCTCAGAAAATATTAGTTGCATTTGTATCTTAAATAAGTTTATTATAAAAAATATATTTAAAGATCTATCTAGTAATAATTATTATATATAAATATATTAGTAGTTCTATATATATTTGGCTAAAGATGGAAATTTTGACAACTTGGGAAATGAGAATGATATTTTTATGGAGCAGAGAGAATCACCAAATAAATTTCCTGTTCAATGGTGTTTCTTTTACATTTGGAAGTTTCTAGGACAAACTTCTCTTAAGACATGTTCAGATCACTTAGATCTAAAATTTAGTTAAACTAAGTTTAATCACCAAATAAATTCAAAAAAAATAGACCACCTAGAACTAAAGTTTAGTTGGAGTAATGTATAAGTGACTATGTCTAGTTCAACGTTGTTTTGATATATGAAGTGAAGTGTAGATGCCTAAAGTTATCATATCAGTGTGAACTAGTTTGGACTGGGATTGAACAGCTGGTTTATAAAAGTCTAAGGTGCTTGACACATGTTCGCTTGGTTTTTATTCAGTATCGACTTCTACTACTTCTACAAGAGTGAAATAGATATAAAAGAAAAAAGGTGAGGGATTATGTAGTTTTTTTTCCTAAAAATTGACTAGTGGATCAAAATAGCATAAACCAAATTACCAAACCCACCAGATGTTGCTCGACCGGTATTTTTTTTAAACACCGACCGGATGATCTTGTGAACACCAGTACCAGATTGTATAATGATACTATGCTGTGGCCAAGTTACTAGACTTCACTCAATGATTTGTTAGTTCAAAACTATATATAAGCGCATTGAATCTACGGCGGTACTATAATTTTCTTGTGTTTTGGTCGTATCTTCTAACTAGAAGTTGTTATTTTTATGTATAGGATTATTAAAAAAAACTCATGTTCATCTGATGAGAAATTGTGTGCGGGGTCACCGTACCCTGTGTTATGCACACTGACCTTTCAATAATCTGTCCATATCTAGTAGATCCGAAGTTCATTACTGCCGAGCATGTACTCGTTGCAAAGGTTGTAAATTCTCTAGAATATTCTACAAAAATGCACTTCGCCAGATCTATTGGAAACCACACAGCGGGTGCTCTGGTGATCCTCAATAAGCTGTCCACTTGTCGATGTTTCAAAGTTTTTGTCATATCTTTTATCCTTTTTGTTTAAACTTTGATTTTGAAGTTCTTCAACTTGTTAAATAGTTTGTAATCAAAATCTCAAAAGCTTAATAATATCATTCCTATTTTACTTACTATAATGTCACGAGATAAGCTCAAGTAAGCCATCTTTTTGTCTTATCTTTGGTAGCTTTCTTTTTTATTCATTGTAAAGTCTGATCCTAAATAATAAATCAGAATGTATAACACGATCATTGGTAAATATATAAACTTTGTGTACCCATACAGATGGCATTACGAGTTTCTAAATCTTGAAACACATGACGCGATCACTGTAAATCTCAAGCCATGACCATGAAACAAACTATAGCTCCATTGAAGGCATATGTATATACTAGCTGAATGCCCGTGCGTTGCAACAAGAATATATAATACCAGTATACTACGATAACTTATATACAAAATGTGTGTTATACCGTTATGAGAAAATGTTTCATAATCAATTTGTGATTCTGGCCATACATAAATTTTGTTATTTATAATCTATCTGTTTCAGCACTACATTACAACCATCAGTATCATGCAGACTTCGATATATGTCACGATTTGCATGGTCTCATCATTGGAGAGCATGTTCCACACATACCGGAAGAAATTCCCTCGTACATCGTTAGTCATCAGACACGTAGCACCATACACTTTTGCTTAAACAAAAAGGCAAGTGTGTGTTTGTGAAGAGAATTAAAGGCAAGTCGGCACAAAAGCTACCCCAACGTTGGCGATGATGACGAACTGGTCATTGTTGTCGGTCCTCCTCTGTGTCATCTCTAGCGCCAAGATGACGCCACAGTCCTCGATATAGTAGTCGTCGAACGCGCGCGACATACCGAGTACTGATGACTTTTGGCTGGGTTGTAAAACGAAGTGCACCTCAGGCTCATTAGCAAGGTAGTACCCCTGGCCGTTGCACCACCGGATGCGCTACTCCTCTACATACATCGTGTTCGAGAACACTCATACAACGTCAGCAACGACCATCGTCTCAACGCACAAGAATTCATGGCCAGTCAGTAGCGACTTACGTGGCAGGTTGGGCTTCAGGTGGACGATGAGCTGGACGGCGTGATGGCGTCGTCGTCGACTGCGGTGCCCAGAACAACCCGAGAGTCGTTGACATTGGCGACGACCATGAGGTCCCCCTGCTTGACGATGGACAGCGCGGAGCAGCCGCTCTGCACCGCGTCCAAGCGGCGGCTGCGCCGGAGCTTGTCGTACATAGCGGCACATACGGCCATGTAGGACTGTTTCTAGAGGTCGAACTGGCAGTCGTCAAGTTTCTTCTTGTCGTTGATGAGCGACCCCAACGCGAGTGCCTCCTGCTAATGGTGTTTGTTCGGGGTTTTCAAGTAAGAAACATGGATTCATGTTTGGCGTTGGTTTATAAAAATGACTCACAAGTGAGATCCATGGAAAAAAGTATTACGAAGAATAAATGTCACGCATGCAAAAAAGTAATTTAAGTTGAAAACATTATTCAAACAAAAGAAATTGCATGCAAGGCTCTTCTTTAAATACTACTCCCTCCATCCAAAAATATAATTCAAGAATCTCGGTTATACTTATCTACTACTACGCATTGTGCAAGGGTAGCAGGTGGGTTTGGGGAGAGATGTAGTAGATGCGTTTTCTATTATAGATGTAGACATAAACACACATGTGGTGTAGTGGTAGCTATTACTAGCATTTGCTTGAGAGGTCGTGGGTTCGAATCCCCTTGGGGCCATGTGTATTTTTTTAATTTTAGCTAGGCGCCGGCTGTACGGGGGAATGAGAATGAGAATGAGATTTGCGGGCAGGGAGAATGAGAATGATAGATATAGAATGGTGGCAGAACATGGGAATGGACTGTGCGCGGGGAGGAGGGAATCGGAAAGGCAGAACAGGGAATGGGCAGAACGCGGAATGGCAGACTTGAAAGTCGCCTAGAGGGGGGTGAATAGGCAAATCTGAAATTTATAAACTTTAAGCACAACTACAAGCCAGAATTAGCATTAGAAATATAATCGAGTCCGAAAGAGAGAGCGAAAACAAATCACAAGCGAATAAGAGCGAGTGACACGGTGATTTGTTTTACCGAGGTTCGGTTCTTGCAAACCTACTCCCCGTTGAGGTGGTCACAAAGACCAGGTCTCTTTCAACCCTTTCCCTCTCTCAAACAATCACTTAGACCGAGTGAGCTTCCTTCCTTGATTTCCCGGGTCAATTAGACCCCGCAAGGACCACCACACAATTGGTGTCTCTTGCTTCGCTTACAAGGCTTTGAGAGTAAGAATGGGAGAAAGAAAAAAGCCAACCAAGCAACAAGAACAACAAAAGAACACAAGCCGATCTTCTCACAAGTCCTAAGAACTAGAGTTGAATTGGGGACTTTGTGTAACACCCAAAAAAACTTATTTTTAAAGTTTAGTAAAAGTTCTCCAAGGGTTTTGATATTAGAATGCCTTCCAATAAAATTTTCTTACATTTGAAACAACATCACCTAAAACAAACACGTTCCTAATAAAGATTTAAATAAAAGAATATCTATATGAATTTGTTACCCCTTGGACGAATTGAATATTTATAATTATTCTCTAAATAATTTTATGTTAGAGATTATATTTCTTAAAATACTCATTCTCTATGTTAGTGTGCATGAATTTTATATTTGAAAGCATTTGATTAAATAATATAATAAATTAATTAATTAAACAAATTATATTCATGCTGGAATTCTTGAACTGTGCATTCTAAATAAACTTGTAATTTAAAACTGCATTTGAATTGATTTGGGAATGGAAAATAGAAAAAAAAAGAATAAGGATCTCATTGCGCCTGGGCCGAAATGCACCCCACGCGGCCCACTTCCCCTTAGCCCCATGCGCCCTCTACTGCTGCTGTGGGTGGGACCGGGCGTCAGTGCCTCCTCCACCGTACCGAACGGAGAGAAACCAGGCGAGATGTCCCTGTTGCGCACACGGTCACTGACCGGCGGGACCCGCTTCCCAGACTCAAAAACTCCCTGCCCAGTGCCATCTCCCATTGACTCGTGGGGCCCGCTTGTCATCTCTTTCCCCACCTCGTCCAACAGATCGCATCCGGGTCCGTAGCTCGCGTGCGCATCGTTGCGATTTCCTAGATCTGCGCGCACTTGATAGGATTCGGGGTCTGGGCTATAAATCTGGGTCCCGTTGCTTCGTTGCAGCCATACGATTGTCCTCGACCTCCAAACAGGGCGGTAGCCATGGGGCTACCATCGTCGTGAGAAAAATGGGTGTGTGGTCTGCTTCGTCCGCCGCCGTGGGGACCATGTCCTCGTCACTATTTGGAGCGCGTGCTCAGCACTGGGTGCTTGGTCGTGGTCTCTGTGATTCGCGTGTGGCCGCGCCAGCCTGGAAGGTCATGTTGGAGCATCTCGGATGCGAGATCCCATCCTCGGGCTGGGTCACTCGTGATTAATCGGGCGCAGTAACTCCGATAAGAATACATCTCTTGTGCTCGCCATCTTCCGTAGGGCGTGTATTGCATGGGGATTCATGGGTAGCGTGTGGCGTGCCGGGTTTGGACGAACGCCGGTGCGCGGGGGCGCCTGTGGCATGGCCTGGGCGACCTGAGGAGGAAGACGAGATGGGAACCGTTGATTGCTCGCTGGACGGTGAAGATTAGATCTCCAGTTGTCACATTGAAGCCGAGATCTAAGCCATCCATCTGGAGTTCAACGGATATGATTAGACCATAGGAGAGCTGTTCGGTTAAATGGATCTGGGCCTTCGGATCTCGATCCAGCGGTTGGCGTTGCGCACCGGTTCAATAGAGCTTGGATCTAATCCGGTCCCTAGATTTCGGATCGGACGGCTCTCATCCGCCCATACCCCTTCGCCGCGACCATTTTCAAAAAGAGACCCCCTGCTTTAACCAAATCAACCCACCGTCCGTAGGGTTGTTCGCCTGAGTCTAGGAAAGTTATAGTTTGACCCCTGTACTTTACAGAAAATAGCGCGCGGTCCATAACACTTAGGATATTCAGAAAATAATAAAGAAATAGGTTTTTAGTATGAAAATAATTCTATAAACTTGTATAATTCATAGTTAATTCATTTTAACTCCAAATTAAGTCATTCCAGTTGCAATAATTTTCTATTAATATTGTGTATCACCTAGTACCTTTGTTTAGCCATGAAACTTGAATTAAAATTTTTCATTTGGATTAATCTATTCTAAGCACTAAATAATTTTAGAAATTCATAACTTAATAACCATAGCTTCGAATTTAGTGGTTCTTGTTTCTGCGATCTCGTAGCGACGCGTAGATTATTATTACGTAGTTTATTCTTATGTTTGGTGTGATGTTAATTTTGCATATACCATGTTTGTTGTATTGCTACGACTAGCAGTGAGGTCACGAGTCACCTGAAGATCATCCTGGTACCTGGAATCTCAAGTCCCAGGCAAGTTGTGCCCTTGATCACTTCTTTTACCCACTCATGTTCTAATTAATCATAATGATCTGCATAGGTTAATTTGATGGGACCTAATAGGTTACCCTAGTTTGTCTATCTTTATGCCTTGTTTACCACTAAACTTTCTGGGTAGTACTTGCTAGTGCTATATGTGGATTTGGGCATTGAGATACATATTATTCATACTTTTGTTATCAGTTGCTATTTACTGTTCATGATAAGATCATTATGTTAATTGGAACATGGATAACCACCCGGGAAAACAGTGCTACCACAAGGGTTTAATGGGACG
Organism: Zea mays; assembly: GCF_902167145.1. Lineage (NCBI taxonomy): Eukaryota > Viridiplantae > Streptophyta > Magnoliopsida > Poales > Poaceae > Zea > Zea mays. Next base: position 31,030,448 of record NC_050097.1, on the reverse strand, counting down.
CCCTTGGCCGATTAATTAGGAAAGCTAGTGGAGGACTACCTTACCCGAAAGGGGCAAGGGCAGTAGGGGAGTGGTCAGTGTAGGGAGGCCCTCGGGAGGATTTTGCTGCGATGGCGGTCCTGCAAGGGATTCCTGCATTGGAGCTTCCTATAAACTGTAGCGGGTTTTCTGAAGCTAGTGGAACTTTGTAAAGGCCTCGTAGTGTTACCCTGCCTCGCCTCCTCGGTAGAGGTGTATGGGAAGTCGCGATCCCTTGGCAGATGGGTAACATGACTTGTGGGTAAAGATGCGCAACCTCTGCAGAGTGTAAAACTGGTATACTAGCCGTGCTCACGCTCATGAGCAGCTCGGACCCTCACATGATTAAATTATGGAACTTAAATTCAATTTGTCATATGCATTGCATCGCAGGTGATGTTGTTACTTTTGTTCTACTACTTAATTGGGTTGGTATTTACTTATACTTAGTAATTGCTAATAAAATTTTGACCAACTTTAAAAGCAATGCTCAGCTCTAACCATCCTCTTTGGTAAGCCTTACACTTCACATGAGCTCCCACCTTTGGCGAGTTCATGCACATTATTCCCCACAACTTGTTGAGCGATGAACGTATGTGAGCTCACTCTTGCTGTCTCACACCCCCCCCCACAGGTCAAGAACAGGTACCACAGGATGAGGCGCTTGGAGGATGCTGTGATGTGTTCGTGAGAGATCTAGGTCGTCGTCTCCCAGTCAACTTCGGGTTGCTGGACCGTTGTCTCCATATAATGTAATTATTTATTTATTTTGTACAGAACTCCGATTATATAGTAAAGATGTGACATTCGATCCTGTGCCATGATTCATCATATGTGTGAGACTTGGTCCCAGCACACCTGGTGATTATGTTCGCGCCCGGGCTTTGGACCCCTAAAACCCGGGTGTGACACTTTGATTTGATCAGAGGCCTTGATTTGTGTCTTGGAGTGTTGTGTATTGCTCTTGTATTGAATGAGGAGTAGTGAATGCTTGAATGTCTTGAAGAATGGTGGTTGGGGGGTATTTATAGCCCCAACCACCAAAATGGCCGTTGGGGAACTCTGCTGTCGAAGGGCGCACCGGACAGTTCGGTGCGTCACCGGACACTGTCCGATGCGCCAGCCACGTCACCCAACCGTTAGGGTTCGACCGTTGGAGATTCTGACATGTGGGCCACCGGACAGTCCGGTGGTGCACCGGACAGATCCTGTTCACTGTCCGGTGCACCATCTGACGCATGCTCTGACTCTGCGCGCGCAGTCGGCACTGTTCACTGTTCACTGTAGCCGTTGTAGACGACCGTTGGCGCAGGTAGTCGTTGCTCCGCTTGGCACACCGGACAGTTCGGTGCTACACCGGACAGTCCGGTGAATTATAGCGGAGTGGCTCCCAGAATTTCCGAAGGTGGCAAGTTCGGAGTTGATCTCCCTGGTGCACCGGACACTGTCCGGTGGTGCACCGAACAGTCCGGTGCGCCAGACCAGGGCAGCCTTCGGTTGTCTTTTGCTCTTTTTATTTGAACCCTTTCTTGGACTTTTTATTGGTTTGTGTTGAACCTTTGGCACCTGTAGAACTTATAATCTAGAGCATACTAGTTAGTCTAATTATTTGTGTTAGGTAATTCAACCACCAAAATCATTTAGGAAAAGGTGTAAGCCTATTTCCCTTTCAATCTCCCCCTTTTGGGGATTGATGCCAACACAAACTAAAGCAAATATATAAATGCAGAATTGAACTAGTTTGCATAAGGTAAGTGCAAAGGTTACTTGGATTTAAACCAATTTACATTTCATAAGATATGCATGGATGCTTTCTTCTATTTTAACATTTTGGACCACGCTTGCACCACTTGTTTTGTTTTTGCAAATTCTTTTGGAAATTCTTTTCAAAGTATTTTTGCAAATAGTCAAAGGTAAATGAATAAGATTTTGAGAAGCATTTTCAAGATTTGAAATTTTCTCCCCCTGTTTCAAATGCTTTTTCCTTTGACTAAACAAAACTCCCCCTCAATGAAATTCTCCTCTTAGTGTTCAAGAGGGTTTTTAGATAATAATTTTGAAGAGGTTATACTAATTTGAAATTCTATCAAAAATAGGATATCAATTGAAAAACCTTCTCTTAATACAAATTTGAAAGACTACATTTTTGAAATTGGTGGTGGTGCGGTCCTTTTGCTTTGGGCTAATACTTTCTCCCCCTTTGGCACGAATCGCCAAAAACGGATACTTGTGAGTTAAATATAAGCCCTTTTACTTTCTCTCCCTTTGGTAAATAATATAGGAGTGAAGATTATACCAAATTGAAGAGCAAGGCGGAGTGACGGCGAAGGATGAATAATTCGATGGAGTGGAGTGGAAGCCTTGTCTTCGCCGAAGAACTCCATTTCCCTTTCAATCTATGACTTAGCATGAAATACACTTGAAAACCACATTAGTCATAGCACATGAAAGAGGTATGATCAAAGGTATATAGATAAGCTATGTGTGCAAAATATCAATCAAAATTCCTAGAATCAAGAATATTTAGCTCATGCCTAAGTTTGGTAAAAGTTTTCTCATCTAATGGCTTGGTAAAGATATCAGCTAATTGTTCTTTGGTGCTAACATAAGCAATCTCGATATCCCCCCGGTGTTGGTGATCCCTCAAAAAGTGATACCGAATGGCTATGTGCTTAGTGCGGCTATGCTCAACGGGATTATCTGCCATGCAGATTGCACTCTCATTATCACACAGGAGAGGGACTTTGGTTAATTTGTAACCATAGTCCCTAAGGGTTTGCCTCATCCAAAGCAATTGCGCGCAACAGTGTCCTGCGACAATGTACTCGGCTTCGACGGTAGAAAGAGCTACTGAATTTTGTTTCTTTGAAGCCCAAGACACCAGGGATCTTCCCAAGAACTGACAAGTCCTTGATGTGCTCTTTCTATGAATTTTAGACCCTGCCCAATCAGCATCTGAATAACCAATTAAATCAAAAGTGGATCCCTTGGGGTACCAAAGGCCAAACTTAGGAGTATAAACTAAATATCTCAAGATTCGTTTTACGGCCCTAAGGTGAACTTCCTTAGGATCGGCTTGGAATCTTGCACACATGCATACGGAAAGCATAATATCCGGTCGAGATGCACATAAATAGAGTAAAGATCCTATCATCGACCGGTATACCTTTTGATCTACGGATTTACCTCCCGTGTCGAGGTCGAGATGCCCATTAGTTCCCATGGGTGTCTTGATGGGCTTGGCATCCTTCATCCCAAACTTTGTGAGTATGTCTTGAATATACTTGGTTTGGCTGATGAAGGTGCCCTCTTGGAGTTGTTTCACTTGAAATCCTAAGAAGTACTTCAACTCCCCCATCATAGACATCTCGAATTTTTGAACCATTATCCTACTAAACTCTTCATAAGTAGATTTGTTAGTAGACCCAAATATAATATCATCAACATAAATTTGGCATACAAACAAATCATTAGCAATTGTTTTAGTAAAGAGAGTAGGATCGGCTTTTCCGACTTTGAAGCCATTAGCGATAAGAAAATCTCTTAGCCATTAATACCATGCTCTTGGGGCTTGCTTGAGCCCATAAAGCGCCTTAGAGAGTTTATAGACATGGTTAGGGTACTTACTATCTTCAAAGCCGGGAGATTGCTCAATATAGACCTCTTCCTTGATTGGTCCATTGAGGAAGGCATTTTTCACGTCCATCTGGTAGAGCTTAAAGCCATGGTAAGTAGCATAGGCAAGTAATATTCGAATTGACTCAAGCCTAGCTACGGGTGCATAGGTTTCACCAAAATCCAAACCTTCGACTTATGAATATCCCAAGGCCACAAGTCAGGCTTTGTTCCTTGTCACCACACCATGCTCATCTTGCTTGTTGCGGAAGACCCACTTGGTTCCTACAACATTTTGATTAGGACGTGGAACTAAATGCCATACCTCATTCCTTGTGAAGTTGTTGAGTTCCTCTTGCATTGCCAACACCCAGTCTGAATCTCTTAATGCATCTTCCACCCTGTATGGCTCAATATAAGACACAATGGAGTAATGTTCACAAAAATGAGCAACACGAGATCGAGTGGTTACCCCCTTATGAATATCGCTGAGAATGGAGTTCACGGGGTGATCTCGTTGTATTGCTTGGTGGACTCTTGGGTGTGGCTTTCTTGTGCCCTCATCATCTTCCTTGTCTTGATTATTAGCATCTCCCCCTTGATCATTGTCCTCCTCTTGAGGTGGCTCCTCTTGATCTTCATTTTCATCATCTTGAGCTTGATCCTCATCTTGGGTTGGTGGAGATGCTTGCATGGAGGAAGATGGTTGATCTTGTGCATGTGGAGGCTCTTTGGATTCCTTAGGACACACATCCCCAATGGACATGTTCCTTAGCGCGACACATGGAGCCTCTTCATCATCTAGCTCATCAAGATCAACTTCCTCTACTTGAGAGCCATTAGTCTCATCAAACACAATGTCACAAGAAACTTCAACTAGTCCAGTGGACTTGTTAAAGACTCTATATGCCCTTGTGTTTGAATCATAACCAAGTAAAAAACCTTCTACAGCCTTAGGAGCAAATTTGGATTTTCTACCTCTTTTAACAAGAAAAAACATTTGCTACCAGAGACTCTAAAATATGAAACATTGGGCTTTTTACAGGTGAGGAGTTCATAAGATGTCTTCTTGAGGATTCGGTGAAGGTAGAGATGGTTGATGGCGTAGCAAGCGGTGTTGATTGCTTCCGCCCAAAACCGGTCCGAAGTCTTGTACTCATCAAGCATGGTCCTCGCCATGTCAAGTAGAGTTCTATTCTGCCTCTCCACTACTCCATTTTGTTGTGGAGTGTAGGGAGAAGAGAACTCATGCTTGATGCCCTCGTCCTCAAGAAAGCCTTTGATTTGTGAGTTCTTGAACTCCGTCCCGTTGTCGCTTCTAATCTTTTTGATCCTTAAGCCGAACTCATTTTGAGCCTGTCTCAAGAATCCCTTTAAGGTCTCTTGGGTTTGAGATTTATCATGCAAAAAGAACACCCAAGTGAAGCGAGAATAATCATCCACAATAACTAGACAGTACTTACTCCCGCCGATGCTTATGTAAGCTATCGGGCCGAATAGATCCATGTGGAGTAGCTCAAGCGGCCTGTCGGTCGTCATGATGTTATTGTGTGGATGATGAACACCAACTTGCTTCCCTGCTTGACATGTGCTACAAATCTTGTCTTTCTCAAAATGAACATTTATTAGTCCCAAAATGTGTTCTCCCTTTAGAAGCTTATGAAGATTCTTCATCCCAACGTGGGCTAGTCGGCGATGCCAGAGCCAACCCATGTTAGTCTTAGCAATTAAGCAAGTGTCGAGTTCAGCTCTATTAAAATCAACTAAGTATAGCTGACCCTCTTGTCAGGGACCATAATTAGGGGTACCCCCAAGACTCCTAATCTCAGCTGGTAACCCCCATCAGCACAAAGCCGCAAAGGCCTGATGGGCGCGATTCAGGTCAAGGCTCTGTCCACTCAAGGGACACGATCCCGCCTCGCCCGAGCCCAGCCTCGGGCAAAGGCAGCCGACCCAGGAGGATTCACGTCTCGCCCGAGGGTCCCCTCAAGCAACGGACACACCTTCGACTCGCCCGAGGCCCAGCTCGAACAGGCTTCACGGAGAAGCAACCTTGGCCAGATCGCCACGCCAACCGACCGTATCGCAGGAGCATTTAATGCAAGGATCGTCTGACACCTTATCCTGACGCGCTCTCCTCAGACGACAAGGCCGAAGTGACCGCAGTCACTTCGCCCCTCCACTGGCTGACCTGACAGGAAAACAGTGCCGCCTGCGCTGCTTCGACTGCTGTGCCACCCGTCAGGGTGAGGCTGACAGCCGCCAAGACCGGCCTCAGGCGCCATAGGAAGCTCCGCCTCGCCCGACCCCAGGGCTCGGACTCCACCTCGACCTCGGAAGACGGACTCCGCCTCGCCCGACCCCAGGGCTCGGACCCAACCTTGACTCTGGAAGGCGGTCTCCGCCTCGCCCGACCCCAGGGCTCGGACTCAACCTCGACTCTGGAAGGCGGTCTCCGCCTCGCCCGACCCCAGGGCTCGGACTCAACCTCGACTCCGGACGACGGTCTCCGCCTCGCCCGACCCCCGGGCCCGGACTCAGCCTCGAACTCAGAGGAGCCTCCGCCTCGCCCGACCCCGGGCTCGGACCGACCACGTCACAGGGGGGCATCATTACCCTACCCCTAGCTAGCTCAGGCTACAGGGAACAAGACCGACGTCCCATCTGGCTCGCCCCGGTAAACAAGTAATGATGGCACCCTGCGTGCTCCATGACGACGGCGGCCCTCAGCCCCTTACGGAAGCAAGGAGACGTCAGCAAGGATCCGACAGCCCCGACAGCTGTACTTCCACGGGGCTCAAGCGCTCCTCCGACGGCCACAACATCACATGAATAGGGCGCCAAAACCTCTCCGACAGCCACGACGGCACGTACTTAGGGCTCTGGCTCCCCTTTGCTAGACACATTAGCACATTGCTACACCCCCCATTGTACACCTGGGCCCTCTCCTTACGCCTATAAAAGGAAGGTCCAGGGCTCTCGTACAAGAAGGTTGGCCGCGCGGGAGAACGGGCTAACGCGCAAGGCTCTCTCTCTCTCTCCCACGCGAACGCTTGTAACCCCCTACTGCAAGCGCATCCGCCCTGGGCGCAGGACAACACGAAGGCCACAGTTTCCCCTTGCTGTTTCTCCCCCCTTTGTGTTGCGTCTCGCGCCGACGCATCTGGGCTGGGACACACAGCGACAATTTACTCGTCGGTCCAGGGACCCCCCGGGGTCGAAACGCCGACAGTTGGCGTGCCAGGTAGGGGCCTGCTGCGTGTTGACGAACAGCTTCCCGTCAAGCTCCAGATGGGCAGTCTCCAGCAACCACTTCAACCCGGGACGGTGCTCCGTTTCGGGAGTCTTGAGATCATGTCCCTCGACGGCAGCTACAACATGATACTCCTTCCTCCGCCGCGCGACAACGACAATGGCGGCCGTCAGCCCGCCCGCCGGCGGCGGAATCGACGACGTCTTCCCCACGTGGCGGAAGAGCAACATCCGGGTCTGTCCCGTCACCTTCCCCGCCGATGGAGGAGGCGGGGCAGGCATGGCCAAGCAGGAGGCGACACCTTGTCGGCTGTCGAGCGAGTCGACGCCGCCGGCGCCCCAACGGGGGACACGTCGGGCGTCGACCTCGTGTATGAGACAAAGACGAGCGTCGTTTCCCCGCGACATGCCAACCCCAAGCAGACGGACGACGCCAGCGCACCCGCGAAGGACTTGCTGGGCGTTAGCCTCGTACCTGAGACAACGGTGCAGTCCGTCCCTGACGCGACTTCGTCACCATCCATCGATCAAGAGGTACCGTCCGTTTCCCATCCCATGCCTTTTAGATTCAGCTGCGACCCACCAAGCGACCCCGCTTCGGTGGACGCTTTCATAAAGGCATGTCCAAACCCTCCGGGGTATCATATGCAGTCACCCTGGGACCGACTGACGACCGTCTCGACCTACGGGCCCCTGGGTTCTGAGGAAGATGATGAGCCCGACTTTGGTTGGGATTTCTCCAGGCTCGATAACCCTAGTGCCATGCTGGACTTCATGACTGCATGTGACTACTGCCTCTCCGATTGCTCCGATAGTAGCCACAGCCTCGGCGACGAGGACTGTGGCCCAAGTCGCGAATGCTTCCACGTCGATCTAGGGGGTCTCGACGAAGGCAACCATCTTGGTATGCCGGAGGACGGTGATCCCCTAGGCCTGCGCCTCGCGTTGACATTGAAAGGGAAATGTGCCCTTGGGCCATTTCTAAGTATTTTGGTGATTGAGTGCCAACGCAAGTGCTTAAATGTGAATTCATGCTTATGGATGGACAAAGTGCAAAACAAGAGCAAAGGTATGTTTCTAAGTCTTAGTACATTGGTTTTGTGTACTAATATACTTGTCTAAGTATTAGAAACAGAAAGAAGAAGAAAAGAGAAGAGTTGGCTGTGTACAGCCAAATGGCTGTTTCGGTCTGGGGCACCGGACTGTCCGGTGGTGCACCGGACAGTGTCCGGTGCGCCAGGCTGCCTCGAGCGAAGTGGCTGCTCTCGGGAATTCGCCGACGGCGTACGGCTATAATTCACCGGACTGTCCGGTGAGCCAACGGTCGGCCGGGCCAACGGTCGGCCGCGCGATCTGCGCGGGACACGTGGCCGAGCCAACGGCTAGAAGGGGGCACCGGACTGTCCGGTGTGCACCGGACATGTCCGGTGCGCCAACGGCTCCAAGTATGCCAACGGTCGGCTTCGCTATTTAAGGAAGGGAATCGGGCACCGGACACTGTCCGGTGTGCACCGGACTGTCCGGTGCGCCCGACGACAGAAGGCAAGATTGGCCTTCCAGATTTGCTCTCAACGGCTCCTAGCTGCCTTGGGGCTATAAAAGGGGTCCCTAGGCGCATGGAGGACAACACCAAGCAACCTTAGAGCATTCTTGATCATCCACACTCAGTCTTTGCGCATTCGTTTGTCATTCTCGGTGATTCGAGCTCCGTTCTAGTGAGAACTTTGAGATAGTCTTTTGAGCTCGATTCTTGGCCGTGTGTGTGCGCAATTTGCTGTGGATTTGTGTGTGTTGCTTCCCTTCCTTACTCCGTGATTCTTTGTGAACATCAAAAGTGTAAGGGCGAGAGGCTCCAAGTTGTGGAGATTCCTCGCGAACGGGATAAGAAAAGAAAAGCATAACACTGTGGTATTCAAGTTGATCATTGGATCACTTGAGAGGAGTTGAGTGCAACTCTCGTCCGTTGGGACGCCACAACGTGGAGTAGGCAAGTTTTGTACTTGGCCGGACCACGGGATAAATCACTGTGTCTTCTCTGTGTTGATTTCTTTGTGATTATCGTATTGTGCAAGACCTTCTCTCTAGCCACTTGGCGATCTTTGTGCTAACACTTAACAAGTTTTTGTGGCTATAAGTTTAAGTTTCACAGGATCACCTATTCACCCCCCCTCTAGGTGCTCTCAATTGGTATCGGAGCCGTTCTCTTCAAGAAGGGACTAATCGCCCGAAGAGATGGATCCTAAGGGAAAGGGGATGGTGGTCGACAACAACGAGAAGGAGTCTATCTTCAACGAGCCGAAGAATGACAAGTCTACCGACTTGGGCTCAAGCCACAAGCGCAAAGATGGGAAGAAGAAGACAAGGCGCATCAAGGAGATCGTCTACTACGACAGCGACAGATCCTCTTCTTCCCAAAAGGACGATGACAACGACTACAGGAAGACGGTCAATTCGAACTTTTCATTTGATTATTCTCGTATTCCACATAGTTCGAATTCGCATTTGCTTTCCATTCCTCTTGGCAAACCTCCACACTTTGATGGGGAGGACTACGGATTTTGGAGTCACAAAATGCGTAGTCATTTATTCTCTCTCCATCCAAGCATATGGGAGATTGTAGAGAATGGAATGAAATTTGATAGCTCGGATAGCCCTATGTTTATTAATGAACAGATTCATAAAAATGCACAAGCCACTACTGTGTTGCTAGCCTCTTTGTGCAGGGACGAGTACAACAAGGTGAGCGGCTTGGACAATGCCAAGCAGATATGGGACACCCTCAAGATTTCTCACGAGGGGAACGACATCACCATGCTCACTAAAATGGAGTTGGTGGAGGGCGAACTTGGAAGGTTTGCGATGATAAGGGGCGAGGAGCCAACCCAAACATACAACCGGCTCAAGACCCTTATCAACAAAATAAGGAGCTATGGAAGCACGCGATGGACGGACCATGACGTCGTCCGACTATTACTAAGGTCCTTTACCATTCTTGATCCTCATTTGGTGAATAATATTCGTGAGAATCCCAGGTACACCAAAATGTCGCCCGAAGAAGTCCTAGGAAAATTCGTCAGCGGGCGAATGATGATTAAGGAAGCAAGGTACGTGGACGACGCCTTGAATGGACCGATCAACGAGCCGCAACCTCTTGCTCTCAAAGCAACAAGAAGCAAGGAGGCGCTACCTAGCAAGGTGGCACAAATTGAGGCGGCCGGACTTAATGATGAAGAGATGGCTCTCATCATCAAACGCTTCAAGTCGGTGCTAAAGGGTCACAAGGGGCAGCCAAGCAAGACCAAGACAAAGGGGAAGCGCTCATGCTTCAAATGCGGTAAGATTGGTCATTTTATTGCTAACTGTCCCGAAAATGAAAGTGACCAGGAACACGGGAGCAAGAGGGAAAAGAAGAAAAATTACAAGAAGGCCAAGGGCGAGGCACATCTAGGAAAGGAGTGGGACTCGGATTGCTCCTCCTCCGACTCTGACAATGAAGGACTCGCCGCCACCGCCTTCAACAAGTCATCCCTCTTCCCAAACGAGCGTCACACATGCCTCATGGCAAAGGAGAAGAAGGTTTATGCATCCGGGGGCTCAAGCTGGATTATTGACAGCGGATGCACAAACCATATGACGGGGGAGAAGAAGATGTTCACCTCCTACGTCAAGAACAAGGATTCCCAAGATTCAATTATTTTCGGTGATGGGAATCAAGGCAAGGTAAAAGGGCTAGGTAAAATTGCAATCTCCAATGAGCACTCTATCTCCAATGTGTTTTTAGTAGAGTCTCTTGGATATAACTTGCTATCTGTTAGTCAGTTATGTAATATGGGATATAACTGCTTATTTACAAATGTAGATGTGTCTGTCTTTAGAAGGTGTGATAGTTCACTAGCATTTAAGGGTGTATTAGACGACAAACTTTATTTAGTTGATTTTGCAAAAGAGGAGGCCGGTCTAGATGCATGCTTAATTGCTAAGACTGGCATGGGCTGGCTGTGGCATCGTCGCTTAGCACATGTGGGGATGAAGAACCTTCACAAACTTCTAAAGGGAGAACACGTGATAGGTTTGACTAATGTGCATTTCGAAAAAGATAGACCTTGTGCAGCATGTCAAGCAGGTAAACAGGTGGGAGGAGCACATCACAGCAAGAATGTGATGACCACATCAAGACCCCTGGAGCTGCTACATATGGACCTCTTCGGACCCGTCGCTTATCTAAGCATAGGGGGAAGTAAGTATGGTCTAGTTATTGTTGATGACTTTTCCCGCTTCACTTGGGTGTTCTTTTTGCAGGATAAGTCTGAAACCCAAGGGACCCTCAAGCGCTTCCTCAGGAGAGCTCAAAATGAGTTTGAGCTCAAGGTGAAGAAGATAAGGAGCGACAACGGGTCCGAGTTCAAGAACCTTCAAGTGGAGGAGTTTCTTGAGGAGGAGGGGATCAAGCACGAGTTCTCCGCTCCCTACACACCACAACAAAATGGTGTGGTAGAGAGGAAGAACAAGACACTCATTGATATGGCGAGGACGATGCTTGGAGAATTCAAGACCCCCGAGTGCTTTTGGTCGGAAGCCGTGAACACGGCTTGTCACGCCATCAACAGGGTCTACCTTCATCGCCTTCTCAAGAAGACTTCGTATGAGCTACTAACCGGTAACAAACCCAATGTATCTTACTTTCGTGTATTTGGGAGCAAGTGCTACATTCTAGTGAATAAGGGTAGAAATTCTAAATTTGCTCCCAAAGCTGTAGAAGGGTTTTTGTTAGGTTATGACTCAAATACAAAGGCGTATAGAGTCTTCAACAAATCATCGGGTTTGGTTGAAGTCTCTAGCGACGTTGTATTTGATGAGACTAATGGCTCTCCAAGAGAGCAAGTTGTTGATTGTGATGATGTAGATGAAGAAGATGTTCCGTCGGCCGCTATACGAACCATAGCGATTGGAGAAGTGCGGCCACAGGAACAAGATGAACGAGATCAACCTTCTTCCTCAACTATGGTGCTTCCCCCAACTCAAGATGATGAACAGGTTCATCAACAGGAGGCGTGTGATCAAGGGGGAGCACAGATGATCATGTGATGGAGGAAGAAGCGCAACCGGCACCTCCAACCCAAGTTCGAGCGATGATTCAAAGGGATCATCCCGTCGACCAAATTCTGGGTGACATTAGCAAGGGAGTAACTACTCGATCTCGATTAGTTAATTTTTGTGAGCATTACTCCTTTGTCTCTTCTATTGAGCCTTTCAGGGTAGAGGAGGCCTTGCTAGATCCGGACTGGGTATTGGCCATGGAGGAGGAACTTAACAACTTCAAGCGCAATGAAGTTTGGACACTGGTGCCTCGTCCCAAGCAAAATGTTGTGGGAACCAAGTGGGTGTTCCGCAACAAACAGGACGAGCACGGGGTGGTGACGAGGAACAAGGCTCGACTTGTGGCAAAAGGTTATGCCCAAGTCGCAGGTTTGGACTTTGAGGAGACTTTTGCTCCTGTGGCTAGGCTAGAATCAATTCGTATCTTGCTAGCATATGCCGCTCACCATTCTTTCAGGTTGTACCAAATGGATGTGAAGAGCGCGTTCCTCAACGGGCCGATCAAGGAGGAGGTGTACGTGGAGCAACCCCCTGGCTTCGAGGATGAACGGTACCCCGACCACGTGTGTAAGCTCTCTAAGGCGCTCTATGGACTTAAGCAAGCCCCAAGAGCATGGTATGAATGCCTTAGAGACTTTCTAATTGTTAATACTTTCAAGGTTGGGAAAGCCGATCCAACTCTTTTTACTAAGACATGTGATGGTGATTTGTTTGTGTGCCAAATTTATGTCGATGACATAATATTTGGTTCTACTAACCAAAAGTCTTGTGAAGAGTTTAGCAGGGTGATGACGCAGAAATTTGAGATGTCAATGATGGGCGAGTTGAACTACTTCCTTGGGTTCCAAGTGAAGCAACTCAAGGACGGCACCTTCATCTCCCAAACAAAGTACACGCAAGATCTGCTAAAGCGGTTTGGGATGAAGGACGCCAAGCCCGCAAAGACGCCGATGGGAACCGACGGACACACCGACCTCAACAAAGGAGGTAAGTCCGTTGATCAAAAAGCATACCGGTCAATGATAGGGTCTTTACTGTATTTATGTGCTAGTAGACCGGATATTATGCTTAGCGTATGCATGTGTGCTAGATTTCAATCCGATCCTAAGGAGTGTCACTTAGTGGCGGTGAAGCGAATTCTAAGATATTTGGTTGCTACGCCTTGCTTCGGGCTCTGGTATCCAAAAGGGTCTACCTTTGACTTGGTTGGATACTCAGATTCCGATTATGCTGGATGTAAGGTCGATAGGAAGAGTACATCAGGGACGTGCCAATTCTTAGGAAGGTCCCTGGTGTCGTGGAACTCTAAGAAACAAACCTCCGTTGCCCTATCCACCGCTGAGGCCGAGTATGTTGCCGCAGGACAGTGTTGCGCGCAACTACTTTGGATGAGGCAAACCCTCCGGGACTTTGGCTACAATCTGAGCAAAGTCCCACTCCTATGTGACAATGAGAGTGCTATCCGAATAGCGGAAAATCCTGTTGAGCACAGCCGCACAAAGCACATTGACATCCGGCATCACTTTTTGAGAGACCACCAGCAAAAGGGGGATATCGAAGTGTTTCATGTTAGCACCGAGAACCAGCTAGCCGATATCTTTACCAAGCCTCTAGATGAGAATACCTTTTGCAGGCTGCGTAGTGAGCTCAATATCTTAGATTCGCGGAACTTGGATTGAAATAAAGCATATATGTGTTTATGCCTTTGATCATGTTCATTCTGCATTTTGTTGCTTATTGTGGTGCTCAAGTTGTACAAACACTCCCTGGACCTCACAAGTCCTGTTTGCAAGAGATGCACATATTGATGGGGAGCTGTGCTACAACTTGACCCTTTTAAGACTAACCATGTACTTGAGTTTGGTTGTTTTAGTCTCCAAAGAGAATTGAAAGGGAAAAGGTGGACTTGGACCATAAAAGACTTCCACTGCACTCCGATGAGAGGGTAACTTATTCCAAGTTCATCTCATGCTCTCTCATTGCCTTTGTATTCTTATTGAAAATTTTGGTGAGGCAATGGGGTTAAAAGGGCCAAGATTGATCCCGTTTTGGTGCTTGATGACAAAGGGGGTGAAAATAAAGGCCAAAGCGATAAATGGATCAGCTACCACTTGAGAGATTTTGAAAACAGTAGAATAGAGCTTTTGGTTTGTCAAAACTCTTTTGTTGTCTCTCTTGTCAAAAGTTGGCTTTTTGTGGGGAGAAGTGTTGATTATGGGAAAAAGGGGGAGTTTTTGAAATCTTTGATCAATCTCTTTTGGAAAGACTCTCTTTATGCTTCAACATGTGTGTTTGACTTAGAGATAGAGATTTGAGTTTGATTTGCAAAAACAAACCAAGTGGTGGCAAAGGATGATCCATATATGCCAAAAGTGAATCAAAATAAATTTGAGTTTTATTTGAAGTGATATTGCACTTGTTCTAGTTGCTTTATGTTGTGTTGGCATAAATCACCAAAAAGGGGGAGATTGAAAGGGAAATGTGCCCTTGGGCCATTTCTAAGTATTTTGGTGATTGAGTGCCAACGCAAGTGCTTAAATGTGAATTCATGCTTATGGATGGACAAAGTGCAAAACAAGAGCAAAGGTATGTTTCTAAGTCTTAGTACATTGGTTTTGTGTACTAATATACTTGTCTAAGTATTAGAAACAGAAAGAAGAAGAAAAGAGAAGAGTTGGCTGTGTACAGCCAAATGGCTGTTTCGGTCTGGGGCACCGGACTGTCCGGTGGTGCACCGGACAGTGTCCGGTGCGCCAGGCTGCCTCGAGCGAAGTGGCTGCTCTCGGGAATTCGCCGACGGCGTACGACTATAATTCACCGGACTGTCCGGTGTGCACCGGACTGTCCGGTGAGCCAACGGTCGGCCGGGCCAACGGTCGGCCGCGCGATCTACGCGGGACACGTGGCCGAGCCAACGGCTAGAAGGGGGCACCGGACTGTCCGGTGTGCACCGGACATGTCCGGTGCGCCAACGGCTCCAAGTCTGCCAACGGTCGGCTTCGCTATTTAAGGAAGGGAATCGGGCACCGGACACTGTCCGGTGTGCACCGGACTGTCCGGTGCGCCCGACGACAGAAGGCAAGATTGGCCTTCCAGATTTGCTCTCAACGGCTCCTAGTTGCCTTGGGGCTATAAAAGGGGTCCCTAGGCGCATGGAGGACAACACCAAGCAACCTTAGAGCATTCTTGATCATCCACACTCAGTCTTTGCGCATTCGTTTGTCATTCTCAGTGATTCGAGCTCCGTTCTAGTGAGAACTTTGAGATAGTCTTTTGAGCTCGATTCTTGGCCGTGTGTGTGCGCAATTTGCTGTGGATTTGTGTGTGTTGCTTCCCTTCCTTACTCCGTGATTCTTTGTGAACATCAAAAGTGTAAGGGCGAGAGGCTCCAAGTTGTGGAGATTCCTCGCGAACGGGATAAGAAAAGAAAAGCATAACACTGTGGTATTCAAGTTGATCATTGGATCACTTGAGAGGAGTTGAGTGCAACTCTCGTCCGTTGGGACGCCACAACGTGGAGTAGGCAAGTTTTGTACTTGGCCGAACCACGGGATAAATCACTGTGTCTTCTCTGTGTTGATTTCTTTGTGATTATCGTATTGTGCAAGACCTTCTCTCTAGCCACTTGGCGATCTTTGTGCTAACACTTAACAAGTTTTTGTGGCTATAAGTTTAAGTTTCACAGGATCACCTATTCACCCCCCTCTAGGTGCTCTCAGACATCCTTCAGGAGCTAGCTGTGGTCCCAGTCCCTGCGGGGGGTCCGGACGCACAGCTCGAGCAAATCCGCGAGATGCAGGCCAGGCTCGACGAGGAAGCATGACAACTTGTGCAGCTTCGGCAAAATATCGGGCAGGAGTGGGCAGGCCAAGCACCGGCCGGAGAAGCGCGTCATCTAGCCCAGGACGTCCAGCACCACATTGCCGATGATGCCAGGGCAAGGCTGCCCCCAGCTTCCAGTGGGGTCGGCCAGAACCTGGCTGCAACAACGATACTACTCCGAGCGATGCCGGAACCATCCACCGCCGAGGGGCGGCGTATACAAGAAGAGCTCAAGAATCTCCTAGAGGATGTCGTGGTCCGACGGGCCGAAAGCTCTGCCTCCCGAAGGCAGGGGTACCCCCCGGAGCATCGCGCCGCGACTTCCCGATTCGTGCGGGAAGCCTCGGTCCACACTGAGCGCACGTGGAACACAGCGCCTGCGGCCCCGGGACGCCTCAGCAACGAGCACCGCCGCGACCGTCGAGCTCACCTCGACGAGAAGGTGCGCCGAGGCTACCACCCCAGGCGTGGGGGACGCTACGACAGCGGGGAGGATCGGAGCCCCTCGCCCGAACCACCCGGTCCGCAAGCTTTCAGCCGGGCCATACGACGGGCGCCATTCCCGACCCGGTTCCGAACCCCGACTACCATCACCAAGTACTCGGGGGAGTCAAAGCCGGAACTGTGGCTCACGGACTACCGGCTGGCCTGCCAGCTGGGTGGGACGGACGATGACAACCTCATCATCCGCAACCTTCCCCTGTTCCTCTCCGACGCCGCCCGAGCCTGGTTGGAGCATCTGCCCCCTGCACAGATCTCCAACTGGGACGACCTGGTCAAAGCCTTCGCCGGCAACTTTCAGGGCACATACGCGCGCCCTGGGAACTCCTGGGATCTCAGAAGCTGCCGACAGCAGCCGGGAGAGTCCCTGCGGGACTACATCCGGCGATTTTCGAAGCAGCGCACCGAGCTGCCCAACATCACCGACTCGGATGTCATCGGCGCGTTCCTCGCCGGCACCACTTGCCGCGACCTGGTGAGCAAGCTGGGTCGCAAGACTCCCTCCAGGGCGAGCGAGCTGATGGATATCGCCACCAAGTTCGCCTCTCGTCAGGAGGCGGTCGAGGCCATCTTCCGGAAGGACAAGCAGCCTCAGGGGCGCCAGCCGGAAGACATCCCCGAGGCGTCCGCTCAGCGCGGCGCGAGAAAGAAGGGCAAGAAGAAGTCGCAAGCGAAACGCGACGCCGCCGGCGCAGACCTTGTCGCCGCCGCCGAGCACAGGAACCCTTGGAAGCCCCCCGGAGGCGCCAACTTGTTCGACAAGATGCTCAAGGAGTCGTGCCCCTATCATCAGGGTCCCGTCAAGCACACCCTTGAGGAGTGCGTCATGCTTCGGCGCTACTTCCACAGGGTCGGGCCACCGTCGAAAGGTGGCAGAGCCCACGACTGTGGTGGAACTGCCCGAATTATTCCGACTTAAGTGCCTAAGCCCCGCCTTAGAGGCTAGACCACACTTAAATAGGAATAACCCGACAATCCCTCAGATCTAGTCCGACACGGCCACTGACAGGATCAAGTACCACAATCTCACTCGATGGTGAGTCACAGAGCAAATACAATAAAGCATAAAACCATACATGTAAGAGTATTAAATTATTACATCACCATCGGAGTTTTGCAAAAGTAGTCATCATTGTTCGAAGTGCAGCGGAATAAAACTAACGGTAATTAAACAGAGAGATGGGGAAGCCTGTCCCATCACTCCTCATGCTCCTCCTCAGCCGAGGTAGGGTCCCACTCGACAGTCCAACCCGGTGGCAAGATGGACGGCCAAGTCACTCCAGCAACCATGTCCTCCAGAGAACCTGTAAAATTGTGCCACAAGCAAGACTGAGTATACTAATACTCAGCTAGACTTACCCAGTGTGAGGAGTCTACTCCTCTACCTCTAGACATGCAGCTGTTTGGCTGTGGGGTTTGGTTGCCAAAAGCACTAACTGAGTTTCTAAGTTAAGTTTTAACTTTGCCAATTTAAGTGTGAGTCTCTTAAGGCTAAATGTGTACTATCTACTCATTCATAGTAGCAAACATTATTAGCAATCAACATCTTATATCAACTCATCATCTTTCCACTTGTTACCCAATGCAGTACAATGGATCAAGCAGTCTCATTAGCTGCGAGAAGCAGACGATTCGAATCGAGTTTTATCCTTGCAAGGTAAACCTAAACATACGACGTGGCGAGGCACTCCGTCCCCACACACATCAACCGTCCCCATCGATTCCCCGTCAGCAGAGAGGGGCTCACCGCCTTGGCGTACAATGCCTCACTGACCCCGACTGCCGTCGTGCAGTGACCGCACTTGTACCCACCATAACCGGAATGGGAGACCACGTCTCAGGTTGCGTGAGGAGGGAAATCTACTGCCAGGTTCAATCAGGTACTAGGCTTACCGATTTACCATATTTCTCGGCATATGTTTAGTACGTTCAAACGCTTGACACAGGTATCCGCACGTTAATCCTTATTCCAATTTCACCTCGAAGACCACGTATCCCCATGGATCTGTGTCCACTAACCAACTAGTAGTATGATATGAAAAGTGGGTACAACCAGTTCCTGATTTCGCGCGAGTGCTAGAAAAATCACTCGTCTTCTACCGAGATCCTAATTAAATAAAGCAGCTACTCGACCTAGCATACTAGTATTCATCTCAACAGGATTCCTGAGATCATGCAACTAGAGTTTCAAACAATTCCTACACCTAAGTGCACAATCAATCCTACAATCATTAAGTGAAGTAAAATAGCATAAATAACAGGTTATGCATAAACCGGGGCTTGCCTTCCAAAGCAGTGGCAGGCAGATCCTCTGATGCAGACTCTGGGGCTGGATCCGGGGCTACCTCCTGAGCAGCTCCTTGCTCCGGCACGAGGACGTACTCTCCGTCAGCAAGGTTACAGTCTATCGAAATTCAATGAACATGTATGTCATGATTATGCAAGATTTAATAACATTATGTTGAGAGAAGAAAAACTAAGTTAAGGAGTAACTTAGGGTTTACTTGGTCATACGGGGCCTTTAGTGGTTTATGCTTATCACTCCTAGGTTTAGATTTTTGTTGAGGATAAACATAGTGGATTTGTATTGTCTTTATATATTTCAGTGGATAATTTACAAGGGTTTTAGGATGACACTAATTTCCATTATTCATTTTCCTTTCTTTAATTTCTATTTATGAATTCTAGTGGGGGTTTGAACTACAACAGTAGTTTAATATTCTCCAAAAATTCTGTAAAAATTACAGTGGGTTGCCATTGGTCACTATAGCCCCTTCTAGGAAGTTGAGATTCAAAACAAAAAGGATATGCTTTAGACAAAAATAATAAAGGTTGGGCAAATGGGCCATTTTGTACTACAACTCTTAATTAGAGGTGGGGTCTGTCTTAAAGGTTATTTTTGTTGGCATCTAACAGTAATAATAGGCTTCTGTGCCAAAAACCACAGAAAGCTAAGGGGTGGTTATTTAGTTATGATTTTCTAAAGTTTAATGTCAAAAAGGCACTTTCTACTACATTGTTATTTGAAAAATGTCAAACAACAGATTTCATATTTTCCCTAAGTTCTTAATAACAAAACATTAACTATCCCAAGGGTGGGGGTGTTTTTACCTTGGGGTTATTTTGTAGGGTTTTCTAAGGTTTCCTTGTTTTATTCAAATAAAAGGTACCCTACTTATTTTATACTAAACTAGGGTATGATAGATTTTTCCAGTGAACTATATTGAATAAGTATCCTAACAAAAATAGGGGTGCCCTCTGGTTCATTATTTAAATCACATTTTCTATTTTTCTTAACCTTAAGCATATTGCAAAATAAGGGGCAAAAACTAACTTAATGGGGTGGACAGAGAGGTTTAATATTTTTAAACAGGTCAGTAGGTAGATATAAACTTCTCCAAATTTTTCTAACCCTAGTCAAATAGTACAACTATTTTTCTTTCTATTATTGAGCTTTTGGATAAAACTATAATTAAATCAGAACCTTAAAGTTTTCTATAGTACCTAGGGGGTTTTATATTTTTCTTAAGTAGGTCACATTAATTAGAGTCTGGCAAAATTGGTTTGACCAAATTTGGATGAACTAAACAGAAGTTATGAGTTTTTAAAGTTTCTGTTCAAATTTAAAACTGATTTAATAAGAGTTTCCTGGAAAAACAGTTTACACCGAGGTCCCTGGGTTTAAACTAAATCAACCCGCACAAATCTACCCCTGCGCCACTATTCCCCTAGGTCGCTGACAGTTCAAAAAGCCCCATGACCTTTCCTTCTTCTTCCCCGAGGTCCTTCCCCCAATGTAAACAGTACCCGCGGGAAAGAAAAGGGTGGCGCGGCTTACCGGCGGCGAGATAGGTCCGGCGAAGGGCAGGGTTGGCTCGAGGAGGCTCTGGCGGTCACAGCGAGGTGCGGCTTGACGGCGGGGATGGCCGGAATCGCTCGGTCCACGCGCGCAGGCGGGTGTTCTCGTCGGCGGCGAGTGTACCGGCCAAAGCACGTCGATCTGGTTCAATCTAAGGGCACGGTGAGCTTCACGGGGTAACGTAGTGACCGTGTGCACAAGGAATCGGAAAATGGTTGAGTGGATTACCCGGTCCACGTACTCCGGCGGGGTTGAGAACTCCATCGACCGTGGACTGGCCTCTCCGGCGAAGCAGGCTTCGATTCCTCGCTCGGGGAGCTTCACTGATGTGTGCACACTCGTCTCCGAGGGTTGGACGGGGTTGGGGAAAGCTGGGCTGGCCGGTCTACGGCGGCAGTGGCTCGGGTGGCCGTGGACACGCCACACACGGGCAAACGGCGGTGAACTGAGCTCCGGTGAGGCTTGAGGGTGCATGGAAGAGTGCAGTCGACGCCCGAGCGGGCTTTATAGGCGCGGGCACGGGCCATGGCGTCGGCTGGCCGTTGGCGCGACGCGGGGCGCGCGCGGGCGTGCTCTGGCGCACACAGAGCGCGTCGAACACGTGGAGCTTTTCTTCTGCCCGTGTTCCACAGCTCACCCAAGTCGCAAACGTGCGAATCTTGGCAAAAATCTGGCGCGAGTCTTTTCCTCGCACCTAGGGCTGTCTCTCATCCGTGAGCTGCCATGGCAGATATGGCCTAGGTAGGGAGATCTTCGGTCGCCAAATCGGGTGTGTCACACTGCCCACTTTGCGACAAAAACCATGCCAAGGCATGTCAAACGTCCAAGTCTCGAGCTCAGCTTTTTCCAGTGGGTGCCTTGGGTGGTATGACACATTTTTGGTATAGAACATAGGTGGGTTTGATGCCAGCTTCAAGGTGAACACGACTGATCTTTAGTGTAGGTGTAGTTTTTAACTTAGAGAGAAATAGAGAGCTCTAGCTCTCTCTCCACTTGGAGATTTGAATTAGGGTTTCTCCAGGGGTCTTTTTGCAATATTTCCTTCCCCTAATTGCTGGTTATAAGGTTACTTAAGGTTTGGTTAAAGATTACTCATGTTTTGCACATTTGCTCACTCTCTTTCCCCTCTTATCTAAGGTTTTGGGAGATAGGGTTTAAGAGAGGTCTAGGGTTCTTTCCCCCTCTTATCCAAGGTAGTAAGTGTACAAAGATTTGAGTAATACTTCTTAGGTCCTTAACAAACTTTGATTAACACATGATCTCCAAGTTCTTATGTGTTTCCCTAAGTCTCTACCACACATGATCACAGTCCTTAGTGCCAAGGTGTGCTCTAGCCATGGTAACACCTGAGGTGTTACAGCCCTCCCCCCTTAAAGGAATCTCATCCCGAGATTTTAGGTAGAGTCCCTTGGTGGGGTGCTTGAAGGTGTGTTGGTGCTACTTTTTCTTTATACTCAAGTTTCTCTTGTTAACTGCTCTTCGAATGTCATTCTCTTTGCAACTTCAGAAGGAAGCCCTTCTTAAGTTAAATCCACAACTTAGACTATCCTTGTTATCTAAGTTTTTCTTATAATTGAATTCAAAGGGCAGGTGGGGGTGGGGTTCTGGGGTTACGTACCGACTCCTTTGGGCAGAAAGTCGGGGAAGCGAGAGCGTAGAAAATCCTCAGTCTCCCATGTAGCTTCTTCTGCTGAATGGTGACTCCACTGAACCTTATACATTCTGACCGACCTTGCCCGAGTTGATCTCTCCTTTTGATCTAATACCTTGACGGGGTACTCTTGGTAGGACAAGTCTGGTTCTATCTCAATATCTGGTTCTGGCAGCACTTCAGTAGGTAGGCGAACACATTTCCGCAATTGAGATACATGGAACACATTGTGAACTGCTGACATGTGAGGTGGCAATTCCAATTGATAGGCTACGTGTGGCAGAACCTCCCAAGTTATTGGGCCCACATGCACCTGTCCTTGTCTCAAAGACCTCAGACAACTATGCATGTGCACTAAATAACTTAACAGGATCCGTCCGATTGCCCCACGGACACCGGATAAACCACTTACAACCAGAACCGCGGGATTAAGTAATACAAATCACACACACCAATATTTTGCAGCGGAAATCTTATTACCAAATTTTACAAGTTACAAAAATTTTACTTCATACATGATCAGAGTGATTACTTCATTGATTCAAAGAAAGAAACTTTGAACGGTTATAAATTATTTATAGTTTTGAAATATATGCTAGCTCAAGTGACCATCCTCAATAAGAAGATAAAGGCGGGGTATACTTATATAAGAAGGCCGAGCCCACCGGCACTTAACACCATCACAACAGCACAAAACTATAACCTGAAAAACAACAGGGAATAAAACCCTGAGTATGGAATTACTCAGCAAGACTTACCCGACTAAAGAAAAGACTCTCAAGGATATGCTGGATTTGGGAATCAAGGAGAGGCTTTAGCAAGAATCAACTTAGATACTTTTGCAGAAATAGCTTACTAAAGTGAGTCCTTACTTTCAATATTTTAACGCCAGATTAAATATTTAATAGACTCTGTTTGCATCTAGTCTAATTTCATCATCTCATCAATACAACATCATTTTTATCCATAGTGTTCACATCTTGACTTAGGTTGTAGGTCGGAGCTCAAGTCTCCACTCTCCGGGGATATAACGGCGATCCGAATCGATTTACTCAGCTGAGGATCTCTAACCACACGACATATGTTTCTCGTAAACCTTGATGTCTACTATTCCCACGGATCCTCCACTGCATGAACAGGTCCGCGCCACCCGAGAGTACACCACCCCTTTTAGGCGATCCGTTGCCAGGAGGGTACGTGCCACTCTCGCCATCTCTCCACGCCCAGTGCGCGATTGTCTTTTCATGTATGGAATAGCCGGGTTCAAGCTTACCCTGTCCCATTCTCAGGGCATGTGGCTAGATAAGATAGTCCTTGATCAACAGGCCTACATACGCATCCAATCCTTAATTGACCCGGGCGGAGCATCACCTGTTCCTAGCCCGAGTCTCGATTTAAGTATTTCCATCCTTAGGATTGTGTCTGTTCCTTAGGATGAAAGAGCATCACAGGGAACTTTGCAGTAAGATCCCACTATTGCTCCAAATGAAAATATTCTTGCAGGTAGAAGCCATCCTCTCCCGGGTTAGATGGAGGACAACCTCTATCCACAAGATCTAAGCAAGGCTAAGCATTTTTGTAAATCATATTTTGATACTTCACAGAAGTATCTATAAAGGTATGGATATCAAGGAAAGCAATGCATCAAAGGGTTTCAAACAACTCCTATGAACCTAATGCACATTTCACTAGACTTAAGTGTGCGAAAGGTATTTAAAACACAAGGAAAGGGGTTGCATGCACCGGGGCTTGCCTGTAAGAAACACTAGGTTAGTGTTTGTTAGACGACGACTTGGCGAGTATCCTTTGGCTTGGCACTCGTTCAGATTATCCATCTTCCGGTTTGTCCATCAGCATCACCTCGCGAGCGGCTCACGCGTAGCGACATCTTGTGGTCGACTCAGTTCTGGTTCTCCGCATCGCGTGATTAATTATCGCACCTGAATGGAATGCATTATGCATATGAATGCATATAGACAGGAATATCAAAAACCCTAAATAGTGCTACCCGATGGCGAATTTAAACACCTAGCGGCGATGCGTTGTACAATTTTGTACGGAAGCAGTAGTTATTAATATACGACTACACACAATAATTACGCTTCTCGAACCTAACGCAAACATCACAAACAACAAACTATATACATGAAATACAATTGGCCTAATCACAACTTATCAATTAATTAATTAAATTCTAAACTTATCCCTTGCTTTATAAATTATACTACATCTTTATAAGTGATTAAAATATTTCATCAACACACATGCCTACTAAAATTCTACTCGGTACACTAATTCAGCTAATTGACCAGAATAGCGAAATAACTCGCCATAACTGAATCTGGCTCGATAATTGCAAAAACCACGAAGTCAACGAGAGTTTCGTGACTTACGCAATTTATCGAGCACCCTAATAAGTCTCGCACTAACACATTAATTTATTCAACGATCGAACTATACTGAATAATTTATCAGCTTACCGTTTCCACAGCTGACATGAATCCACGAGATCGATAGTGATTTTCCGACTCCAATAATTTGTCGAGCGCTTGGCAGGTACCACACGAACTTTACGCACGCCACCATCCAATCTTTGGACATCTTCTCTTGGAAATTCTTTTGTCCGCGCGATCACAATTCAGAGACATCACGTAGGGACCGACATCAAGACGGGGTGACCGAACGATGATAGCAAGACAAAGGTTGGAGACGACCGGATATCAGTGACAAGCACTAGAATTTTACGACAGTCTAGGACGGGTGCGGAGGCTGACAGTAGGGAACTCCGCGATGGCAGTGAGGCTCGACGGCGAACGACGCGACGACGAACGACGACAACCGGCATGAAGACCCGACGTGACTGAGGAAGGGGTCGACGGTTCGATGACATCGGCGAGGTCAACGACGAGCTGACCAAACCAAAACTCTACGACGCCGACCGACACACGGGTTAGAGAACGGCGGCTGGCGAAATCCGAGCTAGGGAAAACGGCGCGCGCAGGAAAACTCTGATCGGGCGAGCTGGGGACACTGACGAGCACGCGCGCAGCAGTGGGGACAGAGCAGAGGCCGAGCTGGGCGACTGCGCGCGACCACTGGCAAGCACGGGCATGGGAGTAACGCCGAGGGAGCTCGATATGGGCGGGCTCGGACTAAAGCACGCGCGGCAAGGATAGTCGACGGCAAGCTAAAACCACCGGAAGGCGACGGCGCTTGAGACCGTCCAAGGAGGATCGACGGCGGCCGAGCAGAAGGACACGGCCGACGAGCTGGAGCAAGGAGAAGGGGCGGCCGGCGAACAGGAACGAGATCCGGGCTGGGAGAGCGACGGCCGTGAAAAGCAGGGGCACGACGAGCTTGAGGGAGCTCCGGCATGGCAACGGATCTCGGCGAACTTGAAGCCACGGCACCGGAGGAACAGAGCGCGCGCAGGAAGGGATCGAGCTGGAGCTGGGCACGAGCTGAACCGGGCGCCATGGGAGCCCGGGGCACGTACCAAATCCCAGCAGGGGAAGCAGGCGCGACGGCCATGGTGAGCACTGGGAATGGACTCAGGGAGGAAGACACGCGCGAAGCTCCGATCCGCGGCCAGCGCAGAGCACCAGAGAGACGCGGCAAGGGAGGAGCGCGCGGCGGTGAAGAACACTGGCTGGCACATTCGTGCGGTCAGTCTGCAGAAATAGCAGCGAAGAAATGAGGCCATTGGCCGTACGCAGTGAAAGAAAATCAGAGGAGAACGGTGAGCGGTGGAAGAAAGAAAAAAATCTCCACGGCGGCGGCAGGGCATAGAGTTGAAGAGATTTTTTTGTTCTGAAGATCGAGCGTGCGACACGGAGAAGATGAGGCTGAGCGCTGTGCGGTGTCCACGTTTAGTGAAGAAGAAAAAAAAAATATTAAGCCTTCAACGGTGGGAGAGGATGAGGACGGCAACCGTGAAGGGATGATGTGGGAGCGGGGTTGCGTGAGTGTTCCAGAGGTCCAGCTCGTGAAGAAGATAGGAGAATGGCTGGGATTTTTTTTTTCCACGAGCGGCATTGGGAGGATAAGGATTAGAGGATATTTTCTTTTTTTATTTTTTTAAAGAATTTCGTAGATATTTTTGAATCCCGATTTTTAGCAATGGGTAATAGGTCGAAGCGCTACACGGCTATACATTTTATTTTTCGAATCATGAAACAGAAAGTCAGAGGAATAACAGCTTAGACGGTTCTGTCCGAATCTCGTTTGGATAATTTTCGTGACTATTCCGGCCACGATGTAAACGGACCAGATTGAAACGAGTTCGGCTTCGGTATTTTAATCTGCTCTGCGTGATTCGACCAAAATTAGCCGAAACCAGATCCGCAAATGCATACACGATTTCGTCGCCAAACAGTGTGCCAAAGAATAAATTGAATTATATCCTCGCACACGATTTCACTCAGATGACGCACGATTCGGATTATTTTGCACCGAGTATTTTAGTCGTCGAGTTCAAATTAATTTGTTCGGGATAAAATCATCTAAGTGAGTCGGACTTCCGAATTTGTATTCGCGCGAGCGATGAATTTTAAATACTCACCGGACGCACCACATTTCGGAACGACTATGTCCCGAACACCATGAAAATTTCGGAAGAGCCCGGATAAATACAATAAAAACAATGTCGCACTCGCGACAGATGAAACATATGCGATATTAAAATCGCGATAGACGAAGTTAATTGAAATTTAGCATCCGTTTTATCCACTGATATTACATGCTTAAATTCATACTCGTTGTCGAGCGGAATATAAACACCTGGGGTGTTACACTACGGGTCCACAACTTGCTTTGATTTCATAGGGTCTAATGTAGTGAGGAGCCAACTTGCCCTTGATCCCGAATCTCTAGACACCCTTGGTGGGTGATACCTTAAGATAAACATGATCTCCCACCTCAAACTGTAGAGGCTTCCGCCTCTCGTCATGATAGCTCTTTTGCCTGGCTTGAGCAGCTTCTAAGTTCTTGGTAATAACCCTGACCTTTGCCTCTGCTTCAAGTACCAAATCTGGCCCAAAAATTTCCCTCTCTCCTGCTTGAGACCAATTCAGTGGGGTCATACACCTTCTCCCATATAAGGCTTCAAAAGGTGCCATCTTCAGACTGGACTGATAGCTGTTATTGTAAGAAAACTCTGCCAAAGAAAGACACTTGTCCCAATCCTTCCCGTAGTGTAGTGCACATGCTCGCAACATGTCTTCCAAAATCTGATTCACCCTTTCTGTCTGACCATCTGTTTGGGGATGGTATGATGAGCTTCGGATTACTTGGGTCCCAAGGGATTCTTGCAGCTTCTCCCAAAAGCGTGCCACAAACAGTGCTCCTCTATCAGATATGATGGTCTTTGGAATACCATGTAATCACACTATTTGATCAACATAAATTTCTGCATACTTCTCTGTCTTGTGGGTGGTGTGCACTGGCAAGAAATGAGCGGTCTTGGTCAACCTGTCCACAATAACCCAAATGGAATCATGGTTCCTGGAGGTATTGGGCAATCCTACGATAAAATCCATGCAAATGTCCTCCCATTTCCAAGATGGTATGGGAAGGGGTTGCAAAGGGCCTGCTGCCTTCAAGTGACTAGCCTTTATCCTCTAGCAAGTGTCACACTCGGATATGTACTTGGCAATTTCCCTCTTCATCCTGGCCCACCAGTATAAAGATCTGAGATCATGGTACATCTTGTTGTTACCAGGGTGCATGGAGAATTTGGAAAGGTGAGCTTCATCCAGTATCTTCTTTCTGAGCTCAGGGTCCTTGGGAACAACCAATCGATCTCCAAACCATAAAATTCCCTTGCTGTCTTATCGGAAACACTTGTATGTTTCTGCCTTTTGCTTGATCATGTCTTTGATAACCTGAACACCCTTATCCTCAATATGTGCCCTCACTATTTGCTCTTGCAGTGTGGGCTCCACCGAGATATAACTTAAGCCACCTAGAGAAACAACTTCCAGGTATAGCTTGCACAGCTCATCGCACAGGGTGGTAACCCTTGCATCCATGCTCATACAATTGCACTGGGCTTTTCTGCTCAAGGCATCTGCCACAACATTTGCTTTGCCCGGATGGTAGTGCACCTCCAAATCATAGTCCTTGATTAGCTCCAACCATCTCCTCTGCCTCATGTTCAGATCTGCCTGAGTGAAGATGTATTTGAGACTCTTATGATCAGTGTAGATGTTACAGTGAGCTCCCATCAAGTAGTGTCTCCATATCTTAAGAGCATGAACTACAACTGCCAATTCCAAATCATGTGTAGGGTAGTTCTGCTCATGGGGCCTGAGTGCTCGGGAAGCATAAGCAATGACTCTGTTATTTTGCATCAAGACACACCCCAATCCTGTACCAGAAGCATCACAATAAACTTCAAATGGCTTGGTGTTGTCAGGTTGAGCCAGCACTAGGGCTGTTGTCAAATGCTGCCTCAAAGTATGAAAGGCATCTTCACACTTTTGGCTCCAATCATACTTGACTCCTTTCTTCAACAGTTCAGTCATTGGTTTGGCAATCCTAGAGAAATCCGGAATAAATCGTCGATAATACCCTGCCAATCCCAGAAAACTCCGAATTTGCTTCACTGTAGTCGGGGGTCTCCAATCCATCACTTCTTGTACCTTCTCAGGATCAACTGATATCCCATCCTGAGAAATTGTGTGACCCAAGAATTTGATCTCCTTCAGCCAGAATTCGCATTTAGACAACTTAGCATAAAGACGATGATTGCGCAGTCGCTGAAGCACGATGTGCAGGTGCTAAGTATGTTCGTCTTCATTCTTGGAATAGACCAGAATATCATCAATGAAAACGACCACGAACTTATCCAACTCTGGCATAAACACTGAGTT
The DNA here is from genome assembly GCF_902167145.1 of Zea mays. Lineage (NCBI taxonomy): Eukaryota > Viridiplantae > Streptophyta > Magnoliopsida > Poales > Poaceae > Zea > Zea mays. Next base: position 31,001,761 of record NC_050097.1, on the reverse strand, counting down.
AATCAGGTACATGAAATAAGCCGGGGCATTGGTCAGCCCAAAAGACATCACCAAAAACTCATACAACCCATATCTGGTAGAGAAAGTCGTCTTAGGAATATCGCTGGCACGGATCTTGATCTGATGGTAACCTGAGCGAAGATCTATCTTGGAGAATACCTTGGCTCCTACCAACTGATCGAACAGAACATCAATGCGGGGCAGTGGGTATTTGTTCTTAATAGTCACCGCATTGAGAGGGCGGTAGTCAACACACATCCTCAAACTCTCATCCTTTTTCTTCACAAATAATGCTGGACATCCCCATGGTGAAGTACTTGGGCGAATGAACCCCTTGTCCAACAACTCTTGCAATTGCTTTTTCAGTTCTGCCAATTCCGCGGGAGGCATCCTATAGGGTCTCTTGGAGATAGGAGCAGTCCCGGGTTGTAACTCGATTGCGAACTCAATGTCTCGGTCAGGTGGCATCCCTGGTGTGGGGGACAGATATCCCCCGGGTCCACTGGAAGAGTAAATGACCTCACGAAAGGCCCGAGGGCCCAATAAATCGTAAGGTCATTCTTTCGTGGGCCTGGGGAGGGACAATCAGCAAAACAGGTTGACATGAGGCCGGATTGGTACAAGCCCAGACGGCCCACAACGTTGAGCGAGCGACCACAACAGAGATCCGACTTTCCCGCGCTGGAGCCCCCATGCAACGGAGCCATGCGAGGATAGGTCGACAGAACTTTAGGGAGATAAACTCAAACAGTTCACTATCTTTTAGTTACACATTGTTATCATATCCACGTGTATTGCCCCACGGTCGAGTATATAAGGCCTATGGGGCACCCCTTCAGAACGATCGACCCTATTACTCAGCCACCCACCTCAACTCTCTGCATTCTCAATTCGGAGAGCTCTCTTGTAACCTCATTCACCAAGCATACTCACCAGGACGTAGGGTGTTACACATCTCTAAGCGGCCCGAACCTGTAAACATTGTCCACTGTCCCTCGTGCAACTGACATGAACCATTTTGCTACAGTCGTCAACACCGTCCTACTTCTAAAAACACCTTGAGGGGCAACCCCGGGTGTGCGGTCGGACCCAAAACACCGACAGCTGGCGCGCCAGGTAGGGGGTGTGTCGACGATCCAAGCTAGCTCAATGGCCGTCACCTTCCACAGCAAGATCACCCTCCGTCCTGGATCCGTATTCTGCTTCGGAACAATCTCATCCGTAGCAGATGAAGAGGGAACTCTACACCGCATTGCGGATCCGCCGAAAAAGAAGTCTCCTCCAACAAACTCCGAAAATGTAGGAGAAGCGCAACCTCCAGCTCTCCAGAAAAAGATCGTCTCCGGAAAGTCAGGGGCCAAAAGCCCGCTGACCCGGAGAACTCCACTGTCTACTTCCCCGACAAAAGAATGGACACAGATCGCGAGGAAGAAGGAGACCAAGGGGAAGCAAGTTGTTCTTTCTGTTCCTCCGCCCTCAAAGGAGAACGGAAAGAAGGTCGCCACGACAGCAGCACCATTCTATCCCGACGTCCTCTTCATCGGGAGAGTGGAGTCGCCTCCCGTCTCCGACGACGAGCTGACTGCACCCGGGGAAGAACCACCTCAACGAGAATCCCGCCGACGGAGAAACCGGCGCAGGAACGTTCGACGACATCATGCGGCCGGAGAACGGGATCCGGAACAACCTGTCTCGCGGGACGAGGTCTCGGAGATAGGAGAAACTCCGGAGGAACGCGTCTTCAGAGAACGAAGGAACTCCCGACGACGCGATCGCCGCCGAGCTCAGGAACAAGCCGAGCAAGATGCAAGGCAACGCCGGGAGAATCCATTCTTCGGGCGCAACCTGAATCTCGACTTCGCCCGAGCCATGAACACGCCGAGCGAAGTTGGAGGAGTACTAGCTCGGATAGCTGATGGTGTCACACCCGGTTTTGGAAGGCAAACCGAATGCGAACTATGTACGTGCCAGGATCAGAACTCACGTACACAGCGATTACATAAATGAACATCATCACACAATGCTCGAATAATAACATAAAGGAGTACTTATTACATCATAGAGTCATAGACATCCACATAGTCATTGTCTTAACAAGTAAATCAAAGTACTAGCGAAACGCAGTAAAGATAAGGCCTTCACAGGCAGCTGACTGGGGGTTGCCGCCAACCCACACCTAGAACTCGTCGTAATCTTGGAACTCCTGGAAGTCTCCTTCCACGGCTTCACCTTCTCCTGAGCGGTGGTTACAATGCGGACAACCTGGTGTTTTGTGGTAAAGCAAGGATGAGTACACATCAACATACTCAGCAAATGTCCCGTTTGGCTGAAGTGGACTAGCTTTATGTGGGGTTAGGCTCAAGCAGTTGCTTTTAGTTGGTCAAGTATTTATCATTAGTAGAAGCCAGATTTTAGCATTATTCAACCCGTAAACCATCTCCTCATCGAGGAACAACATCATCATAGTCGAACCAAAACCACAATATAATCCTTGTATCTTGAACCATCTGTATCTCTAATCAAAGAGGATCCCAAGGCTGCTCTTAACCGTGAGCACGGCTGATATATCAGTTTCACTACCCTCTACAGAGGTTGCACACTTTACCCATGAGTCATGATTCCCTTTCTACCCGGGGAGAGCTAATCCCCATTGACCACTACCTAGGTGGTCCGGCAGGGCATCACTACGTAGCTTTTACAAAGATTCCCTAGAGATCATAGCTGCCCGTTAGGTTTCTCCAGTTTGATAAACACAGTACCCCTCCCCGCAGGAGAGTGACTAACAAAGAGCAAAACGAAAGAACCTCGGCACTCAGCCTCGGCAGAGCAAGCACTGTGCCTGGACCCCATTGAGGGCACGACGGCTAAGCAACTACACCTCTAGTTCATCTAATTAATCAGCTAAGGGCACCCCATTTCACCCTCATGGTTGCACTGTTATCCCGGGTGGTCTCTCAACGAACAAGTCCTTACGGAGAGGTACTCAGGAAACAGCCTGAGCCCCCTAGAGTATCACAAGATCATCAACATCATCAGGATAACAGTATCATAAATAGTCACATCATGTTCATTGATTAAGTTAAGGCAATAGCAGAATGCTAACCATAACAGCCCATAAGGTCATCAAGGATAAAGTAAAGTGTAAAGCTAGTCAATCCTTAGGTTTCAAGTAAGTAATGCGGGATAGTAAGTTATAAATGAATAGGGCATAATGGGACAGAGGACACTTGCCTTCACCAAACTGCTGATCAGGGACTTCCTCTGCAACCTCCTCGGGAAACACAGACTGCTCGTTGTCTACGTAAAGTAATCATTCACACTATGCACTTGGGAAGATAACAAACAAAAAGCAACATACCAAACATATGCAGCAGAGAGATCACAAGTTCATAGTTGGAAAGGGATAGGCACTCTGGTGTTCCCTAGGTCTGGGGTAGAGGACTATACAAGGTGATTCACTATCCACTAATCAGGTTTAAGTCAGTGGTGGGATTAAATTATTACATGGTTTTAAGTTACTAAACTTAAGTGTTTAAGTCCATAAACTTAAGTAATCCAACTCTTATAAAAGTCTACCAATTTCTAATTATCTCAATTAGGGTTCCAATAGCCTTAATCCTATCCTGGTGATTAACTATTAATTGGTACATGGAAACAGCAGAGAAACATTGTTTAAATGGATAGACAAAAACATCATGAGCATTTTGCAATTTGAAGCACCTAATTTGGAGTTCATATGACAAAGTTATGAATTTTACAAGTTTGGGGATTAAAAATATACCCTAAATACCTATTTTGAATTAAATAAAAGGTCCAGGGACTTATCTGCGAGAAACCAGGGACGACGGGTTCAAATTCCAGAAAACCGGGGGTCTCTTTAAGAAAACATGCGGGCGAAGGGGTATCGGGCTACTACGGCCGTCAGATCTAAAGCGAACGGCCAGGATTAGATCCTGCGGGCGGGCGCGCGAGCGCGCGGCGGCCTGGGCGACTGACAGGCGGGACCGGGCGGGCAGCGCGGGGCGCGGGCAGGCTGACAGGCGGGGCCGGCGGGCAAAGCGCGCTCGGGCGGGCTGACAGGCGGGGCCCTACTGGCAGGGAGGCAGGGTGTGGGGGAAGCGGGCCTGGGCCGCTGGATCTCGGGCGGACGGCCAGGATTGGGCTTGGCCTAATCAAAACGAGGCCGCCCGATCTGGGACGGACGGTGGGGATCGGGTGGCCGGCCTGGGCTTATCCTACGGCTAGCTGGGGCGGCGGCGCTCGTCCCCGCGGCGGAGGACTCGCCGGAGACGAGGGGCGCGGGCGTTTGGCGAGGCTCCGAGGCGACCTGAGCGGCCGGGAAGGTTGGGGAGGGCACAGAGAGTCCTCTGGTGGGGTCTGGGTCGGGGCAGGGGCACCGGAGGGGGGCGGTTCACGGCGGAGCGGCTCGGCGGCGGGATTACTCTACTCCGGCGAGGAATTATACGCAGCAGAGAGCAAAGCAAAGGTCGATAGGGGCGGGAGAGGTCCCTTACCTCAAGGCGGGCTCCGGGGACTCCTCGGCGGCGGGAATGGCGCGACGGTGGCCCGAGGCGACGGTGGCGGACCTCCGCGGCTGCATGGGGAACGGCGGGTGAGCGCGGGCAGAGAGAAATAGGGAGGGGGAGAGAGAATTGGGGCGCGTCCCGGGTTGCGGACGCCGGGGCGAAGCTCACCGTGGCAACGGACACGGCGGAGCTCCAACGGCGGCCGAGAAACGAGCTCGGGACGGCGGGGATTCGTGGCGGCGGCGCTCTGGCGTGCGCGCAGCGAGGGAGAGGTGGAAGAGGGGTCCGCTAGAGCGCAAATGGGGGAGGGGGCGAGGGCGAGTGGGGCTCGGGGCTCAAGTGGCCAGGGGCGGGTCAGTTGCGAGCTCCACGCGCGACGTGGGCGCGGAGAAGGCGGGCGCGCACAGCTCGGCGGCGGTTACGCGGGGACGACGGGGCTGACAGCCCGGGCCCGCGAGCAGAGAGAGAGAAGAGCGGAGGCGGGCGCGCGAGAAGCGGCTGCGCTGACGGGCGGGCCCGCCAGGGCAGAGAGAGCGGGGGGGGGGGGGGGGAGAGCGCGCGCGGGATTGGGCCGGCTGGGCCGAAAGGCCGAGGGGGGCAGGGTGGCGGGCTTCTTTTCATTTTCTTTTTATTCTGGAATTGTTTTCTCTTTTCTTTTTATTTTCTCCAATTGATTCAAATCCAAATGAGCCACAAATTCAAATCAAACTTTCCAAGAATTATGCACCAAGCAAAAGTGAAATCTAGGGTTCATCATGATGCAACAATTCATACTCCCTTAGGGTTTAACATAATAAATTATAATTACAAATAAAGTAAGCACTTTTCTCCTATAGAAATGAGAAAGAAAAGGGTGAGGAAGGATGAGAAAAGGGAAGTAACACCTGAATTTGTGAATATGAGCAAAGAAATTTTATACCCCCAAATTCAGGGTGTTACAAACCTATCCCCCTTAAAAGAATCTCGCCCCGAGATTCAAGGTTGGTCAGCAAAGAGTTCAAGGTATTTGGCCTTCAGATCATCTTCTCGTTCCCAGGTTGCTTCTTCTTCGGAGTGGTGACCCCATCTGACTTTGCACATTCTGATGGTGTTCCTCCGGGTGACTCTGTCTGCAAACTCCAGAATCTGCGTTGGCTTCTCTATGTATGTCAGATCTTCTTGGACTTCCAAACCCTCCACTGGCAACTGTTCTTCTGGTACTCGCAGACACTTCTTCAATTGCGACACATGGAACACATTGTGCACTGCCGACAAACTTTCTGGTAGGTTGAGCTGGTAGGCCACTTCCCCACGCTTTGCTTGGATCTGATATGGTCCGACGTACCGGGGTGCTAACTTGCCTTTAACTCCGAACCTTCTGACTCCCCTGATAGGTGACACCTTCAGATAGACATAGTCTCCCACTTCAAAACTCAGTTCTCTTCTCCTTCTGTCCGCATAGCTTCGCTGTCTTGACTGGGCTATCTTCAGATTCTCCCGAACCATTTTGATATTCTCTTCGGCTTCAAGCAAGATGTCGGGGCCAAACACCTGTCTCTCTCCAGGCTGGTCCCAATGCAGCGGAGTCCTACAACTCCGTCCATAGAGTGCCTGAAACGGCGACATCTTCAAGCTGGCCTGATAACTATTGTTGTAGGAGAATTCCGCATAGGGTAACCTTTTGTCCCATCCTGACTTGTCTTGCAACGCACAGGCTCTCAACATATCTTCTAAGATCTGATTAGTTCTTTCAGTCTGACAGTCTGTCTGCGGGTGATAAGCTGAGCTGAAGTTCAAATGTGTGCCCAAAGCTTCTTGTAGCTGCTGCCAAAAATGAGAGGTGAACTGCGTTCCTCGATCTGACACTATCTTCTTCGGCGCACCATGAAGGCAGACTATCCGTGACATATATAACTCAGCTAGCGTTGCTCCGGTGTATGTTGTCTTCACAGGTATGAAATGGGCCACCTTTGTTAAGCGGTCCACAACCACCCAGATGGAATCATAACCGGCCCGGGTACGAGGTAGGCCAACTATAAAATCCATCCCGATCTCATCCCACTTCCACTGAGGAATCCGCAAAGGCTGCAACAATCCGGCGGGCCTTTGATGCTCTGCTTTGGTTCTCTGACAGCTATCGCAGATGGCGACATATTCTGCGATCTCTCTTTTCATGCCATACCACCAAAACCTTCTTTTTAAATCCTGGTACATCTTCTCACTTCCAGGGTGTATCGAGTAAGCTGTCTCATGAGCTTCCTTGAGGATCAGTTCCCGAATAGGTTTGAGGTCGGGAACACACAATCGGTCCTTGAACCATATTACTCCCTCTTCATCCTCTCGAAAGTCTTTGCCTCTTCCTTCTAAGATCAGCTGCCGGATCTTGTTGATGTTTTCATCATCCTTCCGCCCTTCTTTGATCTCCCGCTCTAGGGTGGGCTCTAATTCCACTGTTACTCCTTGCGTACTGTTCAGGAAACCGAGGCTCAGTCTGTCGAATTCTTTGGCTAACTCATACGGCATCGGGTACGAGGCCAACATATTGACTTGACTCTTCCTGCTCAGAGCATCTGCGACCACATTGGCTTTGCCTGGATGGTAATGTATCTCCAACTCATAGTCTTTGATCAATTCCAACCATCTTCGCTGCCTCATGTTTAACTCTGACTGGGTGAATATGTACTTCAGACTTTTATGATCTGTGTAGATGTCGCACTTCTGTCCATATAGGTAATGTCTCCAGGTCTTTAAGGCATGAACCACTGCTGCCAACTCCAGGTCATGTGTGGGATAATTTTTCTCATGGATCTTCAGCTGTCGAGACGAGTATGCTACAACTCTTCCTTCTTGCATCAGCACACATCCCAATCCGGTGTACGAAGCGTCGCAATACACTAAGAATGACTTGTGGACATCAGGCAGGACTAGCACAGGAGCTGTAGTCAATCTATTCTTCAGTTCTTCAAATGCTTCCTGACACTTTTGAGTCCATTTAAACTCAACTTTCTTCGCTAGCAACGTTGTCATTGGCCTAGCAATCTTTGAGAAGCCTTCAATGAAACGCCTATAGTATCCGGCCATCCCAATGAAGCTCTTGATCCCATGAACATCCTTCGGTGCTTTCCAGTTCAGGATATCTGCTACCTTCTTTGGATCCACTGCTAACCCCTCTTGATTTATGATGTGACCCAGAAATAAGACTTCATGAATCCAGAACTCGCATTTGCCCAGCTTGGCATACAACTGATGCTCTCGAAGTCTTTGCAATACCATCTTCAAATGCTCCACATGATCTTCCTCACTTTGAGAGTATATGAGAATGTCATCGATGAACACTACCACAAATTTGTCTAGATAGTCCATGAACACACTGTTCATCAGGTACATAAAGAAGGCTGGCGCATTTGTCAAACCAAAAGACATAACTGTGAATTCATATAACCCATACTTGGTGATGAACGCCGTCTTCGGTATATCCGAGGGTCGGATTCTGAGTTGATGGTAACCAGATCTCAGATCTATCTTCGAGAATACGCTGGCACCTCTGAGCTGGTCGAACAAATCTTCTATCCTTGGCAGGGGGTACTTGTTCTTGACAGTGACTTCATTCAAGGCCCTGTAGTCTATGCACATCCTTTTGGTACCATCTTTCTTCTCTACAAACAACACTGGGGCGGCCCAAGGCGAGGTGCTTGGCCTGATGTAACCCTTCTCTAACATCTCATCTATCTGCTTCTTGAGTTCCACCAATTCTGGTCTAGACACTCGATAGGCTCTTTTGGAAATGGGGCGGTACCAGGGATAAGCTCTATGGCAAATTCAACCTTTCTCTCGGGTGGCATGCCCGTTAACTCTTCGGGAAACACATCCGGAAAGTCCGACACAACCTCGATAGCCTCGAGCGTGTTAGGCTCCTTACTATCAACTGAAATCTGGTGACAGACTCCCTCTTCTGACTTAGGCATCCTTAGCTCGGCCACTACCTCTTCTCCTGACGGGGACTTCAATGTTACGGTCCTCTTGTCACAACTAACATTTGCTTCATACTTCATTAGCCAGTTCATCCCTAGAATAACATCTATCCCAGGGGTGTCTATTACTATTAAGTCACTGGGGAATCCTATCCCCCTTATTTCCACCATTATATTTGAACATATTTTATCTGTTTGCACCTTGCCACCAACCGAATTAATCCTCATGGGCGGCATCATTGCCTCTACTGAGATGTTATGCGATTCTACCCAGGTTGCAGTGACAAATGAATGAGTTGCACCAGTATCAAATAGCACTTTTGCGGGATGAGATTCGACTGAGAACATACCTACTGCCACATCTGGTGCATCCTGGATCGCTTCGGCCTCCAAGTGGTTCACCTTTCCACGGTTGTACGCTTGGTTACGATTGCCTGCTGCCGGCTGCAGTACACCTTGCCTTGTTGGAGCATTGGGGTTGGTCTGCTGCTGAGCCATCTTCTTTGGGCACTGCATCGCCCAGTGGCCTTGTTCTCCACAGTGGAAACATCCTCTGCCTCCTCCTTGTGCTGGGGCTACTTGGTTGCTCTGATTTGCTGCTGGGGCAGGAAGGCGAGGTGCCTGGTTGTTCTGCTTCTGATACTGATTACCTCCCTGCTGGCTGTGCTGACGATACTGCTGCTGCTGCTGTGGGTACTGCCTCTGAAACTGCTGCTGATGCGGACGCTGATTCTGATTCTGATATCCCTGTGGGTGACCAGGTCTGCCTTGCTGAGACGAACTGCCTGAGAAACGTGGACGGCTGATGCCTCCGGACTGGGGTCCACTCATCTTGCGCTTCCGATCTTCCATATCCTTACGCTTCTTCTCAGTCATCACTGCCCTATCGATCAGGTGCTGGAAGGTTGGGAAGGTATGATTCATCAGCTGGTAATGCATGGGATCCACCAAACCTCTCATGAACCTGTACTGCCTCTTAGCATCAGTGTTGACATCCTCGGGTGCATAACGAGACAGCTGCAGAAACTTGTCTCTATACTCACTAACAGACAGGGGTCCCTGCTTCAGAGCCAGAAACTCCTCCTTCTTCACGATCATCAGTCCCTCTGGCACATGGTATCTGCGGAAACTCTCGCTGAATTCCTCCCACGTGATGGCTTCAGGGTCAGCATGGGTGGCGAGGTAGGACTCCCACCAGGACTGGGCTGCTCCCCTCAGCTGACGGGGGCCATACAGAACCTTCTCCCTGTCGTCACATTGGGCGGTGCGCAGTTCCCTTTCCACTGCGCGCAGCCAGTCTTCTGCATCCATGGGGTCAGCTGAATGGGCGAAGGTAGGAGGGTGCCCTCTCATGAACTCACCACGCTTATCCCGTGGCATCTGGGGCATCTGCACTTGCAATTGGGGTTGAGGTTGCTGTTGAGCCTGCTGCATGGCTGCCAGAGTCTGCCCAATGGCCTGCACTGCCTGGGTCTGCATCAAGAACATCTGCTCCACTGACATCGGGGGTGGTGGGGGAGGCTGCCTCTGTTGTTCCTCCTGCTGGTCATGCTGCTCTTGCTGAGCACGCCTGTTGCATCGGCGCCTGTTGTCAGACATCTGTGGAAGACATTCATACATCAGCATTGATCTTACAACCCTTCAGCAAAAGAAGAGAGAATACAGAATTCTTCATGACACTGAGTGAACAAAGAGCTTCACTGATCCTCATTATGATTCAACGCAGCTTCTCAGATAAGAAGGAAAGTAGAAGTAAAGGGTTTCCCAACTAAACAACTGACTTCATTAACATTACTAGCTAAGCCAAACTGCAGGGGAAACCCACATGTTGGCTACAGTCATTACAAAGATTCAAATCAAGCACAAGTTCATCATGACAAGCATGCAAGCAATTGATAAGCAAACTAAACTAAATGGAAGCAACTGATAAGCAAACTAAACTGACTACCTAAGACTGAGACATCTGACTTAAGAATTATTACAAACTCCGACGCTAACGATCTAAGGATCCAGATCTATCCTGGTCTTACAGACAGGGGAACCATAAGTGTGATGACCACGTGGCGGTGAGCGGTATGGGTGCTGAGTCCCAACAGGAGCGGGAGAACCACCCTCCTGGTGATGGCGCTCTGCCAACTCAGCACGCAACTCCGCAATCTCCGTTCGAGCCCTGCTTAGCTCGTCCAGAGAGTGATCCAGCTCAGTGTTAAGCACTGCGACTAGGTTGACTGTGCTGCTCAACCTAGGGTTAGCCTCACCAACAGGTGAGACAACCACACTCTCTGTGCTGCCAGTAGGACGGCGGGGGTAGTACCGAAGGTTAAGACCATCGGCCACGCCACCGAACAAAGAACAGTACTGGGAGAGTGCACGTCGTGCTGCATCCTGCATAGCCGCCTCTGCAGTGTCCCTCTCGGAGATGGAATAGTGCTCCGAAACGGCCTCCGCACCCCGGAGGTCATCCTCCGGACGGCGAACTAGGCAGGTAGCCTCCCAGCGGTCCGGGTACCTCCCGCGACTGTGCTGGTAGACTACACAACGATACTCGATCGACCAGGTGTGCCGGTCGAAAGCCTGGCGCAGCAAGGTGTCGTCGTGGAAGTGACAACCGCGAGCGGCGTCACGGGTGCTGGGTCGGGCGACCCATCCTTCCGCCTCCTGCGGCTCAGAAGACTCCGTGCTGTGGTCTGAGTCATCGTCGTCGGGGTCTCCTCCAGTAGCTCCTCCAACAGCCGGGGCGTCCCGCGGTGGTGCAGGGGGTGCCTCCAGCTGGGCCACAGAGGAACGGGGCCTCACAGACTCCACCTCTCGCTGGGGTGGGGAGGAAGAGCCCTGCTGCTCTCTGTGCTGCCGCCGGCGTTCCTGCTCCTCACGCAGGCGGTGGTGCAGCCTCTCCAGGTGACTCGACTGACCGGACACGGTGCGGTGCAGAGGACGCTCCGCAAGTCGAGACGGCAGGAAAGAATCACCGACTTACGTGCAGTGTGTCTAAGACGAGCCATCTACAAAAGACATCGTAAGCACAAGAGTAAGAGCAGAACTAATATGACAAGTGAATAAACCCAAGATAGAATAAGATAAAAATTTTAACAAGGTATAGTATAGATAGATAGTAAAACATAGGGTTGGTCGAGGTGACCGACTTTTTGAAGTAACATCAGATGTCAAGGTAAGAGGGAAGGTCAATAGTCCTTAATACGACCAGTGCTACTCTAGGTCAGCGGTCCTACAGTCAGCATGGGCTTTGATACCACTTATGTCACACCCGGTTTTGGAAGGCAAACCGAATGCGAACTATGTACGTGCCAGGATCAGAACTCACGTACACAGCGATTACATAAATGAACATCATCACACAATGCTCGAATAATAACATAAAGGAGTACTTATTACATCATAGAGTCATAGACATCCACATAGTCATTGTCTTAACAAGTAAATCAAAGTACTAGCGAAACACAGTAAAGATAAGGCCTTCACAGGCAGCTGACTGGGGGTTGCCGCCAACCCACACCTAGAACTCGTCGTAATCTTGGAACTCCTGGAAGTCTCCTTCCACGGCTTCACCTTCTCCTGAGCGGTGGTTACAATGCGGACAACCTGGTGTTTTGTGGTAAAGCAAGGATGAGTACACATCAACGTACTCAGCAAATGTCCCGTTTGGCTGAAGTGGACTAGCTTTATGTGGGGTTAGGCTCAAGCAGTTGCTTTTAGTTGGTCAAGTATTTATCATTAGTAGAAGCCAGATTTTAGCATTATTCAACCCGTAAACCATCTCCTCATCGAGGAACAACATCATCATAGTCGAACCAAAACCACAATATAATCCTTGTATCTTGAACCATCTGTATCTCTAATCAAAGAGGATCCCAAGGCTGCTCTTAACCGTGAGCACGGCTGATATATCAGTTTCACTACCCTCTGCAGAGGTTGCACACTTTACCCATGAGTCATGATTCCTTTTCTACCCGGGGAGAGCTAATCCCCATTGACCACTACCTAGGTGGTCCGGCAGGGCATCACTACGTAGCTTTTACAAAGATTCCCTAGAGATCATAGCTGCCCGTTAGGTTTCTCCAGTTTGATAAACACAGTACCCCTCCCCGTAGGAGAGTGACTAACAAAGAGCAAAACGAAAGAACCTCGGCACTCAGCCTCGGCAGAGCAAGCACTGTGCCTGGACCCCATTGACGGCACGACGGCTAAGCAACTACACCTCTAGTTCATCTAATTAATCAGCTAAGGGCACCCCATTTCACCCTCATGGTTGCACTGTTATCCCGGGTGGTCTCTCAACGAACAAGTCCTTACGGAGAGGTACTCAGGAAACAGCCTGAGCCCCCTAGAGTATCACAAGATCATCAACATCATCAGGATAACAGTATCATAAATAGTCACATCATGTTCATTGATTAAGTTAAGGCAATAGCAGAATGCTAACCATAACAGCCCATAAGGTCATCAAGGATAAAGTAAAGTGTAAAGCTAGTCAATCCTTAGGTTTCAAGTAAGTAATGCGGGATAGTAAGTTATAAATGAATAGGACATAATGGGACAGAGGACACTTGCCTTCACCAAACTGCTGATCAGGGACTTCCTCTGCAACCTCCTCGGGAAACACAGACTGCTCGTTGTCTACGTAAAGTAATCATTCACACTATGCACTTGGGAAGATAACAAACAAAAAGCAACATACCAAACATATGCAGCAGAGAGATCACAAGTTCATAGTTGGAAAGGGATAGGCACTCTGGTGTTCCCTAGGTCTGGGGTAGAGGACTATACAAGGTGATTCACTATCCACTAATCAGGTTTAAGTCAGTGGTGGGATTAAATTATTACATGGTTTTAAGTTACTAAACTTAAGTGTTTAAGTCCATAAACTTAAGTAATCCAACTCTTATAAAAGTCTACCAATTTCTAATTATCTCAATTAGGGTTCCAATAGCCTTAATCCTATCATGGTGATTAACTATTAATTGGTACATGGAAACAGTAGAGAAACATTGTTTAAATGGATAGACAAAAACATCATGAGCATTTTGCAATTTGAAGCACCTAATTTGGAGTTCATATGACAAAGTTATGAATTTTACAAGTTTGGGGATTAAAAATATACCCTAAATACCTATTTTGAATTAAATAAAAGGTCCAGGGACTTATCTGCGAGAAACCAGGGACGGCGGGTTCAAATTCCAGAAAACCGGGGGTCTCTTTAAGAAAACGCGCGGGCGAAGGGGTATCGGGCTACTACGGCCGTCAGATCTAAAGCGAACGGCCAGGATTAGATCCTGCGGGCGGGCGCGCGAGCGCGCGGCGGCCTGGGCGACTGACAGGCGGGACCGGGCGGGCAGCGCGGGGCGCGGGCGGGCTGACAGGCGGGGCCGGCGGGTAGAGCGCGCGCGCGGGCGGGCTGACAGGCGGGGCCCTACGGGCAGGGAGGCAGGGTGTGGGGGAAGCGGGCCTGGGCCGCTGGATCTCGGGCGGACGGCCAGGATTGGGCTTGGCCTAATCAAAACGAGGCCGCCCGATCTGGGACGGACGGTGGGGATCGGGTGGCCGGCCTGGGCTTATCCTACGGCTAGCTGGGGCGGCGGCGCTCGTCCCCGCGGCGGAGGACTCGCCGGAGACGAGGGGCGCGGGCGTTTGGCGAGGCTCCGAGGCGACCTGAGCGGCCGGGAAGGTTGGGGAGGGCACAGAGAGTCCTCTGGTGGGGTCTGGGTCGGGGCAGGGGCACCGGAGGGGGGCGGTTCACGGCGGAGCGGCTCGGCGGCGGGATTACTCTACTCCGGCGAGGAATTATACGCAGCAGAGAGCAAAGCAAAGGTCGATAGGGGCGGGAGAGGTCCCTTACCTCAAGGCGGGCTCCGGGGACTCCTCGGCGGCGGGAATGGCGCGACGGTGGCCCGGGGCGACGGTGGCGGACCTCCGCGGCTGCACGGGGAACGGCGGGTGAGCGCGGGCAGAGAGAAATAGGGAGGGGGAGAGGGAATTGGGGCACGTCCCGGGTTGCGGACGCCGGGGCGAAGCTCACCGTGGCAACGGACACGGCGGAGCTCCAACGGCGGCCGAGAAACGAGCTCAGGACGACGGGGATTCGTGGCGGCGGCGCTCTGGCGTGCGCGCAGCGAGGGAGAGGTGGAAGAGGGGTCCGCTAGAGCGCAAATGGGGGAGGGGGCGAGGGCGAGTGGGGCTCGGGGCTCAAGTGGCCAGGGGCGGGTCAGTTGCGAGCTCCACGCGCGACGTGGGCGCGGAGAAGGCGGGCGCGCGCAGCTCGGCGGCGGTTACGCGGGGACGACGGGGCTGACAGCCCGGGCCCGCGAGCAGAGAGAGAGAGAAGAGCGGAGGCGGGCGTGCGAGAAGCGGCTGCGCTGACGGGCGGGCCCGCCAGGGCAGAGAGAGCGGGTGGGAGAGCGCGCGCGCGGGATTGGGCCGGCTGGGCCGAAAGGCCGAGGGGGGTAGGGTGGCGGGCTTCTTTTCCTTTTCTTTTTATTCTGGAATTGTTTTCTCTTTTCTTTTTATTTTCTCCAATTGATTCAAATCCAAATGAGCCACAAATTCAAATCAAACTTTCCAAGAATTATGCACCAAGCAAAAGTGAAATCTAGGGTTCATCATGATGCAACAATTCATACTCCCTTAGGGTTTAACATAATAAATTATAATTACAAATAAAGTAAACACTTTTCTCCTATAGAAATGAGAAAGAAAAGGGTGAGGAAGGATGAGAAAAGGGAAGTAACACCTGAATTTGTGAATATGAGCAAAGAAATTTTATACCCCCAAATTCAGGGTGTTACAGATGGACTCCCTCGGACTCCCGACGCCGAGGGCTACCAACGACTGTTCACCCAGGCAGCCAACCATCTTCTACCGCTTGCTCACCCGTCGAACGATCTACGACACACCATCAACAGTCGCCGAGACGCGCGAAGCTCCATCAATGTTTCGCGTGAACGATGGCACGAAAACGAAATCCGCCGCCGGGAGGAGTACGACAGGGATCATGGCATCCCAGCTCGGAGCCAGGCCACCAGAACTGAGTCGGCAACAGCCTCAACTGGCGGTACCACCCGGGGACGGTCGAGGAACCACAACAACTACTCTCCTCCCCGGGACAGACATCATCCACGACGACGGGAGGACACGTGTGGAGTATCTGCTCTTACTCCACGCCTTAGGGCCATCCAATGGCCTCCCAACTTCAAGGTATCCAATGTCGACAAATATGAACCTAAGCAGGATCCAAGGGCTGGCTAGCCGTCTACACCACCGCTGCTCGAGCTGCCGGGGCGTTCGAAGACGTGATGACCGCATACTTAGCCATTGTCCTCGGGCAAGACGCGCTGCAATGGCTGCGACATCTACCCTGACACTGCATCGACGACTAGGGCGACTTCAGTCGACGCTTCACCGCCAATTTCCAGTCCCTCTCCGACAAACCGGCACAACCATGGGACCTCAAATCCATCAAGCGCCAGGGGGACGAAACTCTCCGGTCGTACCTTAAAAGGTTCCAGACCATGAGAAATCGTATCCCCGAGGTCACGGAGGCGACCGTGATCGAAGACTTCTACAGAGGATCCAATGACTCGGCCTTCGTCCGAGCCATATTACAGAAGGCACCGACTACTTCCGAGGAGCTGTTCCGGGAAGCCGACCTCTACATCACCGCCAACGAGCAGGCCCAGGACCTCATCGGAGGAGCAAAGCCCGCACCGGCGGCACCACGACGCGACACGAACCAGCAACCCGACAAACGCTTGGAGAAGAGGCCTCGCAAAGAAGTGCACGCCGCCGGACCACCTGCCTCTCGCGCCCGAGGAGGACCTCACGGAGGCGAGCGCACGCTGGACGACATCCTTGACGCCCAGTGCCCGTACCACAAGGACATGCGCCACACTCTTCGGAACTGCCGGGACTTCAAGCACTCCGTCGGGCACGGCCGACCCTTCCAACCTCTACCTCCTCCTCCGCCGAGGGGAGGACCAGATGAACCGCGACAACCCCATCAGCAGGAGGAGGGAGGAGGAGGAGCTTTCCCGCGCGTTGACAGGGAGGTCAACGTCATCTTCGGTGGACACGGGTCGCAGGAGAACAAAAGACAACAAAATCTCAACGATCGCCAGATACTGGTGGCGACCACCGGTCCTCCCGCCCCATACCGGTGGTCAGAGCACCCGATCACTTTCACTCGGGCGGATCAATGGCTCAACTTCGACCACCTAGGCAAATACCCGCTCCTCGTCGATCCGGTGATCCAAGAGAGCCGGGTGAAGAAGGTGCTAGTGGACGGGGGGAGCAGCATCAACGTCACCTTCCCTCGGACACTCCAAGGCTTGGGAGTTCACCTCAAAGAGCTCCACGAGTCGGACACTCCTTTCTTCGGCATCGTGCCGACTGAAGGGGAATATCCGCTGGGCCACATCTACATGCCTGTCACCTTCGGAACTCCGGAGAACTACAGAACAGAGTTCCTGAGGTTCGAGGTGGCGAACTTCGACTGCGGGTACAACGCCATCATCGGGAGGCCGGGGTTGGCTAAATTCATGGCCATTCCCCATTACACGTACATGATACTGAAGATGCCGGGACCACAAGGAATCATAACTGCGCGCGCCGACTTCCAAGGCGCCGCAGAATGTTTCCGAGTGGCCATCCAAGCGGCCCTCATCACCAAGCCGTCGACGACTTCTTCAACACAGGCGAACTCTAAGCCTGAGGAGGACCTTGCAGTACCGACAAACGAAGCTCAGGCCGCGACCTCTATGCGGTCGACTGAAGAAACTAAAAGGATCAACCTGGGGTTCGCTAATGAGCGCAAGACTGCCATCATCAGCTCCAGCCTGGACAACAAATAGGAAAGCGCGCTCGTCCAGTTTCTGCAAGATAACCGAGATGTATTCGCATGGCAACCTGCGGATATGCCGGGAGTCCCAAGAGAACTGGCCGAGCACAAACTGAAGGTCTATCCCCAGGCAAGGCCGATTCGGCAAAATTTACGTCGTTTCACGCCCGACAAGAGAGAGGCCATTCGCGCCGAGTTAGCTCGCTTGGTCGTGGCTGGATTTATTAGAGAGGTGTTACACCCTGAGTGGTTAGCCAACCCTGTTCTTGTACTCAAAAAGAATAAAGTGGATTGGCGCATGTGCGTCGACTATACTGATCTCAACAAGCACTGTCCGAAGGATCCCTTCGGGCTCCCGAGGATAGACCAGGTGGTGGACTCCACCGCTGGATGTTCCGTGCTATCTTTCCTGGATTGCTATTCCGGATACCATCAGATTAGTTTGGCAAAGGAAGACGAGGAAAAAACAGTGTTCATCACTCCGTTTGGTGCTTTCTGTTATACCTCCATGCCGTTCGGTCTCAAAAACGCTGGAGCAACTTATCAGAGAGCTATTCAAACATGCTTAGCCGATCACTGGGGCAAGCGTGTGGAAGCCTACTAGATGACGTGGTAATCAAAATGGAGAACTCGGAAAACTTCATCGAAGACTTACAGCTGGTTTTCAACAGTCTGAGGCGGTATCGATGGAAGCTTAATCCCGAAAAATGTGTTTTTGGGGTACCAGCAGGAAAGTTACTCGGGTTTATTGTCAGCCACCGGGGAATTGAGGCTAATCCAGATAAGATTGAAGCTATCATGAAGATGGAAGCACCTCGATCACAAAAGAAGGTTCAACGACTTACTGGATGTATGGCAGCTCTGAGCAGATTTATATCCAGGCTGGGGGAAAAAGGTCTACCATTTTACAAGCTACTCAAGAAGGTGGATAAGTTTCAGTGGACTTCAGAGGCACAGGAAGCTCTAGATGCATTGAATAAATTCTTGACAACACCACCAGTGCTGAAGCCGCCACGGCGAGCCACATTAACTCAACCAGCTGAAGATCTGCTGCTGTACATCTCTTGCACGACTCACGTGGTAAGCACCGCGTTAGTAGTTGAGTGAGCAGAAGAAGGACATACCTACCCAGTGCAACATCCTGTTTACTTCATCAGTGAAGTTCTGGGTCCCTCAAAGAAAAAGTATCCTCAAGTTCAGAAGCTATTGTATGCAGTACTTCTAACTGCCCGCAAGCTACGTCACTACTTTGACGACCACAAAGTCATAGTAGTCACTGGTTTTCCGATAGGGGATATTCTTCACAACAAGGAAGCCATTGGCCGAATAACCAAGTGGGCCTGCGAACTGGGATCTCATGACATCGAATTTCGACCTCGCACTGCAATCAAAACCCAAGCATTGGTTGACTTCGTATCAGAGTGGACTGAACAGCAAGTACCAGATAACCCAGAGACTGCAGAAGTATGGCGAATGTATTTTGATGGCTCGCTGAAGCTACAGGGAGCAGGAGCGGGAATTCTCTTCACCGCACCTGGAGGCGAGCACCTCAAATATGCCCTCCAGTTGTTGTTTCCGGCCTCCAACAATGCAGTCGAGTATGAAGCTTTGATTCATGGATTGAACATCGCCATATCATTGGGCATCAAGAGACTGATGGTATACGGAGACTCTCTGGTAGTCATTAGCCAGATAAACAAGGAGTGGGATTGTTCAAGCGATTCAATGGGAAAGTACTGCACTGCCGTCCGAAAGCTAGAAGATAAATTTGAGGGTCTGAAATTTCATCATGTAGAAAGAGATCGGAACACGGCAGCTGATATGTTGTCCAAGCTAGGGTCCAGTCGAAGTCAGGTACCACCTGGAGTCTTTGTACAAGAAATACTACAGCCGAGCATCTCAATGGACCAAGCAGAAGAGTGTAATATTATAAATCAACCCGAGTCAGACTCTGATGACTGGAGAGGGCCAATCATCAGGTATATAAAGAATGAAGAGGAACCAGTTGATAAAAATGCAGCTGAGCGCATTGCCAGACAGTCGGCTCACTACACACTCATTGGGGAGACATTATACAGAAGAGGTGCATCAGGCGTCCTCATGAAGTGCATACTCTCATCTACTGGGAAGCAACTTCTGGATGAGGTCCATGCTGGGCAGTGTGGAATACATGCAGCATCCAAGACACTAGTAGGGAAGTTTTTCAGGTCAGGATTCTATTGGCCAACAGCGAAGAGTGATGCAGCCAAGTTAGTTCAGAGGTGCGAAGCTTGCCAGTACTTATCAAAGCAACAACATCTACCAGCGCAGCAACTGAGGACCATACCAGTGACTTGGCCCTTCGCGTGCTGGGGACTGGATATGATCGGACCTTTCAAGAAGGCTCAGGGAGGATACACTCATGTACTGGTAGCAATCGACAAATTCACTAAATGGATAGAATTCAAACCCATTGCCTCTTTGACCTCAGCTAAGGCCGTGGAATTCATACAAGACATAATATTCAGATTCGGGATACCAAACAGCATCATAACTGACCTGGGATCCAACTTCACAAGTTCAGAATTCTTCGACTTCTGCGAGCAAAAAAGCATTCAGATCAAGTATGCTTCTGTAGCACATCTAAGAGCCAACAGGCAGGTTGAGCGAGCCAACGGGATGATACTGGAGGCACTCAGGAAAAAGGTCTTCGATAAGAATGAAAAGTTCGCAGGAAAATGGATAAGAGAATTGCCCTATGTCATCTGGAGCCTAAGAACCCAGCCTAGCCGAGCTCTGCATGGAAACACTCCTTTCTTCATGGTCTATGGGTCAGAGGTGGTATTACCAGCCGACCTCAAGTTTGGAGCGCCAAGGTTGATCTTCGAAAACATAGCAGAAGTCGAAGCCACTAGGCTGGAGGACATTGATGTACTCGAGGAAGAACGACTGAATGCAGTAATCCAATCAGCACGGTACCAGCAGACTCTAAGGCGCTATCACGACAAGGCCGTGCGACAACGATCCTTCTCAGTAGGAGATCTCGTCCTCCACCGAATTCTAACGGGGGAGGGACGACACAAGTTATCACCCTTATGGGAAGGACCTTTCGTAGTAGCAGAAGTCACTCGGCCAGGATCATATCGTCTCACTCAGATGGACGGCACAGAAGTCGGGAACTCCTGGAATATAGAACACCTCAGGAAATTTTATCCCTAGCTGTATTTCAAAAGCTATCGGGACGACGATGTACTCTGTAAAATGGAAATATGTCATCAATAAAAAAGGGCTTCAAAGATACTCAGTTTGTTCATGATTGACTTGCATTCTTACTTAACTCGGGGTGACCACTATGCCCTGCTAACGGAGCAATCGGCTTAAGTCGGCAACGACTTAAGGCGGTGCAACATGCTCGCGCGTACTTAACTCGGGGTGACCACTATGCCCTGTTAACAGAGCAATCAGCTTAAGTCGGCAACGACTTAAGGCGGTGCAACATGCTCGCGCGTACTTAACTCGGGGTGACCACTATGCCCTGCTAACGGAGCAATCGGCTTAAGTCGGCAACAACTTAAGGCGGTGCAACATGCTCGCGCGTACTTAACTCGGGGTGACCACTATGCCCTGCTAACAGAGCAATCGGCTTAAGTCGGCAACGACTTAAGGCGGTGCAACATGCTCGCGCGTACTTAACTCGGGGTGACCACTATGCCCTGCTAACGGAGCAATCGACTTAAGTCGGCAACGACTTAAGGCGGTGCAACATGCTCGCGCGTACTTAACTCGGGGTGACCACTATGCCCTGCCAACAGAGCAATTGGCTAAAGACAGCAACGACTTAAGCCAGTGCAACATGCTCACGCCCTCAGGGTGACCACTACACCCTATTAACGGAAGCAATCGACTTAAGTCAGCAGCGACTTAAGGCGATCTGATGCGCTTATGATTATTTGTATAGGGATGACTTCTATATCCCGCAAACAAGTTTCAAAACCACCGCACATCATTTTACTACTGCAAATTTATGAACTGATGAATTCTGAAACAATATGAGAATAACAATATCGTCCAAGTACTGAAATGACGTCCTCTAACAAATGTCTGACCATGCTAACCGCGCGCTCAAAGCATGCAAAATGTTTCTCTATTTTGTGATATTTTTCTCAGGAGCAATCGATGAGGAAGGACGACTCAAGGAATCAGGGGCAGCATTCACGTCAGCCCTTATATCTTCGGGAACAACCACGCCGGGTCTCCTCATCAAGATTCGCCCCGCCCGAATAGCCTTGTCCATGTCTCTGTCGCGCTGGGCTCTGAGAGTAACGGAAGTTTCTTCAGCAACCTTGGCAGCCAGCCGAGCAGTTTCTAACTCTTGGGCGATGGATTTCTTGGAAGCTCGAAGTTCTTTGATAGTAGCGTCCTTCGCTGATATCAACTGCTTGAGCCGGGTCACCTCATCCGTAGATTCCTGCAGCTTACAGCGTTGGTTGTCCAACTCTTCCATGGTGAAGCGATGACTCCTCTCCAGGATGGTCAGCGAGTTGCTAGAATCGCAATATAATCTGTTGAGACTGTCACGAGAAGCAGCAAGGATACGTTTTTCTTCCTGCAAACAAAAGTCAACTTCCTCAAACATCAAACAGGTAATAGGAGCACAACAAAGCAAGTCACAGTTTCATAAGTCACCTTTTCAGAGTTAAGCTGAGCGTGAAGGGAAGAGCTCAGTGCATTGGCGTCATCTAAGGCAGCAGAGACCTGAGCTAGTTCAGTCTGACTCTGAGAATACTTTTCTTCAAAGTCAGAGCACCGCTGGACCAATTCAGCCTGATCTCGAGAATGTTTTTCTTCAAGAGTGGAAATCTGCCGAGTCATACCTAGCAGGAGACAACCAAACAAAAGGGGTCAGAATGTAAAGCAGCTTAATAGAGAAGACAAAAGAGAAGCGAAAAGCACTAACCAGCGTTGGTCGCCTCCAAGTCAGAGACACGATGTTTAAGTGACACTGGATTCCAACGTGCAAGAGACGAAGCTACTTCTGGAACAGAAGCACCCTGTAACTTCAGCTGGCTAGCCATCCCATCCACCAAAGCCTAATGAGGAGAACAGATGAGGGTAATGACAGCAGTTCATGCAGCGTAAAAATCAAGCTAAAATACATCACAGTACCTGGTGGTTGGAAAAGAACGAAGGGATCCCCAAATCATGAGAGATCAATTGATAACCGGGCGTAAGGCCACCACCCGAAACAGCTTGCAACGAACCAGCAGGAATCAACCCGGTGCCATCAACAGAGCCCACAACTTGGTCAGCGGGGACGCTGCCCTCTAAGGCGACCCCCTGGTCCAAAGCTTGGGCTACCACTATGCAGCCGGAGTGCGGAGGCGATCCCGCGTGAACGTCCATGGAAGTACAGGAGGGAGACCCCGCTCGGACACCCTCGGGGGCTGGGTCATAGTTTGCACTGCCCACTTGAGCCGGATCACCCCCGGCAGCACCCTCGGGGGCTGGGCAGTGGCTTGCACTTCCCACCCGAACCAAGTCATCCTCGACAACATTCTCGGGGGCTGGGCACGTGTCAACACCATCCTTGGGGTCCAAGTTCTCTGCGGTAGCCACCTCTAAGGCTGATGGGCCCTCAGTTACTTCCATGGGACCAGGACGATCCAAGTCAGTCTCCCGACCCTCGAGATCGCGCTCTAAGGTCGACGAGGCACGGGATGACCTCAACCCAGCATCAAGCACGTCAGCACAAACCTCCATCACACCATCATCTGCTGGCTCCGATAACAAATCCTCTGGAACCATATCCTCAAGAGTCTGATCAAAATTGGCCAGGGACAGTTCTTGCAGACCAATGAGAGCAGACAAAGCAGGAGAAGGAACTCCACTACTTTCACCACTAGCGATGAACTGCCGACTGTTTTTCCGAGTCAAAGGAACTTCATCCTCTTCCTCCTCGTCGTCTACATTAGCAACACAGGCAGCACACCCATTGGGATCAGCAACAGATGGAGCACCCACATTGGGATCAACAACAGATGGAGCACCCACATTGGGATCAGCAGCAGATTGGGTACACCCATTGGGGTCAGCGTCAGTAAATTCAGTCACAGGCACTTCTTCAGCAGCAGGAACCGAGGTACCAACGTCCCGATCCAAACTGGATACTCGCCGGAGGCGTCTCTTTTTCTTTTTCTGCTCATCAGCAGAAGGATCAGGTTGACTGGCTCGGCAAGGGCGCCTCGGGCGAGTACTGGCAGGCTTCTGAGTATCCAAGGTTGTATCAGCCTCTGGGAGGGGCGCCACTACCAATGCCCCAGCAGGAGCAGCATCAGAAGAGTCCTCAGCCAGCAAATCAAGCATAGCGCTTATCTCTGCATCACTAGGGTTCAGGGGCACCTCAAAATGGACCTGTCGTTCATCATCAGGAATCTCCCCGAGCGAGGCAACCAAGGCACTAACTTCTTCAGCAGAGGGCCGCACTCTAAGGCCCAAACTGCCATCAGTGACAGGTGGATTCGACACAAAAAGAGTGAAGGCTTTGGGAGGAGGCAAGTTCCAGGCTGAGTATGCCACTGGAGCACCAACATTTGACACTTTGCCTCTAAGGATCATCTCAAGTCGGTTCACCAAGTCCACAGAGGGAATTCTTCTGTTGGTAACCCGAGTTGAGTCGGCTAGGCCTCGATACAGATAAGCCGGGTATGCCCTGTCTTTCAACGGTTGAATATTCTTGAAGACAAAATCAGCAACCACAGCTTCAGCAGTCAGACCCCTCTCCTTCAGCAATCCAACTTCAGCCAGCAAAGCACCTGCCTCAGCCACCTCCTGATCTGTGGGGGACTCGGTCCAGCTTGGGGTGCGAACATCCGGCTGTCTTCCCGACCAAGGGGGGAGAGAGTTTCCATAATTCTCAACAATGAACCACTCCAAGCGCATCCCTTGATACTGTCTTTGAGAGGGATTTCGAGATACTCAGTCTTCCTCCCGCGGCGCATCTCCAAGCTAGCACCCCCAACCAACTGATGTTGTCCCCCGGCCATCCCAGGGCGGCAGTGATACAAATACTTCCACAACCCAAAATGTGGCAGCACGCCAAGGAAGGCTTCGCATAAATGAACGAAAATGGAAATTTGCAGGATAGAATTGGGATTCAGATGGGTCAAGTTAAGATGGTAGAAATCAAGGAGGCCACGGAAAAAGGGAGAAATGGGAAGACCGAGGCCGCGGAGAAGGAAAGGAGCGTAAATCACGGACTCATGGGTATCCTCAGTCGGGACAGTAACCCCATGGCAAATCCGCCAAGAACAGAGTTCCCTCGGGGGAAGAACCCCGACGGACACGAGGTGGAGAAGTTCGGGCTCAGAGATGACGGACATGTGGTTACCTGCGAAAGGCAACTGGCTGTTGGGGTCGATTGGAGGAATCACCACGACAGACGAACTCGAGGCCTTCCTCTTGGGCGCCATCTCGATTCTACCAACGAGTAGAGTGGGAGGCAAATTGCAGAGAGGATTCGGAAGCAAGAAAGCAAGAACTAGGGCACGGAAAGCAGAGGCGGCTAAATGCACAGCACTTATGGGATATTCCCGAGCCAGATACCGTTTCAAAAAGCGCCCAGTCAGCACCCGGCGGTTATTTCCAAAACACCGGCGTACCACGTCATCACCCGGCAGTTATTTCTAGAACACCGGTGCGCCACATCATCACTCGGCTATTATCCTCAAAGTGGCCCACGCAGCCCGCTATCACTCGGCGTTACCTCTAAAAACGCTGACGCCGCCCTCAGGTCGCTCGGCGTTACCTCTAAAACGCTGACGTCGCCCTCAGGTCACTCGGCGTTACTTCTAAAACGCTGACGTCGTCTTCAAGTCGCTCGGGGTTACCTCTAAAACGCTGACGTCGCCCTCCAGTCGCTCGGCGTTACCTCTAAAACGCTGACGTCGCCCTCCAGTCACTCGGCGTTACCTCTAAAACGCTGACATCGTCTTCAAGTCACTCGACAGCTACCTCTAAAAGCATCAATATGATGCCCGAGTTATTCACTTACTATTCCAAGGGAATTGTAACGCCCTGAATTTGGGGGTAGAATTTTTTCTTCTTTTCTCTCACCAAATTCGGGCGTTACTCTCTTTTCTCTTTCCCCGTTTGCTCCTTCTTCCCAATTTCAAACCAGTATAGCGGCAGGTGTCCGTGTCATGTATAAACCAAAACCTAAGTGTCATGGGTGTTGCATCATGCCGAAGCGCATTTCTTTGTCTGATGATGAGTGTTCGTCTTGTTCCGTTCCGGATTTCGGTTCGCGATTTAATTCCATTTAGTGGTCCGCGCTCGTCGTGGGTTTTCGATCCGCGAAGTGGCCCGGCCCAGCCCAACCTAGTCCAGCCCAGCCCAACCGGCCCGGCCCGCCCCAGCCTGCGCGCCCCTGGCGCCCAAACCCCCCATGCGCCCCCTCCCCTCTCTCTCTCTCATTTGGATCTCCCGCGCAAACAACCTCTCCTCTCCCTCTTCCACCTCTCTCTCCCCGTGGTGCCCTAGGATTTGGAGACGGCGATCACCGGATTTTGGACCCCGAGGTGAGCTCCCCTCCCCTCCCCTTCTCCTCTCTCTCTCTCTCTCTCCCTCCTCTTCTTCCTCCCCACGCGCGCCCCCCTTTCTTCCCCTGCTCGCGCGTGCCCCTGCCCGCCCCTGCTCGCCGGCGGCGCGGCGCCCCCCGCCGCTGCCCGGCCCCGCGCGGCGGCGCCCGCCCTCCCCCGGCCGCGGCGGCGTCCGCCCGCCCCTCCCCTCGCGCGCGGCGGCGCCCGCCCGCCCCTGCCCGGCCCCGTGCGGCGCCCCCCGCCCCTCCCCCCGGCCCGCGGCGGCGCCCCCCGCCCCTCCCCCCGGCCCGCGGCGGCGCTCCCCGCCCCTGCCCGCCCGCGGCGGCGGCGCCCGCCCCTCCCCGGCCCCGCGGCGGCGCCCCCCGCCCCTCCCCGGCCCCGCGGCGGCGCCCCCCGCCCCTCCCCGGCCCCGCGGCGGCGCTCCCCGCCCCCTGCTCGCCCGCGGCGGCGCCCCCCGCCCCTCCCCGGCCCGCGGCGGCGATCCCGCCCCCCCCGGTTCAACCGCCCCGGCCCCGGCTCGGCCGCCCGTTCCCCCGTCCCGGCCTCGCCCGACCGTATCTTCGCTCGCCCGCGCTCGCGGTGATTATTCGTTAATTAGCGTGTTGCGTCGCGCGCTTCGCCGCGCGACGGATTTGTCTAAATTCAGATTCTATCTTGTGTTGCGTCGTGCGCTTCGTCGCGCGACGATCCATTCTTGTTTCAGGTTGTTTAAGGTGTAACGCCGCGTGTGTATTCACGCGATGTTCCACTTTGGACTCAGTTTAGTCGACGTATGCCGTCGTGCGCTTCGTCGCGCGACGCTTAACGTCTTCTCGTAACTAAGGCGAAGTGTCTCGTTGCGTGCTCGGTCGCGCGACGAGTCGTTAACTTCTTAACTTGTTTTAGAGAGCTTTGTCGCGCGTCTCGCCGCGCGACCACCTTTTTATTTATCTCCACCCGCTGATAATAATTAGACATGAAACATGACTTTACTTTACACTAAACATAGTGTCTACATTAAATTTCCTTCCATTAAGCGAGTGGTTAATTTATAATCATGTAACGTGATCGTTTCTCGACTGTCTTTTCCTCTTTCTCTCTTAACCGTACTCGCGAGCCCGCGTGGAACGTCTGTTTACTTATTGCATTCTATTGTATGGTGTACTGTTCTTTTGTATTAAATGTGTGGATGTATGTATGTTTGCGCTCGCATAGAGAACGATCCGGTCGAAGAGCCCGAGGAACTCGGAGGAGAAGCCCCTGAGCGGCAAGCGGTTGGTGGAGGCAAGTGTCCCTTGACCTATCTCTGTCCTATTCATTCTTTAATTCACCTCCCGCTTTACACATTTATGCCTAAGGATTGACTAGCTTTTTGTTATCCCTGTCCTTGTTTACCTATTTGGGTTGGATTATTATTATTTAGCTTTATGCTATTGCTCAACTCTAATTAATGAACATGATGAGATTATCTATGATACGCTGTTTTCCCCTTTCTTATGTTGATGTTATACTTGTGGTCTTCAAGGGGGCTCGAGCGGTTTCTCGAGTGCCTCTCCGTAAGGACCTGTTCTATGGATGACCGCCCGGGAAAACAGTGCAACCATGAGGGTGGAATGGGGTGCCCTTAGCTGAATAATTAGAGGATCCGGGGTGTAGTTCGCTTCGTCGTCGTGCCGTCAATGGGGCTCGGTGTATGCGGCTCGCTCTGCCAAGGTTGATTCGTCTCTTGGGGAGGAGTGCGGTACATTTAGGAAACCTAACGGGCGGCTACAGCCCCGGGGAATCTTTGTAAAGGCTACGTAGTGAAACCCTGCCTATTCACCTTGGTAGTGTTTAAGGGTTTGATCGGCCCGAGGCAAGAGGGAATCACGGCTTGTGGGTAAAGTGCACAACCTCTGCAGAGTGTTTGAAAACTGATATATCAGCCGTGCTCGCGGTTATGAGCGGCCAAGGGAGCTCCAGTGATTAGTGGTACTTGATCAGAGATACTTTGGTACAGGTGGTTATGAGATTGATGGTTTTGGTCATGACTATGGTGTTGGTAAGTGGTACTCTTTCCGTTTGGAAAGGGTACATCGGGCTAATAACTTGGGTTAATGCTAAAACTTGGCTTTCTCTACTAGTAATAATAATCTGACCAACTAAAAGCAACTGCTTGACTTATCCCCACATAAAGCTAGTCCACTACAGCCAAACAGGATACTTGCTGAGTATGTTGATGTGTACTCACCCTTGCTCTACACACCAAACCCCCCCATCCCCAGGTTGTCAGCATTGCAACCACTGCTCAGGCGAAGAAGAAGCCGTGGAAGGAGACTTCCAGGAGTTCCAAGACTACGACGAGTTCTAGGCGTGGGTTAGCGGCAACCCCCAGTCGGCTGCCTGTGAAGGCCGCGTTTATCTATGTTTCTTTTCCACACTTTGATTTATTGTAAGAACTATATGGACGTCTCAGACGTATGATGTAATCGACTATTATTTCCCTTTTTAATACTATTTTGAGCACTGTGTGATGATGTCCATGTTATGTAACTGCTGTGTACGTGAATAACTGATCCTGGCACGTACATGGTTCGCATTCGGTTTGCCTTCTAAAACCCGGTGTGACATAAGTGGTATCAAAGCCGTGCTGACTGTAGGACCGCTAGCCTAGAGTAGAATGGTCGTTCTAAGGACTATAGACCTCTGTCTCTGCCTTGACTTTGATATCTCTTCAAAAGTTGGTCATACCGACCAAACCTATGTTCTACTATATATTATACCTTGCTGAAAATCATGTTTTATTCTAATCCTTCATTCACTTATGATTCATTATTTGCTGGTCATATTGATTCTGTTCTCACCCTTTTGCTTGCGATGTCTTTGTAGATGGCTCGTCTTAGACACACTGCACGAAAGTCCGTCATCCCCTTCTTACCCTCCCGCCTTGCTGAGCGTCCGCTTCGCCGTCCTGTGGCCGGACAGTCCAGCCACTTGGAGAGACTGCACCACCGCCTGCATGAGGAGCAGGAGCGTCGACGACAGGAGCAGCAGGGCTCTTCTTTCTCGCTCCAGCAGGAGATAGAGTCCGTGAGGAGCTGCTCCCCTGTGCTTCCCCTGGAGGCGCCCCCTGCACCACCACAGGGCGCCCCAGCCCCTGGAGTAGCTGCTGGAGGAGACCCAGACGACGGAGATGGCAACGACAACTCGAGCCACGACACCGACTTCTCTGCTAACCATGAGCCGGAAGGATGGGTTGCTCGACCCATCACTCGCGACGCTGCTCGCGGGTGTCACTTCCACGATGCGCTCGATACCCTGCTACGTCGGGCACTTAACCGGCATACTTGGTCCGTCGAGTATCGCTGTGTGGTCTACCAGCACAGTCGCGGGGTCTACCCGGACCGCTGGGAGGCAACCTGCTTGGTGCGCTGCCCGGAGAACAGTCTCTAGGGTGCGGAGGCCTGCTCAGAGCACTATTCTATTTCTGAGCGGGACTCAGCTGAGGCAGCCATGCAAGATGCTGCACGGCGTGCGCTTTCGCACTACTGCTCGGTTTTCGGTGGGGCAGCTGACGGTCTTGACCTGAAGTATTACCCCCGCCGTCCATCTGGCAGCACAGGAGGCGTGATTGTCTCACCTGTCGGTGAGGGCAATCCTAGGTTGAGCAGCACAGTCAACCTAGCCGCCGTGCTAAACACGGAGCTGGACCATGCACTAGACGAGCTGAGTAGGGCTTGTGCTGAGATCGCCCTGCTGCGGGCTGAGCGCGCGGAACGTCGTCACCTGGACGGTGGTTCCCCCGCTCCCGTCGGGACTCAGCACCCGTACCGCTCACCTCAGCGTGGACACCAGTCTTATGGCAATCCCGCCTGCAAGACCAAGATAACTCTAGAACCATAGCTCGTTAGAGTTGGATCTTGTAATTAATACGAAATATATACGTAGAAGCTACAGTCTTAGCGTTAGTCTCGCTCTTAGTTAAGTCTTAGTTAGACAGGGTAGTTTGCTATATCCTGTGCATTCATGTTTGTCATGATGAACTATGTTTGGTTTGGATCTTTGTAATGATTGTCACCAGAGTGTGGGTATCCCCTGCATTTTGGTTTACCTATTATGTTAATAAAGTTAGTTATATAGTTGGGAAACCTTTTATTCCACTTTCCTCTTTATCTGAGAAGCTGTGTGGTCTGTGTTGGAGATCAGTGAAGATGCTCATCTGTTCAGTGCTGTTGAAGAATTCTATCCTCTTTTCTTATGCTGCAAGATTTGCCAGATTAGTTCTGATGTGTGGTTGCATTCTGCAGATGTCAGAGAACAGGCGCAGAAGAGGAAGGCGTGCTCAGCAGGAGCGAGCCGCTCAACAGGAGGAGGTGCCCCAGCAGCAGCACCTGCCGCCCCCACCCCCGATGTCCATCGAGCAGATGTTTCTGATGCAGACTCAGGCAGTTCAAGCCATCGGTCAGACTTTGGCCGCCATTCAGCAGCAGCAGCAGCAGCAGGCCCCACCTCAACCTCAGATGCTTCAGATGCCCAGAGACAAGCGTGCTGAATTCATGAGAGGTCATCCACCAACGTTTGCTCATTCTTCTGACCCCATGGATGCTGAAGACTGGCTGCGCACTGTGGAGCGGGAGTTGCATACCGCTCAGTGCGATGACAGGGAGAAAGTCCTGTATGGTCCCCGTCTGTTGAGAGGAGCAGCCCAGTCATGGTGGGAGTCTTACCTCGCCACCCATGCCCACCCTGACGCCATCACCTGGGAAGAGTTCAGAGGAAGCTTTCATCAGTACCATGTTCCTGCAGGTCTGATGACAGTGAAGAAGGAGGAGTTCCTGGCTCTCAAGCAAGGGCCGTTGTCTGTCAGTGAGTATCGAGACAGGTTTCTGCAATTGTCTCGCTATGCTCCTGAAGATGTCAACACCGACGCCAAGCGACAGTACCGTTTCCTGAGAGGCTTGGTTGACCCTCTGCAGTACCAACTGATGAATCACACCTTCCCGACATTCCAGCACCTGATTGACAGAGCAATCATGACAGAGAGGAAGCGTAAGGAGATGGAGGATCGTAAGCGCAAGATCAGTGGACCCCAGCCTGGAAGCAGCAATCGTCCTCGTTTCTCAGGCAATCAACCTCAGCAGTTCAGGCAGAACCAGCGTCCACCTCAGCATCAGCAGTTCCAAAGGCAGTATCCTCAGCATCAGTACCAGAACCATCAGAGCAATCAGTCAGGAGGTCAGTTTCAGAGGCAGAATCAGCAGGCACCTCGTCTTCCTGCCCCAGCAACCCAGCCGAACAGTCAGGCAGCACCAGCTCAGGTTGGAAACAGAGCATGTTTCCACTGTGGAGAGCAAGGCCATTGGGTGATGCAATGTCCGAAGAAGGCAGCCCAGCAGCAGTCAGGCCCCAATGCCCCAGCAAAGCAGAATGTGCCTCAGTCTGGAGCAGGCAATCGCTCTCAGCCGCGCTATAATCATGGAAGGCTGAACCACTTGGAGGCTGAAGCAGTTCAGGAGACCCCCGACATGATAGTAGGTATGTTCCCAGTCGACTCCCATATTGCAGAAGTGTTATTTGACACTAGAGCAACGCATTCTTTCATTACTGCATCATGGGTAGAAGCACATAATCTTCCAATTACTACCATGTCAACCCCCATTCAAATTGACTCAGCCGGTGGTAGAATTCGAGCCGATAGCATTTGTTTGAATATAAGCGTGGAAATAAGGGGGATAGCGTTTCCCGCCAACCTTATAGTAATGGGTACTCAGGGAATAGATGTCATCCTAGGGATGAATTGGCTAGATAAGTATCAGGCAGTTATCAGTTGTGATAAAAGGACAATCAAGTTGGTGTCCCCACTAGGAGAGGAAGTGGTGACCGAGTTAGTCCCGCCTGAGCCAAAGAAAGGAAGTTGTTATCAGATAGCTGTTGATAGCAGTAAAGCGGACCCAATCGAGAGGATCAAGGTTGTGTCCGAGTTCCCAGATGTGTTTCCAAAGGACTTACCGGGTATGCCACCAGAGCGGAAAGTTGAGTTTGCCATAGAGCTTCTTCCTGGAACAGCCCCTATCTTTAAGAGAGCTTACAGAATATCTGGACCAGAGTTGGTTGAACTTAAGAAGCAAATTGATGAGCTGTCAGAGAAAGGTTACATCCGGCCAAGCACCTCGCCTTGGGCCGCCCCTGTCTTGTTCGTGGAAAAGAAAGATGGCACCAACAGGATGTGTATCGATTACTGAGCTTTGAATGAAGTCACGATCAAGAACAAGTATCCTTTGCCCAGAATAGAAGATCTGTTCGACCAGTTGAGAGGAGCCAGTGTGTTCTCCAAGATTGATCTGAGGTCAGGTTATCATCAGCTCAGGATCCGACCTTCGGACATTCCGAAGACGACATTCATTTCCAAGTATGGTTTGTATGAGTCCACTGTGATGTCTTTTGGTTTGACCAATGCGCCAGCGTTCTTTATGAACTTGATGAATAGTGTATTCATGGATTATCTTGATAAGTTTGTGGTGGTATTCATTGATGATATTCTGGTTTATTCTCAAAGCGAAGAAGAGCACGCAGAACATTTGAGGATGGTATTGCAGAGATTGCGAGAGCACCAGTTGTATGCAAAGTTGAGCAAGTGTGAGTTCTGGATCAGTGAAGTCCTGTTCTTGGGTCACATAATCAACAAAGAAGGATTGGCTGTGGATCCGAAGAAAGTGGCAGACATTCTGAACTGGAAAGCGCCAATGGATGCTCGAGGAATCAAGAGTTTCATTGGAATGGCCGGATATTATCGGCGATTCATTGAAGGGTTTTCGAAGATTGCGAAACCAATGACAGCGTTGCTAGGCAACAAAGTTGAGTTCAAGTGGACCCAAAAATGCCAAGAGGCCTTTGAAGCGCTGAAAGAGAAGTTGACTACAACGCCTGTCCTAGTCTTGCCTGATGTGCACAAGCCCTTCTCGGTGTATTGTGATGCTTGCTACACAGGTTTGGGATGCGTGTTGATGCAAGAGGGAAGAGTTGTGGCTTACTCGTCCTGACAGCTGAAGGTTCATGAGAAGAATTACCCAATCCATGATCTAGAATTGGCAGCAGTGGTTCACGCACTGAAGACATGGAGGCACTATCTGTATGGACAGAAATGTGATGTTTACACAGACCACAAGAGTCTGAAGTACATATTCACTCAGTCAGAGTTGAACATGAGGCAACGAAGATGGTTAGAGTTGATCAAAGATTATGAGTTGGAGATTCATTACCATCCAGGCAAAGCAAACGTAGTGGCAGATGCTTTGAGCAGAAAGAGTCAAGTCAATCTGATGGTCGCTCGTCCGATGCCTTATGAGTTGGCCAAAGAGTTTGACAGGTTGAGTCTCGGATTTCTAAACAATTCTCGAGGAGTCACAGTTGAGTTGGAACCTACCTTGGAGCGTGAAATCAAAGAAGCGCAGAAGAATGATGAGAAAATCAGTGAGATCCGGCGACTGATTCGAGATGGCAGAGGCAAAGATTTTCGAGTGGATGCAGAAGGCGTGATATGGTTCAAAGACCGCTTGTGTGTTCCCAATGTCCAGTCCATTCGGGAGTTGATTCTCAAGGAAGCTCATGAGACAGCCTATTCGATTCACCCTGGCAGTGAGAAGATGTATCAGGATCTGAAGAAGAAATTCTGGTGGTACGGAATGAAGAGGGAAATCGCAGAGCATGTGGCTATGTGCGATAGTTGCCGAAGAATTAAGGCAGAGCACCAGAGACCTGCTGGATTGTTGCAACCGTTGCAGATCCCTCAGTGGAAATGGGATGAAATCGGTATGGATTTCATAGTCGGATTGCCTCGCACTCGAGCCGGCTACGATTCCATTTGGGTAGTAGTGGACCGCTTGACCAAGTCAGCCCACTTCATACCTGTCAAGACCAACTACAGC
Source organism: Zea mays (assembly GCF_902167145.1). Lineage (NCBI taxonomy): Eukaryota > Viridiplantae > Streptophyta > Magnoliopsida > Poales > Poaceae > Zea > Zea mays. The sequence continues at coordinate 30,967,978 of NC_050097.1, read as the reverse complement.
AGTGCAGTATTGGCAGAGTTGTATATGTCTCGGATCGTTTGTCTTCATGGTGTGCCAAAGAAGATAGTGTTAGACAGAGGAACGCAGTTCACCTCTCATTTCTGGCAGCAGTTGCATGAAGCTTTGGGCACGCATCTGAACTTCAGTTCAGCTTATCATCCGCAGACAGATGGCCAGACCGAAAGGACCAATCAAATTCTTGAAGACATGTTGAGAGCCTGTGCGTTGCAAGATCAGTCCGGATGGGACAAGAGATTGCCTTATGCGGAGTTTTCCTATAACAACAGTTACCAGGCCAGTTTGAAGATGTCACCATTTCAGGCGCTCTATGGAAGGAGTTGTAGAACTCCGTTGCAATGGGATCAGCCCGGAGAAAAGCAAGTGTTTGGGCCAGACATTTTGCTTGAAGCCGAAGAGAACATCAAGATGGTCCGAGAGAATCTGAAGATAGCGCAATCAAGGCAGCAAAGCTATGCAGACACAAGAAGAAGAGAGCTGAGTTTCGAAGTCGGAGACTTTGTTTACCTGAAAGTGTCACCGATCAGAGGAGTCAGAAGGTTCGGAGTGAAAGGCAAACTAGCACCCCGCTACGTTGGTCCGTATCAGATTCTTGCAAGACGTGGAGAAGTGGCCTATCAGCTCAGTTTGCCCAAGAATTTGTCTGCTGTGCATGATGTCTTTCATGTGTCTCAGTTGAAGAAGTGCTTGCGTGTGCCAGAAGAGCAGTTGCCAGTGGAAGGTCTTGAAGTCCAGGAGGACTTGACCTACGTTGAGAAGCCAGTGCAAATCCTTGAGGTTGCAGACAGAGTCACCCGAAGGAAGACCATCAGAATGTGCAAAGTCAAATGGAATCATCACTCTGAGGAAGAAGCAACCTGGGAGCGTGAAGATGATCTGATGGCTAAATACCCTGAGCTTTTTGCTAGCCGACCCTGAATCTCGAGGGCGAGATTCTTTTAAGGGGGATAGGTTTGTAACGCCCTGAATTTGGGGGTAGAATTTTTTCTTCTTTTCTCTCACCAAATTCGGGCGTTACTCTCTTTTCTCTTTCCCCGTTTGCTCCTTCTTCCCAATTTCAAACCAGTATAGCGGCAGGTGTCCGTGTCATGTATAAACCAAAACCTAAGTGCCATGGGTGTTGCATCATGCCGAAGCGCATTTCTTTGTCTGATGATGAGTGTTTGTCTTGTTCCGTTCCGGATTTCGGTTCGCGATTTAATTCCATTTAGTGGTCCGCGCTCGTCGTGGGTTTTCGATCCGCGAAGTGGCCCGACCCAGCCCAACCTAGTCCAGCCCAGCCCAACCGGCCCGGCCCACCCCGGCCTGCGCGCCCCTGGCGCCCAAACCCCCCATGCGCCCCCTCCCCTCTCTCTCTCATTTGGATCTCTCGCGCAAACAACCTCTCCTCTCCCTCTTCCACCTCTCTCTCCCCGTGGTGCCCTAGGATTTGGAGACGGCGATCACCGGATTTTGGACCCCGAGGTGAGCTCCCCTCCCCTTCTCCTCTCTCTCTCCCTCCCTCCTCTTCTTCCTCCCCACGCGCGCCCCCCTTTCTTCCCCTGCTCGCGCGCGCCCCTGCCCGCCCCTGCTCGCCGGCGGCGCGGCGCCCCTCGCCCCTGCCCGGCCCCGCGCGGCGGCGCCCGCCCTCCCCCGGCCGCGGCGGCGTCCGCCCGCCCCTCCCCTCGCGCGCGGCGGCGCCCGCCCGCCCCGGCCCGGCCCCGCGCGGCGCTCGCCCGCCCTCCCCTCGCGCGCGGCGGCGCCCCCCGCCCCTCCCCCCGGCCCACGGTGGCGCTCCCCGCCCCTGCCCGCCCGCGGCGGCGGCGCCCGCCCCTCCCCGGCCCCGCGGCGGCGCTCCCCGCCCCCTGCTCGCCCGCGGCGGCGCCCCCCGCCCCTCCCCCGGCCCGCGGCGGCGCTCCCCGCCCCTGCCCTCCCGCGGCGGCGGCGCCCGCCACTCCCCGGCCCCGCGGCGGCGCCCCCCGCCCCTCCCCGGCCCGCGGCGGCGATCCCGCCCCCCCGGTTGAACCGCCCCCCCGGTTCAACCGCCCCGGCCCCGGCTCGGCCGCCCGTTCCCCCGTCCCGGCCTCGCCCGACCGTATCTTCGCTCGCCCGCGCTCGCGGTGATTATTCGTTAATTAGCGTGTTGCGTCGCGCGCTTCGCCGCGCGACGGATTTGTCTAAATTCAGATTCTATCTTGTGTTGCGTCGTGCGCTTCGTCGCGCGACGATCCATTCTTGTTTCAGGTTGTTTAAGGTGTAACGCCGCGTGTGTATTCACGCGACGTTCCACTTTGGACTCAGTTTAGTCGACGTATGCCGTCGTGCGCTTCGTCGCGCGACGCTTAACGTCTTCTCGTAACTAAGGCGAAGTGTCTCGTTGCGTGCTCGGTCGCGCGACGAGTCGTTAACTTCTTAACTTGTTTTAGAGAGCTTTGTCGCGCGTCTCGCCGCGCGACCACCTTTTTATTTATCTCCACCTGCTGATAATAATTAGACATGAAACATGACTTTACTTTACGCTAAACATAGTGTCTACATTAAATTTCCTTCCATTAAGTGAGTGGTTAATTTATAATCATGTAACGTGATCGTTTCTCGACTGTCTTTTCCTCTTT